>NC_086317.1:138285725-138616142 GCF_036172605.1 Pelobates fuscus
TGGTCTTACCAGTGATTTATAAAGAGGCACAATTATATTCTCATCCGGAGAATGAATGCCCTTTTTCATGCATGACAATACCTTACTGGCCTTGGCCACTGCTGATTGACATTGCACATTGTTGCATAGTTTGTTGTCTATAACCATTCCCAAGTCCTTTTCGTGTGTTGTTATCCCTAATTCTCTTTCATTAAGGGTATACGTTGTTTGTGTATTCTTTACGCTGAAGTGCATAACTTTGCATTTAAATTTCATCTGCCATTTGAGTGCCCAGTCCCCGAGTCTATCTAAATCCCTATGCAGCAAAGTAATATCTTGCTCACATTGTATTATTTTACAGAGCTTTGTGTCATCTGCAAACACTGAAACATGGCTTTCAATGCTTTCTTCAAGATCATTTATAAACATGTTAAATAGAATAGAACAGACCCCTTACAGTTCCCTTTTAATCGTTATTTTCCCACATTCACTGCTTCTCTCTTTACTCCCAGCAAACCTAGCTTCTTTTAGTTTTCTCTACAATTTTATTGCGTCTGACTTTCTTTTCTAGAATTCTGGAGATATCTATGAATGTAGCATTGATAACAGATTCATCGTGACACCAGATGAAATGAGTCAGCCTAATTGTTCCAGTCTGGATAATAGTGTTCCTGAACATTCTGAGAACCTACCACATGACCACTTACCTGCTATGTGGACTCAAGATCAACTTCTTCTCAGAATGCAGGACATCCAGCAACACTCTGTGCAATCTGGGAAAGTAAGTTTAAGGTGGAATCCCAGTTCTAGTTCGATATAACAGGTGTCTTAACAAATGTAGGACAGCTCAACACAATCAATGCCATCAGATTGGATAAAATTGGTATTGATACAGAAATTGTAATTTCTCACTATTTTACAACAAACTAGGAAAGAAAATGGCAGTCATATCTCCTAGGATCAGGGAGCTATTTCCTTATCCCTATATTTAACATGTATTTGTGAGATGTGAAAAATAACATTAAATGTAGAAATCCACACCTCTTTATCGTGTAACTGGGCGCCTCCATCTTAGCGCCCTGTCAATCATTGTTAAATGCTCCACCCTTTGCATCTGGCAGTCAGCACAGAGAGAGCATCCAGAGAGGAGAAATGAAACAATGTTTCTATATGTCCTCTTCATTTGCATTGTGTGCCCTGGCATCTGCCAGATACAAAGAAAACAGAACATCTCCTGAAAAAAAGGTTAACATGTAGGTAATTTCAGTCTTTTATTCAATGGCGCCAGCTCAGAGAAATGACAATAAAACCCAACATTTTTTCTGTCTGACTTTCGTTACTAGGATTTTGGAGATAGCTATGAATCTAGCATTGATAACAGATTCATTGTGACACCAGATGAAATAAGTCAGCAAAATTGTTCCAGACTGGATAATAGCGTTCCTGAACATTCTGAGGACCTACCAAATGAACACTCATCTGCTATGTTGATCCAGGATCAGCTTCTTCTCAAATTGCAGGACATCCAGCAAAGCTCTGTGCAATCTGTGAAAGTAAGTTTAAGGTGGAATCCCAGTTCTAGTTCGATATAACAGATGTCTTAACAAATGCAGGACAGATCAACACAATCAATGCCATCAGGTTGTATAAAAAGGGTATTGATACAGAAATGTTACTTCCTCACTATCAGTATGAATGAGGAGGTGGAGGTATCCAGGTACTTGGAAGAATCTAATTGGTTTGACATTAACCCTGGGATATTACCAGGACACTCTAACAGTAATTAATGTAACAACTACAGTGAGCTAGAATGGTTATGATGCTTACAATTCTCTTTTAATCATTATTTTCCCAAATTCACTGCTTCTCTCTTTACTCCCAGTAAACCTAGCTTCCTTTAGTTTTCTCTACAATTTTATTGTGTCTGACTTTCTTTTCTAGAATTCTGGAGATATCTATGAATGTAGCATTGATAACAGATTCATCGTGACACCAGATGAAATGAGTCACCTTAATTGTTCCAGTCTGGATAATAGCGTTCCTGAACATTCTGAGAACCTACCACATGACCACTTACCTGCTATGTGGATTCAAGATCAGTTTCTTCTCAAATTGCAGGACATCCAGCATTGCTCTATGCTGGCGGAGGGACAATTTGTGAAAGTAAGTGTATGATGGTATTCCAGTTCTAGTTCGATATACCAGGTGACTTAATAAATGTAGGACAGCACAACACAATCAATGCTATACAGGTTGTATAAAATTGGTATTGATACAGAAATGTTAATTCCTCATTATTTTTCAACAAACTTGGAAAAAAAATCCCAAAATGGCAGTCAGATATCTCATTGGATCAAAAAGCTATTTCCTTATCCATATATTTAACTTGTGTTTGTGAGATGTGAACAATAAAATAAAACATAGAAATACACACCTCTATCCTGTAACTGGGCACCTCCATCTTAGCTCCCTGTCAATCATCGTTAAAAGCTCTGCCCTTTGCATCTGGCAGTCAGCACAGAGAGAGCATCCAGAGAGGAGGAGAAAGGAAACAATGTTTCTATATCTCCTTTTCATTTGCATTGTGTGCCCTGGCACGTGCCAGAACAAAAAAAAAAAAAAAGAAAACAGAGCATCTCATGAAAAATGTTAACATTAAGGTGATTTTCAGTAGTTTCTTTAAATGGCGCACTTTCCAGACAAGTGACAACAAAAGCCGACGTTAATTGTGCCTGACTTTCTTTTATAGGATTCTGGAGATATCTATGAATGTAGCAGTGATAACAGATTTATTGTGACACCAGATGAAATGAGTCACCCTAATTGTTCCAGTCTGGATAATAGCGTTCCTGAAAATCCTGAGGACCTACCACATGACCCCTTACCTGCTATGTGGATTCAACATCAGCTTCTTCTCAAATTCCAGGACTTTCAGTATCGCTCTGTGCAATCTGTGAAAGTAAGTTTAAGGTGGAATCCCAGTTCTAGTTCGATATAACAGATGTCTTAATAAATGTAGGACAGCACAACACAATCAATGCCATCAGGTTATATTAAATTGGTATGGATACAGAAATTGTAATTTCTCACTATTTTACAACAAACTAGGAAAGAAAATGGCAGTCATATCTCTTAGGATCAGGGAGCTATTTCCTTATCCCTATATTTAACATGTATTTGTGAGATGTGAACAATAACATTAAATGTAGAAATCCACACCTCTTTATCATGGAACTGGGCGCCTCCATCTTAGCGCCCTGTCAATCATTGTTAAATGCTCCACCCTTTGCATCTGGCAGTCAGCACAGATAGAGCATCCAGAGAGGAGGAGAAATGAAACAATGTTTCTATATGTCCTCTTCATTTGCATTGTGTGCCCTGGCATCTGCCAGATACAAAGAAAACAGAACATCTCCTGAAAAAAAAGGTTAACATGTAGGTGATTTCAGTCTTTTATTCAATGGCGCCAGCTCAGAGAAATGACAATAAAACCCAACATTTTTTCTGTCTGACTTTCTTTTCTAGGATTTTGGAGATAGCTATGAATCTAGCATTGATAACAGATTCATCGTGACACCAGATGAAATGAGTCAGCAAAATTGTTCCAGACTGGATAATAGCGTTCCTGAACATTCTGAGGACCTACCAAATGAACACTTATCTGCTATGTTGATCCAGGATCAGCTTCTTCTCAAATTGCAGGACATCCAGCAAAGCTCTGTGCAATCTGTGAAAGTAAGTTTAAGGTGGAATCCCAGTTCTAGTTCGATATAACAGATGTCTTAACAAATGCAGGACAGATCAACACAATCAATGCCATCAGGTTGTATAAAATTGGTATTGATACAGAAATGTTACTTCCTCACTATCAGTATGACTGAGGAGGGGGAGGTATCCAGGTACTTGGAAGAATCTAATTGGTTTGACATTAACACAGGGATATTACCAGGACACTCTAACAGTAATTAATGTAACTACTACAGTGAGCTAGAATGGTTATGGTGCTTACAATTCTCTTTTAATCATTATTTTTCCAAATTCACTGCTTCTCTCTTTACTCCCAGTAAACCTAGCTTCCTTTAGTTTTCTCTACAATTTTATTGTGTCTGACTTTCTTTTCTAGAATTCTGGAGATATCTATGAATGTAGCATTGATAACAGATTCATCGTGACACCAGATGAAATGAGTCACCTTAAATGTTCCAGTCTGGATAATAGCGTTCCTGAACATTCTGAGAACTTACCACATGACCACTTACCTGCTATGTGGATTCAAGATCAGCTTCTTCTCAAATTGCAGGACATCCAGCATTGTTCTATGCTGGAGGAGGGACAATCTGTGAAAGTAAGTGTATGATGGTATTCCAGTTCTAGTTCGATATACCAGGTGACTTAATAAATGTAGGACAGCACAACACAATCAATGCTATACAGGTTGTATAAAATTGGTATTGATACAGAAATGTTAATTCCTCATTATTTTTCAACAAACTTGGAAAAAAAATCCCAAAATGGCAGTCAGATATCTCATTGGATCAAAAAGCTATTTCCTTATCCATATATTTAACTTGTGTTTGTGAGATGTGAACAATAAAATAAAACATAGAAATACACACCTCTATCCTGTAACTGGGCACCTCCATCTTAGCTCCCTGTCAATCATCGTTAAAAGCTCCGCCCTTTGCATCTGGCAGTCAGCACAGAGAGAGCATCCAGAGAGGAGGAGAAAGGAAACAATGTTTCTATATCTCCTTCTCATTTGCATTGTGTGCCCTGGCATGTGCCAGAACAAAAAAAAAAAAAAAGAAAACAGAGCATCTCATGAAAAATGTTAACATTAAGGTGATTTTCAGTAGTTTTTTTTAAATGGCGCACTTTCCAGACAAGTGACAACAAAAGCCGACGTTAATTGTGCCTGACTTTCTTTTATAGGATTCTGGAGATATCTATGAATGTAGCAGTGATAACAGATTTATTGTGACACCAGATGAAATAAGTCACCCTAATTGTTACAGTCTGGATAATAGCGTTCCTGAAAATCCTGAGGCTCTACCATATGACCACCCACCTGCTATGTGGATTCAACATCAGCTTCTTCTCAAATTCCAGGACTTTCAGTATCGCTCAGTGCAATCTGTGAAAGTAGGTTTAAGGTGGAATCCCAGTTCTAGTTCGATATAACAGATGTCTTAATAAATGTAGGACAGCACAACACAATCAATACCCTCAGGTTGTATTAAATTGGTATGGATACAGAAATGTTAATTCCTCACTATCAGTATGGCAGAGGAGGGGGGAGGTATCTAGGTACTTGGAAGAATCTAACTGGTTTGACATTAATTCATGGAGAACGGCAGGACACTCTAATAGTAATTAATGTAACTATTACAGTGAGCTAGAATGGTTATGGTTCTCACAGTTCACTTTTAATCATTATTTTCCCAAATTCACTGCTTCTCTCTCCACTCCCAGCAAACCTAACTTCCTTTAGTTTTCTCTACCATTTTATTGTGTCTGACTTTCTTTTCTAGGATTCTGGAGATAGCTATGAATGTAGCAGCGATAACAGATACATCATGACACCAGATGAAATGAGTCACCCTAATTGTTCTAGCCTGAATAATAGCGTTCCTGAAAATTTCGAGGACCTACCACATGACCACTTACCTGCTATGTGGATTCAGGATCAGCTTCTCCGAATGCAGGACTTTCAGTATCGCTCTGTGCAATCTGTGAAAGTAAGTTTAAGGTGGAATTCCAGTTCTAGTTCGATATAACAGATGTCTTAACAAATGTAGGACAGCACAGCACAATCAATGCCATCAGGTTGTATAAAATTTTTATTGATACAGAAATGGTTATTCCTTGGTATCAGTATGACTGAGGAGGGGGAAGATATCCAGGTACTTGGAAGAATCTAACTGGTTAAACATTAAACCAGGGAGAACGGCAGGACATTCTAGTCACTATAACCACTACTGCGAGCTAGAATGGTTATGGCGCTTACCGTTCCCTTTAAATCATTATTTTCCCACATTCACTGCTTCTCTCTTCACTCTCAGCAAACCTAGCTTCCTTTTCACTACCCCGTGCTTCCTTTCCTTTATTGATCAATATGTTTCAGACTCAATCGTACAAACCCCCAACACCGTGGGTGAGCTTTCTAGTGGAGATTATGGCTGATATCCCTTTATAAAAGGAGAGAGGGTTATGGCCTTCACAGTTTGCTCCATACATAGTCTCTGCTCCCTTGTCAAATTAAAATAAACACACATTTAAAAAAAAAAATGAAAAGAATCAAATAAAAATGATAGAAAGTATGAAATGTACACATTAATTTGCATTTCTTGATCAATTGAGTTGCTGACCTCTGGGTTTAGTAAATAAATCAGAGCGTCTGATGGTTTATCACAGGGTAACAATCACTTCCCAGGACATTTAATATTATATTTACTATCTGTTTGTGAAATGTGAACGATAAAATTAAACGTAGAAATCCACACCTCTTTATCCTGTAACTGGGCGCCTCCATCTTAGCCCCCTGTCAATCATCGTTATAAGCTCCGCCCTTTGCACCTGGCAGTCAGCACAGAGCGATCATATAGAAAGGAGGAGAAATGAAACAATGTTTCTATATGTCCTCTTCATTTGCATTGTGTGCCCTGGCTGTGCCAGAACTAAACAAAAAGAAAACAGAACATCTCGTGAAAAACTGTTAACATGTATGTGATTTTCAATTTTTTATTCAATGGCGCACTTTCCAGAGAAGTGACGATAAAACCCTTTTATCGTGTCTGACTTTCTTTTCTAGGATTCTGGAGGTAGCTATGGATGTAGCATTGATGACAGATTCATCATGACACCAGATGAAATGAGTGAACCTAATTGTTCTAGTCTGGATAATAGTGTTTCTGGAAATTCTGAAGACCTATCACATGACTACTTACCTGCTGTGTGTACTCAGGGTCGGCCTACTCTCAGAATGCAGGATTTCCATCTTTGCTCCGTTTTGGGGAAAGGGCAGTTTGGGAAAGTAAGTTTATGGTGGAATTCGAGTTCTAGTTCGATATAACAGACGTCTTAAATTCAGGATAACACAACACTTTATTCTTTAATTTCAGGTTCTGCTGGCCGAGCACAAGGAAACAACCAACATGTACGCCCTGAAATTCATAAAAAAAGTAAACTTAGAATCACCACATCAGTTCAACAAGTCAGTGAATGCAGTGATTAATATCTTGTGTTTGTGAAGAGGACCATGTCCTGTTTCTGTGGTTTTTGAAGAAAATAGACTTTTAACTTTTATTTTCCTTTCCAGCCTTCTGAGTGAAAAGCGGATATTCCAGACAGTGAGTAATAGGCGGCACCCATTCCTTATGAACTTGTTTGGGTGTTTCCACACTCGAGATCACGCCTGCTTTGTTATGGAGTATGCAGCAGGGGGCGACCTTTTTACATGCCTTGATAACAACCACGACCCATTTCCAGAACCCAGAGCAGTGTGAGTATAAGCAGCATTGTGTCCATTTATCGATATCTCATCCAATGTTCTACAGATGGTGGCTTGAGTTAGGCTACACCTTCCATAATGTCTTGTCAAATAATTAATTCTGGGATATCACACTTTGTTTAAATTTTGTGTTTATTTAGTTTAGAATGACTTCAAACTGTATAACTTTATATACTATGAGCTGCTGTATATCTCTTTACCGTTATGTGTCAATGCTGGATCAGAGCAGTTACTTCTGGCCACATACACCGCTGTCTGCACCAACTATGGCTAATGACTCTGCAAGTATCGGCATTGGTCACTGGAACCCGCTGTAAGTGGTAAACGACCAATATCCATTGTATCAGCTCATACATAACACACTAGCAGTGAAATGTAATAGGTCAGAATACAGAGTTAGGATATATGGAATAAAACCATGTAAAAGTACACTGCATCTTCTAGAAAGCAATTGATGTATTTCTTTTTTCCCAGATTTTATTCTGCATGTGTCGTCCTTGGACTTGAGTATTTACACGAACAAAACATCGTCCACAGGTAAGCCTATAAAAAACTAAACTACACGTTATTTAAGTGTTATTTACGGCACACAGTCTGTCTAACCCAGTTTATTTATCTAGATTAAGTTACTAATTTTAACCAATTAAAAAGCCTGTACAGTGAGAGCTATCCTAAGTGCTTCTAGTGTTATGTAAAATGAATAAAACTTCCTTTTCTACATTTTAATCTAGAGATCTGAAGCTCGAAAACATTGTTCTGGATGAGAGAGGATTTGCGAAGATAACTGACTATGGTCTCTCTAAAGAAGGTGAATATAATGTTTTAATATAATTGTAGATACAAAAAAGGTCACACTTACTAAGTTCAAATCAGTTATCTTTCATTCAAACAGCCATTTAACATATAATAGGACGTCTATAAATGGTGTGCTTAATTCCAAAACAGACATAAAGGAACTTTCTAACATTAAAAATAAGAGCATTTATTTTAAATTCAAATTATTCCTAAGTGAGCCTCCCGTTTCTTTTCCAGCAATTATTTTATGAATGGGCAGTGACTGATTGCTGAGAGCGTCTGCTGACCGCTCCCAGCCAATCAGCGGTCCCCCTGCCCAGTGGCACTCCGTGCTTCTTAGAACTGAAATTTCAGAAGCTGGATGCCGCTGGAGGGGAGTAGTGATCGGCGATGGAGGCTCACTTTGAGATTAAACAGTTCAAGATCAGTTTGACCACTTTAGATAGGAGTGCGCCCTGCAGACCTCCTGGCACCATAACAACTTCAATTACGTTTTTATGGTGCCCGGAGTGTTCCTTTAAAGTCTTTGTGACTAAAGAGTAGTGTAAGTGTCTAAAATACTTCTGTTTTTTTTGTCAAACTACATTTGAGTATTTTCCTGATAGCCAGACCCAGCTCCGGTGCTGCCACTGCAATAATTGGAATTTTCACATTTGTATTATTGGTTTAAATCCAGATTTGGACGGAGATAATATGAGAAGTTGCGGCAGCAACAAAGCTAAAGAAAGTTACATAGTTGCATAGTTACATAGCTGAAAAGAGACTTGCGTCTATCAAGTTCAGCCTTCCTCACATATGTTTTTTGCTGTTGATCCAAAAGAAGGCAAAAAAACCCAGTTTGCAGCACTTCATATCCAAATATAAAAGTCATATCCAAATGTAAATTGCTAAAACTGAACATCTATCCTCAACTTATATACAATTCTATTTTCACTATTTCTGAGGAATTGGATACGGAGATAGAACAAACAGCATTTGTGGAACTCCTAATTACCTGGCTCCTGAAATGGCCAAGCGCAAGACATATACAAGATCGGTGGACTGGTGGAGCTTCGGAGTGGTTATTTATGTAATGTTAACTGGAAATGTAAGAACAATCTTTCATTAAGAATTTACAGACAGATTTCTGATTAGAAAATATAAAGAGATTCTGCCAAGTATTTGCTTTTAACATAACAGCAATCTTTATAAAAAAGTTGCTCTATTTTTTTTGGTTTTGTTTTGTTACTTTTTGTTGGCCTCCCCTCTTCCAATAATTCCTCCCTCTCCAAAATTCACACCCACATTTGTATACAAACTAACGTATCTCACCCCAAAACAGACACCCCCAATTAATTAACTCCTCCCTTCCAAACACAGACCCCACATTCCCTGACAGTTATTTTTGCACTCGTTTACCTGACATTTTCCTTCAACTATTATATTCAAACATTTCTTTACAATGAACCCATCCTTATCCAAATCACATCTCAAATTAACCCCTTCCCATAATAGATCCAGACAGCTTAATTGGTATCAACACCTTGTAATTAACCCCTGACCCTTGGTTCCCCCCAAAAACATTGGCTGCCAAACACGTCCTTACTCAGTGACAACCTTCCCAGACAGTGAAATAAATAAATCTCTTACCAATGAATTATCTCCATCTTCTGTTCTGCCCCTGGTCCAGTTACTTAGTGCTCTGGTGGCTGACATTGTGTGCGTACATCGTGTGTAACCCTCTGTATACCGCTTCTTTGTGAATATCTATATGGTCAGAGGATGTTTAGTAGTTCTGACTCTAATAAACATCCCACCTGCTAACTTGCTTAAATGTTTTGTTTTTAACTTTTTTGTCTCCTGACAAAAAGAAAAAAGCCCTCATAACCCAATGTTACTGTACAAAATAAAACAAATAATACTTGATTACAATTTAAAAAGTAAATAAATAAAAACACCAGGAGAAAATTAATTATACTATAGACCACGAGTGCTAAAAAGGTAGATCCCCAGATGTTGTGAAAATACATCTTCCATAATGCTTTTTCATTCAAAAGGCATGCAAAGCCTCATGGGAATTGTTGTTAGACAACGTCTGGGGATCTACCTTTTAGGCACCCCTGATATAGACATTAAAGTCCTTTGTCCCAGAGCTCAAAAAATGATATTCCCTGCTGGCATGAAAATCGTTCAGCGTATGGAAAATTCCAGCCAATCACAGTGCATCTCTGGACGCATTTCACTCCCCTGCAGTACGCCTGATGATGTATTTCACAACAGCGTTCAGTTATCTTGCACATATTATATACACTAGCACACACACCGTTGTTGAGTTGTGATTTACACATTGTGTCATCTATACTATGAAGATTATAAAACCCTAAACTATTAATTTACTGGACAGCTTTCAACTTCTACAATTTACAACTTATTCAAACTTTAACTGAGGTTTTTTAAATGTATTTTTCTTCTAGTTACCCTTTGAAGGCCGTGATGTTGAGACACTTTATGCTAAAATTGCCAAATGTAAACTGAAAATTCCAGAGTCATTGTCTAGTGAAGCCACTTCAATACTGAGTAAGGTAAGATGTCGCGCAAATTTAATATATCATACAACCCAAGCTGAAAACGTCCATTCGCCATCAATGAGTGGAGATTCAGCCCTAGCAAGCTGCCCTGAGATGGGGGAATTCTGTAGAATGTGCAGTAAAGAATGGAGGTCCGGGTGATCTTTGGGAGAGGAAATGTATCAGTTTTTTTATTTGATGTTTATACAATAGTTCTCTTATTGGTAATGCAAATTTCTCAATGCTATATATACACCTTGAATTGGATGGAGCAAGCTGTGTGTGTTAATACGGAGCTTGGTCTCGTACTTGGGGGTATTGGATTCGTATGATTTACTTGTTCGGCTGTTTGGTTCGTGAAGGATTTCGTATGGTTCCTGTTCGGCTAATTGGAACTGCTGTTAGCTGCTTCTTCATTCGGAAAGGGAACGTCCTCAGTTCCCCTCTTATACCGGGTTGTACCGTAACAATAAGGCTAATACACATTTTTACTTTACCTTTGTTCTGTCCCTTTGAGTATAACGCTGAAGAATTAAATACGAAAATACAAAAATAATGCATTTCACATGAACAGTACTGAGCATTGAACATCTCAAAATACACTCAGGGCTGGTCCAAAAATCCATTTAGCGCCCCCTTCACACTGTTCTCCCCCCTGCTTGTGTAGTTCTCACACAGATATCTCGTACCTAGCACAGAGCCGCACACCTACAGGACCTCCAACAGGGCCCGACTTACTGTTAATGCACCTGATGTTTAGCATTAAAATTTACAATACCTATTTTACAAAATTCCTTTTACAGTTATTGACTAAAAAACATGAGAAACGTCTAGGATCCAGTGAGAAAGATGCAGAGGAAGTGAAGGACCATCCTTACTTTCAAGTACGTACTTATGGTTTTTTGTTTTGTGTTTTATACTGTGGTTTTGTCACTAAATATTTGTGTGATTTTTGGAAAAATTTAATCTTTGTAATATACTGAAATTCTAACACAGCCAAAAGAGAACATAAGAAAACTAGAGAATCCTAGTAGGATCTATACAAAATGTGGCTTTTTGTGCATATTAGCTGTTATCTTGTATTTTATATAGTCTTGGTTTGTACGTGATGCTCATTATTTTACACATTCCTTTCCAGCATATAGATTGGAACGCATTATTATTACAAAATGTGACACCTCCATTTGTGCCAACCATCAACGGAGCCGAAGATGTCAGCAACTTTGATGCGATATTCACCTCGGAAGCACCTATTATAACTCCACCAGCAAGACGAAGAGTTCCACCGTTAATGGAGAAGAAGACATTTGAGGATTTTTGTTGGAGGGCAGATTGGAGTTAATCTCAGTTGTGATCCACAATAAGAATTACTGGAGAGAGAATTAGCATTAATATATTCCACCAATGAAATCATTTATTGAAAACTAAAGTGAGAATTCCAACTGAATTTCAAATTTAGGGTAAAAAAATAAAAAGAAAAAAAGAAACATCCCCTAAGTCAGCTATGATTCCAGTTTGGCTACTTTGGCCTTAAATTTGCAAATCACTTTGATTTCTCATTTTTGGAAATAACCCTGCAAATTGTTGTATTATTATTGTTGTTAAAATAAAATAAAAAAATTGACATAAAAAAAAATGTAAATTTAGACGTATATCTTTGTGTAGCGGAAGCAGGAGAATTGGTACCAGGCTTGGGACCCAGACCTATTCCATCCAGCATTCGTCCCTTCTCCTAAGGGGAAATATAACAGAGAGCCAGCCTCTCCTTCCAGCAATACTCGATTAGTAATGCCAGTGATCTTCCAGACAGAGAGCCAGCCTTTCCTTCCAGCAATACCCGATTAGTAATGCCAGTGATCTTCCAGACAGAGAGCCAGCCTTTCCTTCCAGCAATACCCCATGAGTAATGCCAGTGATCTTCCAGACAGAGAGCCAGTCTTACCTTCCAGCAATACCTGATTAGTAATGCCAGTGATCTTCAGACAGAAAGCCAGCCTTTCCTTCCAGCAATACCTGATTAGTAATGCCAGTGATCTTCCAGACAGAGAGCCAGCCTTTCCTTCCAGCAATACCCGATTAGTAATGCCTGTGATCTTCCAGACAGAGAGCCAGCCTTTCCTTCCAGCAATACCCGATTAGTAATGCCAGTGATCTTCCAGACAGAGAGCCAGCCTTACCTTCCAGCAATAACCGATTAGTAATGCCAGTGATCTTCCAGACAGAGAGCCAGCCTTTCCTTCCAGCAATACCCGATTAGTAATCCCAATGATCTTCCAGACAGAGAGCCAGCCTCTCCTTCCAGCAATACCTGATTAGTAATGCCAGTGATCTTCCAGACAGAGAGCCAGCCTCTCCTTCCAGCAATACCCGATTAGTAATGCCAGTGATCTTCCAGACAGATCTTCAGCAGACGTTGCCCCAATTCTCCCACAAATATCAGCCAGACACTTGATAAAGTGGGGACAGTACTGTACACCTCACTCCATTTCATTGTTTGTACAGTGAACACAAGTCACCCAATGGCAGTAAGGTTTTGTGAAAGCATCTGATTACACTAAGCAGTTTAATTAAATTACAGCTAGTACACTGTTTAACCCCTTAAGGACCAAACTTCTGGAATAAAAGGGAATCTTGACATGTCACACATGTCATGTGTCCTTAAGGGGTTAAAAGGAAGGGTGGGGACAGACAATGACAAGGACTGTGGGCCACATGGGAGATTCAGGGAGCAGCAATGTGATGGATCCACTGTTTCCCCCATGTTAAAAATATTTTATGTGTATAACACAGTTCCCAGAGACCCCATGTACCCCTGCTAATTGAGCGGCCACTTAATACAACATAATCCGGTGAATAGTGATGTCGCGAACACAAAATTTAGACTTCATAGACTTCAATGGGCAGGCAAATTTTAAAACCCACAGGGACTGTTTCTGGCCACAAAATTGATGGAAAAGTTGTTTCAAGGGGACTAACACCTTGACTGTGGCGTGCCGGAGGGGGATCCATGGCAAAACTCCCATGGAAAATTACACAGTTGATGCAGAGTCTGGTTTTAATCCATAAAGGGCAGAAATCACCTAACATTCCTAAATTGCAATGGATATGGATTGACACCTGACATATGACATATTGACACCTTGACATATGGATTGACACCTTGACATATGGATTGACACCTGTCCTCAGAGACCCTGATACACACTGACACAGAGCAGAATAGGGAATGTTCCCCTTACATAGGGTCACTTGGCAGGTATGGATTGACACCTGTCCTCAAAGCCCCTGATACACACTGACACAGAGCAGAATAGAGACTGTTCCACGTCCTCAGAGACCATGATACACACTGACACAGAGCAGAATAGGGACTGTTCCCTCTACATAGGGTCACTTGGCAGATATGGATTGACACCTGTCCTCAAAGCCCCTGATACACACTGACACAGAGCAGAATAGAGACTGTTCCCCGTCCTCAGAGCCCATGATACACACTGACACAGAGCAGAATAGAGACAGTTCCCCGTCCTCAGAGCCCATGATACACACTGACACAGAGTAGAATAGAGACTGTTCCCCCTACATAGGGTCACTTGCCAGCTATGGTTTGACACCTGTCCTCAAAGCCCCTGATACACACTGACACAGAGCAGAATAGAGACTGTTCCCAGTCCTCAAAGCCCCTGATACACACTTTCAAAGAGCAGAATAGAGACTGTTCCCCCTACATAGGGTCACTTGGCAGGTATGGATTGACACCTGTCCTCAAAGCCCCTGATACACACTGACACAGAGCAGAATAGAGACTGTTCCCCGTCCTCAGAGACCATGATACACACTGACACAGAGCAGAATAGGGACTGTTCCCCCTACATAGGGTCACTTGGCAGGTATGGTTTGACACCTGTCCTCAAAGCCCCTGATACACACTGACAAAGAGCAGAATAGAGACTGTTCCCCATCCTCAGAGCCCATGATACACGCTGACACAGAGCAGAATAGAGACTGTTCACCGTACTTAAAGCCCCTGATACACACTGATAAAGAGCAGAATAGAGACTGTTCCCCGTCCTCAAAGCCCCTGATACACACTGACAAAGAGACTGTTCCCTCTACATAGGGTCACTTGGCAGGTATGGATTGGCACCTGTCCTCAAAGCCCCTGATACACACTGACACAGAGCAGAATAGAGACTGTTCCCCGTACTCAGAGACCATGATACACACTGACACAGAGCAGAATAGAGACTGTTACCCCTACATAGGGTCACTTGGCAGATATGGCGTGGTCGTGGGAGGAGGAGGATGACTTTCACCTCTTCCCCTGTTAGATTCCCGTTGTGCTGTGACATCACTCTTATACGCTGTGTAAAGCATACTTTTTAATTTATTTTGCAAATGCAGCATCCTTTCCGACTTGTAATTCGGTAACATTTCCGCCACTGTCTGCTTATACCGGGGGTCTAGTAGCGCGGACACCCAGTGCAGGTCGTTCTCCTTCCGCCTTTTTATACGAGGGTCCCTCAACAGGCACGACAGCATGAAAGACCCCATTTGCACAAGGTTGGATGCCGAGCTACTCATTTCCCGTTCCTCTTTCTCACACAGAGCAGAATAGGGACTGTTCCACCTACATAGGGTCACTTGGCAGATATGTATTGACACCTGTCCTCAAAGCCCCTGATACACACTGACAAAGAGCAGAATAGAGACTGTTCCCCGTCCTCAGAGCCCATGATACACACTGACACAGAGTAGAATAGAGACTGTTCCCCCTACATAGGGTCACTTGGCAGATATGGATTGACACCTGTCCTCAAAGCCCCTGATACACACTGACACAGAGCAGAATAGAGACTGTTCCCCATCCTCAAAGCCCCTGATACACACTGATAAAGAGCAGAATAGAGACTGTTCCCCGTCCTCAGAGCCCATGATACACACTGACACAGAGTAGAATAGAGACTGTTCCCCCTACATAGGGTCACTTGGCAGATATGGATTGACACCTGTCCTCAAAGCCCCTGAAAAACACTGACACAGAGCAGAATAGAGACTGTTCCCCCTCCTCAGAGACCATGATACACACTGACACAGAGCAGAATAGAGACTGTTCCCCGTACATAGGGTCACTTGGCAGATATGGCGTGGTTGTGGGAGGAGGAGGATGACTTTCACCTCTTCCCCTGTTAGATTCCCGGTGTGCTGTGACATCACTCTAATACGCTGTGTAAAGCATACTTTTTAAGTTATTTTGCAAATGCTGCATCCTTTCCGACTTGTAATTCGGTAACATTTCCGCCACTGTCTGCTTATACCGGGGGTCTAGTAGCGTGGACACCCAGCACAGGTCGTTCTCCTTCAGCCTTTTTATACGAGGGTCCCTCAACAGGCACGACAGCATGAAAGACCCCATTTGCACAAGGTTGGATGCCGAGCTACTCATTTCCCGTTCCTCCTCCTCACACAGAGTAGAATAGAGACTGTTCCCCCTACATAGGGTCACTTGGCAGATATGGATTGACACCTGTCCTCAAAGCACCTGATACACACTGACACAGAGCAGATTAGAGACTGTTCCCCATCCTCAAAGCCCCTGATACACACTGAGAAAGAGCAGAATAGAGACTGTTCCCCCTACATAGGGTCGTTTGGCGGGTATGGATTGACACCTGTCCTCAAAGCCCCTGATACACACTGACACAGAGCAGAATAGAAACTGTTCCCCGTCCTCAAAGCCCCTGATACACACTGACAAAGAGCAGAATAGAGACTGTTCCCCCTACATAGGGTCACTTGGCAGGTATGGATTGACACCTGTCCTCAAAGCCCCTGATACACACTGACAAAGAGCAGAATAGAGACTGTTCCCCGTCCTCAGAGCCCATGATACACACTGACACAGAGCAGAATAGAGACTGTTCCCCGTCCTCAGAGACCCTGATACACACTGACACAGAGCAGAATAGGCACTGTTCCCCTTACATAGGGTCACTTGGCAGATATGGATTGACATCTGTCCTCAATGCCCCTGATACACACTGACACAGAGCAGAATAGAGACTGTTCCCCGTCCTCAAAGCCCCTGATACACACTGACAAAGAGCAGAATAGAGACTGTTCCCCCTACATTGGGTCACTTGGCAGGTATGTATTGACACCTGTCCTCAAAGCCCCTGATACATACTGACTAAGAGCAGAATAGAGACTGTTCCCCCTCCTCAGAGACCATGATACACACTGACACAGAGTAGAATAGAGACTGTTCCCCCTACATAGGGTCACTTGGCAGATATGGATTGACACCTGTCCTCAAAGCCCCTGATACACACTGACACAGAGCAGAATAGAGACTGTTCCCCGTCCTCAGAGACCATGATACACACTGACACAGAGCAGAATAGAGACTGTTCCCCGTCCTCAGAGCCCATGATACACACTGACACAGAGTGGAATAGAGACTGTTACCCCTACATAGGGTCACTTGGCAGATATGGCGTGGTCGTGGGAGGAGGAGGATGACTTTCACCTCTTCCCCTGTTAGATTCCCGTTGTGCTGTGACATCACCCTTATACGCTGTGTAAAGCATACTATTTAATTTGATCAGCATGGCCACTTGAGTTTTTATAGTTTTCACGCTGCTTGTAGTTTATATATGGTTCCCAAAAATCAAACAAACGATAAAGTAAACATGTAAGGATTCAGAATTTTCTTTCAAACCCTTACACATTGTGTGTACTTATTTTTTTGTCTTAAGTTTGTGGCTTTAACCCCTTAAGGACCAAACTTCTGGAATAAAAGGGAATCATGACATGTCACACATGTCATGTGTCCTTAAGGGGTTAAAGAGGTTCACGTTGTTTCTATGATGTGCATAACATGTTCTTGTAAATGTTTGTTAAATTTTTCCTGGAATTGTATATTTTGAATCTGAATAAAGATAGTCAAATCCCTGATACACACTGACACAGAGCAGAATAGGGACTGTTCCCCCTACATAGGGTCACTATGTGCCTTTTTTTTGGTTTGGTTTTTGAAGCCACAGTGCAGCACCAGAGGGCCTAAAAATTAGGCATGTACACATGCCTGAAAAATTTGGTATTGTTGCAGCCGCTGCTGTAGCAGCGGCCAGAAAAATTGATGTTTGTTTCACAGGCAGAAAGTGCCCTAAAACATGGCGGCTTGAACCCTAGTTGGTGGCGGATAAGTCACGCAAGTCAACCGGCATTCAGAGCTAAAATACAGCAGCGTGTGGACCATTTTTAGCCCAAGGCAGCTCATCTCATCAGGCCTTTTTTAATTGAATGTATCGCCCAGTGTCAGTCCCTCCGGGATCCATCCCTCATTCATCTTAATAAAGGTGAGGTAATCTAGACTTTTTTGACCTAGGCGACTTCTCTTCTCAGTGACAATACCTCCTGCTGGACTGAAGGTCCTTTCTGACAGGACACTTGAAGCGGGGCAGGCCAGAAGTTCTATCATAAATTGGGATAGCTCAGGCCACAGGTCAAGCCTGCACACCCAGTAGTCAAGGGGTTCATAGCTCCTCAGAGTGTCGATATCTGCAGTTAAGGCGAGGTAGTCTGCTACCTGTCGGTCGAGTCGCTCTCTGAGGGTGGATCCCGAAGGGCTGTGGCGATGCGTAGTACTTAAAAAGGTCCGCATGTCCTCCATCAACAACACGTCTTTAAAGCATCCTGTCCTAGCCGGCGTGGTCGTGGGAGGAGGAGGATGACTTCCACCTCTCCCCCTGTTAGATTCCCGTTGTGCTGTGACATCTCCCTTATACGCTGTGTAAAGCATACTTTTTAATTTATTTTGCAAATGCTGCATCCTTTCCGACTTGTTGTAATTCGGTAACATTTCCGCCACTTTCTGCTTATACCTGGGGTCTAGTAGCGTGGACATTCAGTACAGGTCGTTCTCCTTCAGCCTTTTTATACGAGGGTCCCTCAACATGCACGACAGCATGAAATACCCCATTTGCACAAGGTTGGATGCCGAGCTACTCATTTCCCGTTCCTCTTCCTCACTGATGTCAATGAAGGTATGTTCTTCCCCCCAGCCACGTACAACGCCACGGGTACCAGATAGGTGACAACGAGCACCCAGCGATGTCTGTTGTGGTTGGTCTTCCTTGTCCTCCTCAAAGCCACATTCCTCCTCTGACTCCTCTTCCTCACAATCCTCTTCCAGTGTTGCCGCAGGTCCAGCAAGCGATGGTGATAAGGCTGTTTCTGGTGGTGATGGTGACCACTACTCTTCCTCTTCCTCTTCACGCTCATCTACGGCCTGATCCAGCACTCTTCGCAGGGCACGCTCCAGGAAGAAAACAAATGGTATGATGTCACTGATGGTGCCTTCGGTGCGACTGACTAGGTTTGTCAAATCCTCAAAAGGATGCATGAGCCTACAGGCATTGCGCATGAGCGTCCAGTAACGTGGCAAAAAAAATCCCAGCTCCCCAGAGGCTGTCCTAGCACCCCGGTCATACAAATATTCATTAACAGCTTTTTCTTGTTGGAGCAGGCGGTCGAACATTAGGAGTGTTGAATTCCAACGTGTCGGGCTGTCGCAAATCAAGCGCCTCACTGGCATGTTGTTTCGCCGCTGGATATCGGCAAAGTGAGCAATGGCCGTGTAGGAACGCCTGAAATGGCCACACACCTTCCTGGCCTGCTTCAGGACATCCTGTAAGCCTGTGTACTTATGCACAAAGCGTTGTACGATCAGATTACACACATGTGCCATGCACGGCACATGTGTCAACTTGCCCAACTTCAATGCCGCTAACAAATTTTTTCCGTTGTCACAAACCACTTTGCCGATATCCAGTTGCTGCGGAGTCAGCCACTTTTCCACCTGTGCGTTCAGGGCGGACAGGAGTGCTTGTCCGGTGTGACTCTCTGCTTTCAAGCAAGTCAAACCCAAGACGGCGTGACACTGCCGTATCCGGTATGTGGAATAGTACCTGGGGAGCTGGGGGGGTGCCGTTGATGTGGAGCAAGACGCAGCAGCAGAAGAGGACTCAGCCGAGGAGGTTATGGAAGAGGATGGAGTAGGAAGAGTAGAGGAGGTGGCAGCAGGACTGCCTGCAAGTCGTGGCGGTGTCACCAACTCCTCTGCAGAGCCATGCATTCCATGCTTGGCAGCAGTCAGCAGGTTTACCCAATGCGCAGTGTAGGTGATATACCTGCCCTGACCATGCTTTGCAGACCAGGTATCAGTGGTCAGATGGACCCTTGCCCCAACACTGTGTGCCAGACATGCCATTACTTCCTTTTGCACAATCGAGTACAGGTTGGGGATTGCCTTTTGTGAAAATAAATTTCTGCCGGGTACCTTCCACTGCGGTGTCCCAATAACTACAAATTTTGAACGCCTCAGACTCCACCAGCCTGTATGGTAAAAGCTGGCGGGCTAATAGTTCGGACAAGCCAGCTGTCAGACGCTGGGCAAGGGGGTGACTTTCTGACATTGGCTTCTTACGCTCAAACATGTCTTTGACAGACACATGACTGTTGGCAGATGAGCGGGAACTGCTCAAGGTAGGAGACGGAGTGGCGGATGGTTGAGAGGGGGCAAGGAGGACAGCAGTGGTTGACATGGCTGAAGATGCTGGACCAGGAGGAGGATGGGGGCTTAGAGTAGGCGTGCTGCTTGTACTCATTTGTTGATCCCATAGGCATTTGTGATGTGAGATCATGTGCCTACGCAAAGCAGTTGTACCTAGGTGGGTGTTGGACTTCCCACGACTCAGTTTCGTTTGGCACAGGTTGCAAATGGCATCGCTGTTGTCAGAGGCAGACACACAAAAAAAATTCCACACTGCTGAGCTCTGCAATGACGGCATTCTGGTGGTGGACACAGCATGCGTTGATTGGCGTGCTGTCGGGCTGACACCGGGTGCCGATGCATGCTGTCTGACTGTGCCACTAGCTCCTTGCGACGACCTCCCCCTGCTTCCAACTTGTCTCCTCCTCCTCTCTGTCTCCCCATCTGAACTTTCGCACTGTTCTTCTTCTTGCCGAGCGGGCACCCACGTGACATCCATGGACGCATCGTCATTATCAACCGCTTCACTTGTATCTGACAACTCAGGAAAGGAAGCAGCTACAACAAAAAAAGGTACCCGCTACAACATCATCATCATCATCACACCGTACGTCCATGTGTGTAATGCTGCCTGCCTGAGACATATCCCTGTTATCTACATCCTCTGGCAATAATGGTTGCGCAGCACTCATTTCTTCAAACGGATGTGTGAATAACTCCTCTAACATACGTCAACTATGTCCTCAGAACTTTTAAAGTTCAGGGTACGTGGCCTATGAAAACTGGGCATTATTCTAGGGCCAAAGGGAATCACAGCACCACGACTACGATGGCCCCTGCGGGGTGGCCTGCCTCTGCCTGTCATTTTTTTGGGGATTAGTGGTACTATGCGTGCAAGCTACTGTGAGACCAGATATGAGTGGCAATGTGCAATGGCAGAGGTCTGCAGAGTACACGCTGTAGGCCTGACACACCCGCTTGAAGACAACTACCGTATATACTCGAGTATAAGCCGAGTTTTTTAGCACATTTTTTGTGCTAAAAAACCCCAACTCGGCTTATACTCGAGTCAGAGTCTGTATTATGGCAATTTGAATTGCCATAATACAGACTGGGGGGAGAGGGGGGCTGGCAGAGCTGTACTTACCTGTCCTGCAGCTCCTGTCAGCTCTCTCCTCCTCCGCGCCGTCAGTTCAGCACCTCGGTCAGCTCCCAGTGTAAATCTCGCGAGAGCCGCGGCTCTCGCGAGACTTACACTGGGAGCTGACAGAGGGAGCTGCACAGACGGCGCGGAGGAGGAGAGAGCTGACAGGAGCTGCAGGACAGGTAAGTAACGCTCTCTGCAGCCCCCTCTCCCCCCCCACTGAACTGCCAATGCTGGACCACCAGGGAAGGAGCCCCCCTCCCTGCCATGTATCAAGCAGGGAGGGGGGACGAAAAAAAAATAATTAGGGATAATAAAAAATTATAATAATTAAATAATAAATAATACAATAATAATAATTAAATTAAATAAATAAAAATAATAAATTATAATAAAAAAAATTAAAATAATAAAAAAAATTAAAATAATAAAAAAAATTTAAATAAAAAATTGCCCACCCCCCACCAAGGCTCTGCAACACACACACACACACACACACACACACACACATACACACACACTGCACTCATACACACACACACACTGCACACACACACACACTGCACTCATACGGCATTCATATACACACACTGCACTCATACACACGCTGCACTCATACACACACGCTGCACTCATACACACACGCTGCACTCATACACTCACGCTGCACTCATACACTCACGCTGCACTCATACACTCACGCTGCACTCATACACACACGCTGCACTCATACACACACGCTGCACTCATACACACACGCTGCACTCATACACACACGCTGCACCCATACACACGCTGCACCCATACACACGCTGCACTCATACACACGCTGCACTCATACACTCACGCTGCATTCATACACTCACGCTGCATTCATACACTCACGCTGCATTCATACACTCACGCTGCATTCATACACTCACGCTGCATTCATACACTCACACTGCATTCATACACTCACACTGCATTCATACACTCACACTGCATTCATACACTCACACTGCATTCATACACACACACTGCATTCATACACACACACACTGCATTCATTATACACACACTGTAAATAAATATTCAATTAATATATTTTTTTTAGGATCTAATTTTATTTAGAAATTTACCAGTAGCTGCTGCATTTCTCACCCTAGTCTTATACTCGAGTCAATAAGTTTTCCCAGTTTTTTGGGGTAAAATTAGGGGCCTCGGCTTATATTCAGGTCGGCTTATACTCGAGTATATACGGTAACTGCTATTCAATCTATAACAGTGAAAAAAAAATGTGTTTTTTAAATGCACGCTATTGTGACACCAGAAATAAGTGGAAATGTGCACTTGCAGAGGTTGGCAGAGTACACACTGTAGGCCTGACACCCGCTTGAAGACAACTAACTGCTATTCAATCTATAACAGTGAAGAAAGTTTTTTGGTTTTAAATGCACGCTATTGTGACACCAGGTATGAGTGGCAATGTGCACTGGCAGAGGTCTGCAGAGCACACGCTGAAGGCCTGACACACCCGCTTTAGGGACACTGACTGCTATTAGCTTACACTGGAAAACTTTTTTTCTTTGCAAAAGCACGCTATAGAGACACCAGATATGAGTGGCAACTGTCAAGGTACACTGCCAGGGGTCTGCAGGGCACACGCTGAAGGCCTGAAACACCCGCTTTTAGGACACTGACTGCTATTAGCTTACACTGGAAAACTTTTTTCTTTGTAAAAGCACGCTATAGAGACACCAGATATGAGTGGCAACTGTCAAAGTACATTGGCAGGGGTCTGCAGGGCACACGCTGAAGGAAGGCCTGACACACCTGCTTTAAGGATACTGACTGCTATTAGCTTACACTGGAAAACTTTTTTTCTTTGCAAAAGCACACTGTAGAGATACCAGATATGAGTGGCAACTGTCAATGTACACTGGCAGGGGTCTGCAAGGCACACGCTGAAGGAAGGCCTGACACACCTGCTTTAAGGACACTGACTGCTATTAGCTTATACTGGAAATTTTTTTCTCTTTGTGAACGCACGCTACAGAGACACCAGATATGAGTGGCAACTGTCAAAGTACACTGGCAGGGGTCTGCAGGGCACACGCTGAAGGCCTGACACACCCGCTTTAAGGACACTGACTGCTATTAGCTTACACTGGAAAACTTTTTTTCTTTGTAAAAGCACACTACAGAGACACCAGATATGAGTGGCAACTGTCAAAGTACACTGACAGGGGTCTGCAGGGCACACGCTGAAGAAAGGCCTGACACACCCGCTTTAAGGACACTGACTGCTATTAGCTTACACTGGAAAACTTTTTTTCTTTGTAAAAGCACGCTATAGAGACACCAGATATGAGTGGCAACTGTCAAAGTACACTGGCAGGGGTCTGCAGGGCACACGCTGAAGGAAGGCCTGACACACCCGCTTTAAGGACACTGACTGCTATTAGCTTACACTGGAAAACTTTTTTTCTTTGTAAAAGCACGCTACAGAGACACCAGATATGAGTGGCGACTGTCAAAGGACACTGGCAGGGGTCTGCAGGGCACACGCTGAAGGAAGCAGGGCCGGACTGGAAACTAAAAGCAGCCATGAAAAAAAATTCTATACCAGCCTAATAATGCGTCGCGCCAGCATAGTGTGCTGATATAGAGGGTGAAAAAATAACTTGAAATTGAAAACTCTTACTCCAACGAAAGAACGCATATAGGACTTCAAAATAAACAAAGAGCGCCTTTATTTTAATTAGACGTACATTTGCATGTAATCAATGTTTCAGTACAACTACTTTGGCCTATTAAGGACATTTTAGTAATGATACTGAAATGCTGAATGTCTGCAATTGCACAACTAAAAAAAATGAAGTTAGCTTGTTTATTTTGAAGTTCTATGGGTGCGCTCTAAACTTTAAATATGTTATTCTGCATGAGTATGCAACTAGCAACAAGACTGGGCCAATACGTGCTCATTACTAATATATATATATATATATATTACACACATAAATATCATTAATATATATATATATATATATATATATATATATATATATATATTAATGACATTTATGTGTGTATTATGCATATATAAATGTATATTACTATATGCATAATTATATGTTACTAATACACACATCAATATACACGCATATTTATATATATATATATATATATATATATATATATATGTGTGTGTGTGTATTACTGTCAGGATCACATCAATTTACGTCTATTACCTTTACCTTGTTTAGTGTATCTTGTCTCCAATTGTCTCCTTTTTTTATCTTACAGCGACTTTTGTGCATCTTTTACTTCATCCCAGTCCCTGTGCGTTTCTTTTTACCCTTCTCCAGCCTCTGTATTTCTCTTTCCCCAGCCCCTTTTGTGTTGTTCTTAGCCCCAGCCAACAAACCTTCCGTGTCTCTTTCTCCCCTCTCCTCCCTGTGTCTCTTCCCCCTCTCCTCCCTAAGTCTCTCTTCCCCATCTCCTCCCTGTGTCTCTCTATTACCCCTCTGTCTCTTTGTACCCCCATTCCCTCTGTCTCTCTATTAGCCCTCTGTCTCTCTGTCCCCCTTCCCTGGTGTCATTCTATTACCCCACCTGTCTATGTGTCCCCCCTTCTCCTGTGTCTCTCTATTACTCATCTCTTTGTCCCCCCAACCCCTATGTCTATCTATTACCCCTCTGTCTCTTTGTCCCCCCTTCCCTGGTGTCTCTCTATTACCCCTCTCTTTATCCCCCCATCCCCTGTCTCTCTATTACCCCTCTCTTTATCCCTCCCCATCCCGTGTCACTCTATTACCCCATCTGTCTATGTGTCCCTCCTTGCCCTATGTCTCTCTATTACCCCTCAGTCTCTGTGTGCCCCCCTTCCCCTGTGTTTCTATTACCCCATCTCTTTGCCCCATCCCCTGTCTCTCTATTACCCCCCTGTCTCTTTGTCCCCCCCCTTCCCTCGTGTCTCTCTATTACCCCTCTCTTTGCCTCCCCCATCCCCTGTCTCTCTATTACTCCTCTGTCTCTTTGCCCCCCCCTTCCCTGGTGTCTCTTTATTACCCCATCTCTTTGCCTCCCCATCCCCTGTCTCTCTATTACCCTTCTGTCTCTTTGCCCCCCCTTCCCTGGTGTCTCTCTATTACCCCTCTCTTTGTCCACCCATCCCCTGTCTCTCTATTACCCATCTGTCTCTTTGCCCCCCCCCCCCTCCCTTGTGTCTCTCAATTACCCCTCTCTTTGTCCCCCCATCCCCTGTCACTCTGTTACCCCATCTGTCTATGTGTCCCTCCTTGCCCTATGTCTCTCTATTACCTCTCAGTCTCTGTGTCCGCCCCTTCCCCTGTGTTTCTATTACCCCACTATTTGTCCCCCCTTCCCCTCTATTTGTCTCCCCTTCCCCTCTATTTGTCCCCCCTTCCCCTCTATTTGTCCCCCCTTCCCCTCTTTTTGTCCCCCCTTCCCCTCTATTTGTCCCCCTTCCCCTCTATTTGTCTCCCCTTCCACTCTATTTGTCCCCCCTTCCCCTCTATTTGTCCCCCCTTCCCCTATTTTTGTCCCCTTCCCCTATTTTTCTCTGTACCTGCTGTTACAGGAGGACTGAGGGAGGGGGCAGAGCTAACTACCATGCTCCCTCCCGGTTCCCATAATTCCCAGCATCTACACATCATAGAGTAATCCCTACTCTATGATGTGTAGATGCTGGGAATCATGGGACCCGCGAGGGAGCTTGGTAGTTAGCTCCGCCCCCTCCCTCAGTCCTCCTGTGCTGACAGCTATGCTGCTGTCAGTATCAGTGAGTGTGCTGCTGGATTGCTTAGGCGGCCGCCCGGCACACTCACTGATACTGACAGCTGTCAGGACAGGAGATGGGGCCGGAGGCCGCAATTTTATTAAAATATAGACAGCAGGGCTCCCTCTCTCTCTCCAGCCCCCCAGGTGCCGCGGCCCACCGGGAAATTTCCCGGTATCCCGGTGGGCCAGTCTGGCCCTGGAAGGAAGGCCTGACACACCCGGTTTAAGGACACAGACTGCTATTAGCTTACACTTGAAAACTTTTTTTCTTTGCAAAAGCACGCTATAGAGATACCAGATATGAGTGGCAACTGTCAAAGTACACTGGCAAGGGTCTGCAGGGCACACGCTGAAGGAAGGCCTGAAACACCCGCTTTAAGGACACTGACTGCTATTAGCTTACACTGGAAAACTTTTTTTCTTTTTAAAAGCACGCTATAGAGACACCAGATATGAGTGGCAACTGTCAAAGTACACTGGCAGGGGTCTGCAGGGCACACGCTGAAGGCCTGACACAGCCGCTTTAAGGACACTGACTGCTATTAGCTTACACTGGAAATCTTTTTTTCTTTGTAAAAGCACGCTATAGAGACACCAGATATGAGTGGCAACTGTCAAAGTACACTGGCAGGGGTCTGCAGGGCACACGCTGAAGGAAGGCCTGACACACCCGCTTTAAGGACACTGACTGCTATTAGCTTACACTGGAAAACTTTTTTTCTTTGTAAAAGCACGCTACAGAGACACCAGATATGAGTGGCGACTGTCAAAGGACACTGGCAGGGGTCTGCAGGGCACACGCTGAAGGAAGCAGGGCCGGACTGGAAACTAAAAGCAGCCATGGAAAAAAATTCTATACCAGCCTAATAATGCGTCGCGCCAGCATAGTGTGCTGATATAGAGGGTGAAAAAATAACTTGAAATTGAAAACTCTTACTCCAACGAAAGAACGCATATAGGACTTCAAAATAAACAAAGAGCGCCTTTATTTTAATTAGACGTACATTTGGATGTAATCAATGTTTCAGTACAACTACTTTGGCCTATTAAGGACATTTTAGTAATGATACTGAAATGCTGAATGTCTGCAATTGCACAACTAAAAAAAATGAAGTTAGCTTGTTTATTTTGAAGTTCTATGGGTGCGCTCTAAACTTTAAATATGTTATTCTGCATGAGTATGCAACTAGCAACAAGACTGGGCCAATACGTGCTCATTACTAATATATATATATATATATATTAATGACATTTATGTGTGTATTATGCATATATAAATGTATATTACTATATGCATAATTATATGTTACTAATACACACATCAATATACATGCATATATATATATATATATATATATATATATATATATATATATATATATATATATATATGTGTGTGTGTGTATTACTGTCAGGATCACATCAATTTACGTCTATTACCTTTACCTTGTTTAGTGTATCTTGTCTCCAATTGTCTCCTTTTTTTATCTTACAGCGACCCTTGTGCATCTTTTACTTCATCCCAGTCCCTGTGCGTTTCTTTTTACCCTTCTCCAGCCTCTGTATTTCTATTTCACCAGCCCCTTTTGTGTTGTTCTTAGCCCCAGCCAACAAACCTTCCGTGTCTCTTTCTCCCCTCTCCTCCCTGTCTCTCTTCCCCCTCTCCTCCCTGAGTCTCTCTTCCCCATCTCCTCCCTGTGTCTCTCTCTTACCCCTCTGTCTCTTTGTACCCCCATCCCCTCTGTCTCTCTATTAGCCCTCTGTCTCTTTGTCCCCCTTCCCTGGTGTCTCTCTATTACCCCACCTGTCTATGTGTCCCCCCTTCTCCTGTGTCTCTCTATTACCCATCTCTTTGTCCCCCCAACCCCTATGTCTATCTATTACCCCTCTGTCTCTTTGTCCCCCCCTTCCCTGGTGTCTCTCTATTACCCCTCTCTTTATCCCCCCATCCCCTGTCTCTCTATTACCCCTCTCTTTATCCCTCCCCATCCCGTGTCACTCTATTACCCCATCTGTCTATGTGTCCCTCCTTGCCCTATGTCTCTCTATTACCCCTCAGTCTCTGTGTGTCCCCCTTCCCCTGTGTTTCTATTACCCCATCTCTTTGCCCCCATCCCCTGTCTCTCTATTACCCCCCTGTCTCTTTGTCCCCCCCTTCCCTCGTGTCTCTCTATTACCCCTCTCTTTGCCTCCCCCATCCCCTGTCTCTCTATTACTCCTCTGTCTCTTTGCCCCCCCCTTCCCTGGTGTCTCTTTATTACCCCATCTCTTTGCCTCCCCATCCCCTGTCTCTCTATTACCCTTCTGTCTCTTTGCCCCCCCCCCTTCCCTGGTGTCTCTCTATTACCCCTCTCTTTGTCCACCCATCCCCTGTCTCTCTATTACCCATCTGTCTCTTTGCCCCCCCCTCCCTGGTGTCTCTCTATTACCCCTCTCTTTGTCCCCCTCATCCCCTGTCACTCTGTTACCCCATCTGTCTATGTGTCCCTCCTTGCCCTATGTCTCTCTATTACCTCTCAGTCTCTGTGTCCGCCCCTTCCCCTGTGTTTCTATTACCCCACTATTTGTCCCCCCTTCCCCTCTATTTGTCTCCCCTTCCCCTCTATTAGTCCCCCCTTCCCCTCTATTTGTCCCCCCTTCCCCTCTTTTTGTCCCCCCTTCCCCTCTATTTGTCCCCCTTCCCCTCTATTTGTCTCCCCTTCCACTCTATTTGTCCCCCCTTCCCCTCTATTTGTCCCCCCTTCCCCTATTTTTGTCCCCTTCCCCTATTTTTCTCTGTACCTGCTGTTACAGGAGGACTGAGGGAGGGGGCAGAGCTAACTACCATGCTCCCTCCCGGTTCCCATAATTCCCAGCATCTACACATCATAGAGTAATCCCTACTCTATGATGTGTAGATGCTGGGAATCATGGGACCCGCGAGGGAGCTTGGTAGTTAGCTCCGCCCCCTCCCTCAGTCCTCCTGTGCTGACAGCTATGCTGCTGTCAGTATCAGTGAGTGTGCTGCTGGATTGCTTAGGCGGCCGGCGGCCGCAATTTTATTAAAATATAGACAGCAGGGCTCCCTCTCTCTCTCCAGCCCCCCAGGTGCTGCGGCCCACCGGGAAATTTCCCGGTATCCCGGTGGGCCAGTCCGGCCCTGGAAGGAAGGCCTGACACACCCACTTTAAGGACACTGACTGCTGTTAGCTTACACTGGAAAACTTTTTTTCTTTGCAAAAGCACGCTATAGAGATACCAGATATGAGTGGCAACTGTCAAAGTACACTGGCAAGGGTCTGCAGGGCACACGCTGAAGGCCTGCCACACCCGCTTTAAGGACACTGACTGCTATTAGCTTACACTGGAAAACTTTTTTTCTTTGTAAAAGCACGCTATAGAGACACCAGATATGAGTGGCAACTGTCAAAGTACACTGGCAGGGGTCTGCAGGGCACACGCTGAAGGCCTGACACACCCGCTTTAAGGACACTGACTGCTATTAGCTTACACTGGAAAACTTTTTTTCTTTGTAAAAGCACGCTATAGAGACACCAGATATGAGTGGCAACTGTCAAAGTACACTGGCAGGGGTCTGCAGGGCACACGCTGAAGGCCTGACACACCCGCTTTAAGGACACTGACTGCTATTAGCTTACACTGGAAAACTTTTTTTCTTTGTAAAAGCACGCTATAGAGACACCAGATATGAGTGGCAACTGTCAAAGTACACTGGCAGGGGTCTGCAGAGCACACGCTAAAGGCCTGCCACACCCGCTTTAAGGACACTGACTGCTATTAGCTTACACTGGAAAACTTTTTTTCTTTGAAAAAGCACGCTATAGAGACACCAGATATGAGTGGTGGCACTGGGCAAATGGGCACAGTATCCACTGAGCCTGACACAGAAGCTGGCAGACAACTAACTGCTCTTCAATCTATTACAGTGAAAAAAAGTTTTTTTCTTTTTAAATGTCAAGCTTAAGCTATTGTGACACCAGTGCAAATGGGCACAATATGCACTGTGAGCCTGACACAGAAGCTGGCAGGCAGGCAACTGCAATTACATTACACAAAAAAAAAAAAGCAGACTGATGTTCTAGCCCTAAAAAGGGCTTTTTGGGGTGCTGTTCTTACAGCAGAGATCAGATGAGTCCTGCTGGACTGTAGTGGACACTGAATACCCTAGCCTAGCTTTCAATTTCCCTATCTAATCAGCAGCAGCTACACTTTCCCTCCTCTCACTAAGCATGCAGCTTTAGAATGAATCTAAAATGGATGCTGGGAGGGAGCTGGGAGGGTGTGGAAGGGTCTGCTGCTAATTTGCTGGAATGTGTCTGCTGACCGTGAGGCACAGGGTCAAAGTTTGCTCAATGATGACGAATAGGTGGCGGATCGAACCGCCCATGTGTTCGCCCGCGGCGGCGAACGCGAACACGCTATGTTCGCCGGGAACTATTCGCCAGCGAACAGTTCGGTACATCACTATTCATTATGTATACTTTAATTAATGTAAAATCAGAATATGGGTGAAGCGCTATATGAGTGGGGGACCAAAGTAGATATCTGGTGATGGAGATTAGAATTCAAAAAACAATACCTTAGTATAAAAATGCACAATAATTCTTTAAGGTTTTCCTTAGTATGTGAATTCACAATAATTCTTTAAGGGTTTCCTAGAGGTGCAGACTGTAACACAGAAATAAGTAAAATTGGAAGTTACAAAATTCCCACTCACACTTTCGGGAGCTATAGGTGTGTAGCTCAATATCAGCGTTTTCAGAGTCCGTAGAGGCGACTCTTATCCCTTCTTTTAATATCTTCCTCTCTTGTATTCTGGAATGTATAAGGGAAAGTGCCTCTGGTGCAATAACATAAGTGGTGTATTTAATAAAGAGTAAGGGAAATAGGGTACTTACAAACCCAGAGCCTTCCACATCGGCTCTGATCAAATCGCATATGTGGATTAAGGACCACACTCCTTCTTTACAAGTAGCAGGAAAATGCCAATAGTGTATAAATTATTTTTTTCCTAGAATTCCGGTTATTTATGTCTTACCCAAGATACACAAAGACCCAACAAATCCACCAGGAAGACCTATCGTTTCTGGGATTGGATCTCTTCTATCACCCCTTTCACAGTATATTGACAGCTACTTACAAAATTTAGTCCCAAAATGCTCAGCATATCTTAAGGATACCATGAGTCTTTTACAAATTTTAGAAGATTTTAAATGGGAGGACTCTTTTGTGATGGCCACTTGTGATGTTAGTAGCCTCTACACCAATTTTAAATATAGTATCGGGTGTGAGGCTACTAAACATTTTTTAACTCAGTTTGGAAATCTTTTAGAAGTACAGATAGATTTTATTATGGAAGGGATTAGCATGATCCTTAATAATAATTTTTCTGGTTTGAGGATCATTTTTATCTTCAGACAAAGGGGCCCCAAGTTAAGCTAATTTATTTATGTCTTACTGGGAAGACAAATATGTCTTCTCTAGATTGGATATTGGGGCAAGTCTGGTCCTCTATAAACGTTACATAGACGACATTTTTATCATATGGAAAGGCAGTCCCTTTATTAGATTTTATTGATTCCCTTAATCAGAATTCATGGAATATTAAATTGACACATGTGATCAGCCCCTTCAGTTTTAACTTTTTAGATCTTGAAATTTTTATTGAAAATCACCAAATTAAAAGTTGAACACATTTTAAAGCAGTGGATGTGAAAAGTTTTATCGATTATAGTAGTTGTCATTTTAAGCCATGGTTATCCAATATACCAAAAGTTCAGTTTGTAAGAATAAAAATAAATTGGACGAAAGAACAAGATTTTGAGGACCAAGTTAAGATTTTAGAAAAACTATTTTTAGAGAAAGGGTATGATAAAAGAATTTTAGGAAAAGCATATAAAGAGGTAAAAGAAAAGGATAGATCAGAACTTTTAGAATATAGGGAGAAAAAGATAGATGAAGAAACAAAATAAATTATCCCCTTAATTTTTAATTTTAATTCTAATAATAATGATCTACGTAAGATTAAAACTGGCATGTTCTAAGTGTTGACGATGAAATTCGCCCGTTTATAGATAATAAACCAAAACTCATTTTCAGAGGAGCAAGTAATTTGAAGCAAATTTTAACCAATAGTTTTTTAAATAAGGAAAAGAAGGAATGTCCAAATAACTTTTTAAAGGAACAAAGAGTTTTTTTCTATTGTGGAAGTTGCAAGGGATGCAAAACAAGAAATAAAAATAAAAATAACAGGAAAATTTTAAAATTCAGCTCTTTTAATTCAAAAAGAGGATATGAAATTAAACATTTTATAACATGCAGTACAGTAGATGTTGTGTATATGTTAATGTGTCCATGTGGACTACAATACATAGGGAAAACGTCACGTCCCTTAAAAATAAGAATTAGAGAACATATATACAACATTTAAAGAAAATTCCCTAATCATAGTGGGTCTAAACATTTCATGGAGCATCACAATGGAGATCCTAGTCTTTTAGATTTCCTTGCAATAGACCGTATACAAATTCATTGGAGGGGTGGAGATAAAGATAATGATCTTAGTAAGACGGAAATTAAATGGATTTTCGACTTGGACACGCTTATACCAAGGGGGTTTAATGCTGACTTTGAAATAAATACATATATTTAAACTTAATTTTGCCAAATGTCTATTAACCTCCATTATATAAAAAATTTTTTTAGGTAACTATTAATTGGATATTAATTTTAGAAGGTTTTTCCCAATTGGTATATACTTGCATAGGTTTTTAAATAATCTTTTTATATACTGATATATTTACATATAAGCTGAAAACTATTTCAATTTGTCCAGTTTTATATAATTATTAGAGGTGATAATGAGTTTATAAATTGGTTTTCTCTTATTTATGTTATGGATTTTTACTAATATATCTCCCTTTTCTCTATCTTTCTTATTTTTGGGGGGAAGAAGAAAATAGCAGAAACATTTGTATTTGTTGTATTATATTTAAAAAAAAATGTGTTTTTTTAAAGATTTTTTATATAGAAGGAATTTACGTGTTTATTTGTATGCATTAATTAAAGTATACATAATGAATAAAGGCATTATGTTTAGTTAGAAACTTGTCAAAATAGACTTGACTAATACAAGCTACATTTTAAGTTTAGTATGTAAATTAGCAAATAAGTGTATCTATTTGACAGTTAGTAAAGTGTAACTTTTAAATGTTGCTATATTATATGCTTGTATAAAAGACTTTTCGTGAGCACAAAAAGCTTTCCGAAACAAGAGACTTTCCTCCCATACCCGCACGTCATGATGACGAATGCGGAAGTGAAGGGGGTAACTACGGACGCTAGGATGCCCGGATACCGGTCGCGTCAGAAAAGGGGAGGAGCTGGAAACCTCGAGTGGAAAAAGACCGCAAAAAATCTCTTATTTAAAGCAAGTTAACTTTGAATGGACTCACACTTTGAGAAAGGCTTCGGCTGAAACGCGTTAGTGTGTGGAGAGTGGGACTGCTGTATTTTATTTATTGCTGCTGTTTTAATTTGGAATTAACCTTTTAAAATAAACCTGCATCCTGGTTATTTTAAAGAAGGAATACATCTACAGCCGGCTTTTGGATACCAGCCATCACTACTCCTTATCCATTCAAAGCTTTTAGTCTGAGTCAGCTTTTGAGTGACTCAGTAATATGTGAGTGGGTCTAATTATACACCATCTTCAATTTTATCTTGACGTTATTACCCTATGTATTTTTCCTGATTTTATATTTACAGGATTTCACTGAACTGTAAGGGTAAAATTTTACATTTTAAATTTACTGTTTATGTGTGCTCTCACCATTTTTTATTATATTATTTTCACTGATTTTATGTGTGGTGGAGTGACCCCATAGGTGATTGAATCACTCTTATTTATTGGATTTTAACCTGATATACGCACTTTATCTTTTAAAGATTACTTAGTGTTAGTATATTCTGCCCCTACTCACTATATTGCGAGTAGGGCATGTCTACTAAACAGTGACCCCCTGCCCCCCTTCAATAAATGGCCCCATGGTGGGGCATCTCTTAACTACCTTGGGGGGGACATAGTGCCCCCCCGAGCCCCAACCCGTGTCCCCTGAGTGGGGGCTATTAAAGTAAATGGGGGACAAAGGGTCTCCCTTGGCCCCCACCCATGAGCGGTGGGTGGGGGCCCTAAATGACAATAAGGGGGGGGAACTATTGTCTTCCCACCCCTGAGCGGTGGGTGGGGGCCCTAAATAATAAGGGGGACACACACCTTTTTTCCTCCCCCGTGGCCCCCACTACTGAGCCATTGCTTTCAACCCTATTCTTTCATACCAATTATGTATGCATAATTATTACTCATCCTCCTAGGCATTCCACAAGTATGTTTTATAAACATATGTACTATATATAAACAATTATAAAAAAATATTACGTTCACTATTTCACAAGCTAGACGTTTTATAAATGTATGTCTTATAAATTCTGTCTCCTCCTACGTTTAGCGTACGGCCATCAAGGCCTCAAACCAATTCAGCACTATTGCATTCTAAAGGAATTGTAAAGGAATACCTTTAAACACTGTCCTTACTTGACCTTCACTACATTCGCTTCAGAAGGCCCTCTATGGGCAACCCAATACAACACAATTTTGGCCCCTCATTTGAGCTTGAAATAAGCATACCTTCCTGCTTCAAAAGGGTTATATATGTCTTATCTTACTTTGTTCAATTATACGCTAGGCCTACACCAACCCAACATATATGGCCCTCCTCATCCGATAAATTTTATCCTTACTTCACATATTAAGCCACCTCGGACTAGCACGGTATTGACAATGTTACATATGACACCTACATCTAGACACTTAATAATCCATCATGTTGGTTATTTATATAATTATCCTTTGATCACAGCATCAGACGGCCATCCATTACGTACAACATTGCTACCCTGGTATTCACGACAATTCTCCCTACCACTACATATGGACCAGTTTAAACAACAAAGGCATCATTCTTGGCCTCTACATAGCTCTTACAACCTTGATATGTTTATTCCACATTTGTTCATTCCATACATCTGTACCCCTCATACAGCCCTATTTTTTCTATCCTGCAAACTCAGGACTTACATTGGGCACTCTCAGCCTTTTGCTACGATACCTCTACATGTGTCCCTCACTAGGCCTTCACTCCATATGGTTACATATGGCCCTCATCAGGCAAACAAGTACGATCCAATTTCAGCCCCCCATTTGAGCATTTACATTCAACATTTTCCTGCTTACTAGGGAAAACTACAACCCTTTCATATCACATTCTACTATTCCACACTGCCTCGCTAGGTCCACAACAAGAACCCCTCATTATGCAATTATAGGTATTCAGACCTCTTCGATCTGTCTATTTTACTTAAATTAGTATAACCCACACCTTCACCTGAGGCGCTTACTAGATCTCATAATTCGATACATGCTAGTAAACTAGAGATGTGATATACATGTTTTGGTGTTTAATTACTTAGGCTATTCCTTCTCACTCATACTTCAGGTCCTTCTAGTAGAAGATGCACTTTTCCCTACCCCTTTTTCCAGGTATGTACTTATACATAGGCTCCCTTATTTTTCTTATACATAGGTTGTGCTATCCCTTATTTTTCTAGGTTCCCACCATCCTTACTTATCAACCTGCTGTTGACGTATTTATCCATAACCACAACATGGGTACGTTATCTTAATTAGCACTTGCATCATCCTGGACATATTCCCATTGTGTCTTTAGGTTTCTCTCTGTGATATTCCTTCTCAAGCTCAGACCTCAATAGTTGGGCAAGGTACCTATGTTGCAACATACTTTCTATGAATCCATTATGTTTATATTCCCCTACATTCCTGAGAGATAGATCAACTGGCTGCAAAGGGTTTGGTGCAAGCTATTACAACATAATTCAGTCCCATGAGGCCAACACCCATCCTCACGCGGAGGATTTTACCCATCGGCCCAACTCATAGCTAGAATCTCGCTCCAACCTCTACAGGTTATTAGATAGGGCCTCACCTATCACGGCCACTCATTTGAATCTCTTACTTGTCACTGAGAGGGCAACATTCGCACCACTTCTTTAGGTGGCCTCAGTCCCTCAGCCAAAATTACAGCTAGAGCCTCTCTGAGCCACTTGGCATTTAGCAAGGCCTCACCTTCCCCTTCTAAAGCTAATTACTTAGTCATCCAGCACTTAGCGAGCTGCCAGCTGATACAGGGCTACTGTCACGGGTGGCGGTCCGGAAACCGGGACCCCTGAGTGCCTGATGAGAAGTGGGAGTCTTCAGCGTGGAAGTGGATTATCAGGGTCTGGTGCAGGGTAACCACACACCCCCTGGTGTTGAGCACCAGCGTTTGTGCAGCCACAAACCAGAACCCTGATGCAGCTTATGCGTATCCCAGGAACTAAGAGCTTGATATGCAGACCTCCCAGGTACTGGATAGGGAGACTCTGCAGCAAGAATGTATCCAGTACAGAAACAAGGATAGACACCAAACAAGAAAACAAGAGAGAACTAGTAGAACCCAGAACCAGAGAAGGAAAGGAAGCTAAACCCAGAACATGTACACAATACATAAGGGAACATTAACTAAACAGGGGCAGGACAGGACTGTACGTGGACTGGGATTACAAAATGATACAAGATAGGAAAAACAAGAGGAGAAATAACTAAGCACTATATATGAAAATCATGGGGATTTAGTTACATTATATGATCATACATTGCATAAGCCTGCCAACAACGCCAATGTACCCCATATCTGGCAGGTCCTACACTGCCTAATGTATGCTAAAACAACCAAAGAAGACATATATAGCACTTACCTGCAAGAAAGGGCAGAAGTCATGAGCAGCTGCCTGCAGGGACTACTGAAGCAAAAGGAATGATTGAAAACAAACAGGCGTGGCAACATAAAACAAACATTTAAAGGAAACCTGGACACTGGGAATTCCAGGGATGGATTACAGGAATGAACCCAGAAAACCCCAGCATAAAGAAAACCAGACGTAGAATAGAAAGCCAGAAAAAACTAAACAAGAAATGTAAAGTACTGGATACCAGAAGCCAAAGCCAGACATCTCCGCAGAACATGGCATGATGTGACAGCTACACTCTCATCGAGATGCCCATTACATTTACATTCATTGTTTATTCATCATAGTATGTCTCTCACTACGGAACTACGGAATTATAAGAGGTTACCCTGCCAGACCCTCCACCCCCGCTAGTTCATTGTAATCTGCTGCCGAACTCATGCATAAAGACTTACCATTCCCAGCAACAGTACTGAAGCTGAGCTGTACAGACTCATGATTGCCAACTCTGAGCTCCTGTGCAAATATCACAGACAACATGGCAGAGATGCATGCTATGATGACATCCATCCTTTATCATAATTATGTTCTATGATAGTCTGAGTGTAAGAGTCTCCTGATTCTTACTGATTCTTACACTCCACTATATACCCCTTACTTTCATCCACTATGGGTAACATCACAAGTTACAGTCCGGTACACATTTCCTCTGTGTCACGGTTATCGCCACAACATCCAGTCTGCCAGACGAGGTCACCCCAGGAGTGCCCAGCAGGGGATTTGAACCCTGGACTTTGGCTTCTTGAATCCTGCTCTTTTGCCACTGTGCTATCCAGCCATTCATAGTATTGCCTTGTTTCCAGCACTGGAAGCTGAACTTACCCGTGGCTGCTCTAGCACACCTGTATCCCATATTAATTGTCTGGATATAAAAGCCTGCCTCACCCTGGGAAGGGTGTCAGTTCATTGACTCTGGTTCCCTTGTTTGGTTCCTGTCTCTCCGTATCAGCGTTCCAGTATTTCCTGACTGATTCTGGCTTCTGACCTTGGCTTTCCTCCTGGACTACTCTGATCTCTGGCTTCCCTGATTTTGGCTTTCCTTGACTACACTTCTGCTAATCCCTGCTGTACTGCGACTTGGAGCACTTTTCCTGGAAAGCCCCTGTGCACAGACTCACAGGTCAGGTGGCGTCTTACCTGGTCACCCTGGTCCGTGTGTACTTTGCAAGGGTGAGCGTATAACTCTGCTAGCTGGACTTCCCATCAGGTAGGACTCCTTACACTCTGCTCACGTTATATCACCGGCACATTTAATTCTTCCTTCATTAGGAAGTACAAATTGGTTGGCAAAAACATTAATTTGGTCTCCTCATAGATTGCCTGACTTCACTAATTCATTCTAAAATAGTTTCCTGAAAAATGCCAAAGTGGATGTCTCTATGGAATTTGCACGTTATTAAATGGTAGGGACATTTTATTTGCCACCCGTCTCATGTCTAGGATCTATAGTAGCCCTAAACTATTCAATGTATTTGTGATAAGCCTCTCATGCTGCTATTGACGGTCTGTTACTGCTATACAATGATACATGATCATGACACATTTCTGATTGTTGAGGAACCTATTGCTAAATTGAAAGGCGGAGCCTGTAGTTGTGGGAGAGGTTTATCTGGCCTATAAATTCACAGGCCTCCCCTTCCTCTAGGCTAAGACTTCCTGGTTCAGCCCACCCACAGCACCCTTTATTAAGCATTCACTTAGTGGGCCCTCTTTTACAGGCCTAAAGAAAAAAAGCCCTATTTGAATTCCATGGTTTTACATATAACATGACATAATAACAATTATCTGTTTCTTAGCAGGTCTTGAAATTAGGTAAATACAACCTCATATGAATAACTGCAGTAGACACTACACCATGTCATGATTTATTTAACAAAATAAAGCCAAAAGGGGGAAGTCATGTGTGAAAAATGAAGTACATCCTTACTCCTTCCATAGGAATTAAGAGGCTAAGTAGCAGACAGGTGCTGCTAATCAAATGCTCTTGATTAATTGCTTATTAGCAAGTGTGACCACCTCTATAAAAGCGAATGTTTCAGCAGTTTGCTTATCTGGAGCATTCAGGTGTGTGTTAACACAATGCCCAGCTGGAAAGACAGAAGCAAGTGTTTCTGCCCAACATATTGGACAGGGTTATAAGACTCCAATTTTAAACAATTTGGATGCTTCCGAATTGCTGAAGTGCCGAAGTGCCAAACCGAATTGCCGAAGTTCCGAAGTGCTTCGTATTTATGAAAAGTGGCAAAACAGGAGAGGTAGGGAAAGTTAAGGGAATGATGACAGGAATCTAACCCTAACCCTACTCCTAACCCTACCACTAACCTTTACTTCAAACCTTACCCCAACCTTCCTCTAACCCTACCCCTAACCCTACCTCTACCCTACCCCTAACCTATTAGGGTTAGGGGTAGGGTTAGAGGAAGGTTGGGGTAAGGGTTGAAGTAAAGGTTAGAGGTAGGGTTAAGAGTAGGGTTAAGGGTAGGGCTAGGGTAAGGATTTTAGGTAGAGGTAAGGGTTAGGGGTAGAGGTAAAGTTAGGGGTAGGGTTAGGGAAGTCCAGAATTTCAGAAGTCCGAGCCGAATTGCCGAAGACCCGAATTTCGGAAGTGCTGAACCAAACCAATTTTTTTGCCTATGCACATCCCTAAAACAGATTATTCAAAAGTGGAAAACGTTCAAGACAGTATCCAATCTTCCCAAGAGTGGACGTCCCAGCAAATTCAACCAAAGGTCAGACTTTTTAATGTTCAGAGAAAGTACAACAAAAAAAAGACATATACAAATACAATATACAGAAAAAATAACAAATAACGCCAATAGCATAATACTGTGTGATATAGAAACATAGAAACACAGAATGTGATGGCAGATAAGAACCATCCAGCCCATCTAGTCTGCCCAATTTTCGAAATACTTTAATTAGTCCCTGACCTTATCTTAAGTCTAGGATAGATTCCGTCTCTGAAGAAGTGGGGCTGACTCCTACGAAACGCATTAGACAGATCAAGCAGGATACGGGCACAGTGATTGTTCCAGCTAGCAGAACACCACCTCTACCGAGAAACTCTCACGATCTAGGGACCGATCAGCCTGTAGCGCTCGTCTCTCAGAGTGAGGTCTGAGAAGCACGCTATCCTCACCGGCAGCCGACAGCTAGACAGATTATTTGCTACACACTATCTTTATCAATCCTAGCCGGTCCCTGAGGAAAATTCCAACTACAAATTTCTACTGTGCTGGTAATATTCTTGTATACCGTTCTTGGCTTGTATTTTTAATATTTTTTTTATATTGTGTTAATAAACTGGTTGTTACTTTTACCCAGTTTTCATTATCATTTTCTTTTAAGTGTTTTTTTTAGCGATTCCTAGCCTATATTGCACTACAGAAAACAGTTCCATATACTGTTTTTTCTGTCATTAATGTTTTACATCTTTTTTGCAAAGTATACTATTTGGTGTATATCTCATTTATTCTGCCATTAGCAGATTTAAAGACATACACACCACACACATTTGCTGCACTTTGACCCTCTAAGACCTAATCCGATATACAATCATTTTAAAAGTTTTTCCTATTTTTTTATTATTTCTTATCAATATGTTTTAATCCTAATTATACTGTCATTGAAGTATCACTGTTACTGTACTCAAACCATTTAGGTTAGCCAGCTCCTGAAACAAATACACCATTTCAAGGATGTAACCTCTTATACTAGGATAGCCTTATGCCTATTCCATGCATGTTTAAACTCCTTCATTGTGTTAACCTCTACCACTTCAGCTGGTAGGCTATTCCATGCGTCCACTAGCCTCTCTGTAAAGTAATACTTCCTGAAATTATTTTTAAACCTTTTCCCCTCTAATTTAAGACTATGTCCTCTTGTTGTGGTTTTTCTTCTTTTAAATTTAGTCTCCTCCTTTACTGTGTTTCCCTTTATGTATTTAAATGTTTCTATCATATCCCCCCTGTCTCATCTTTCCCCCAAGCTATACATGTTAAGATCCTTTAACCTTTCCTGGCAATGTTTTATCCTGCAATCCATGAACTAGTTTAGTAGCCCTTCTCTGAACTCTTTCCAAAGTATCAATATCCTTCTGAAGATACAGTCTCCCATACTGTGTACAATACTCCAAGTGAGATCTCACCAGTGTTCTGTACAATGGCATGAGCACTTCCCTCTTTCTACTGCTAATACCTCTCCCGGTACAACCAAGCATTCTGCTAGCATTTCCTGCTGCTCTATTACATTGTCTGCCTACCTTTAAGCCATCTGAAATAATTACCCCTAAATTCCTTTCCTCAGATGTTGAGGTTAGTACTGTATCAAATATTCTACTTTGCCCTGATGCATTATCTTGCTCTTATCTACATTAAGTGTCAGTTGCACAGCTCTGACCATTTTACTAATTTACCTAAACCATTTGCCAATTGGCTTATGCCTTCTGGAACATTAACCCTGTTGTAAATTATAGTATCATCAGCAATAAGACATACCTTACCTTAAAGACATTATGCAATATCAAAAATAAAAATATGAAAGAGAATGGGTCCAAGTACAGATCCCTGAGGTACGCCACTGGTAACTAGACCTTGCTTTGAATATACTTCATTGACTATAACCCTCTGTTATAAAAAATAATGTACCAGTGCTACTTTTAGTTCAGATTTTATATAATAATAATAATTCTATATACCGTATATACTCGAGTATAAGCCGAGTTTTTCAGCCCAACTCGGCTTATACGCGAGTCACTGTCTGTATTATGGCAATTTACATTGCCATAATACAGACAATGGGGCTGGCAGCGAGCGCTTACCTCTCCTGCAGCTCCTGTCAGCTCTCTCCACCTCCGCGCCGGTCCGTTCAGCACCTCTGTCAGCTCCCACTGTAAGTCTCGCGAGAACCGCGGGGTCATAGTGCGGCTCTCGCGAGACTTACCGTGGTGCTGACAGAGGTGCTGACCGGACCAGCGCAGAGGAGAAGGGAGCTGACAGGAGCTGCAAGAGAGGTAAGTAAATGCTCTCTGCCAGCCCCCCTCCACTGAACTGCCAATGCCACTGGACCACCAGCGAGTGAGAGCCCCCCTCCCTGCCATCTATCAAGCAGGGAGGGGGGACGAAAAAAATAAAATAAAATAAAAATAATAATAATAAAAAAATAATAGTAATATTGTGGTGGAATCTCGGTAAAAATAAATTTAGTAGGCCGAGATTGCCATGTGGTATGTGCACGTGCATATGCTGATGTATTGGTCGGTTGCACGTGGCAACGATACAATCAGTAGTGTACGGAGCATGTGCAGGAATACAGGATATACGAGTATTCCCCTCCTCCAATGTGCTGGGCAAGCCATGTGGTCAAACAGGAAGTTAGTCTTTATTCTGTTGATTGGGTAAGAGGACGTGTGGGTGGAACTGATTATAGGAGGAGCTATATGCCTATATAAGGGACCTACACTGTATGATCGGGGCTCAGATTTTGCTGTTTTTGGTGACATTAGTCCCTCTGAGTCCCAGTCGGTGAATCGAATAAAGATCTGTTCCTTCCTGAAGAAACCTGTGTCCATCTCTCTGTACTCGGCTTCCATCAGTTTCTCCGGTATCATTTGGTGCATTGGCCGGGAACATCATCGTTCAACGGTAGCTGAGAAGCAGAGGCGTGAGACGGTCTATCTTTGCCCACTACGGCTGCACCCCTGAACTTTTGCGTGGACCTCCCTTCGTCTCGGCGCCACTGGCCTGTTGTCCAGGAGATCATCGGCCTCTACGTAGTAAGTGCTGGGGTGCCCCCGTCGATGAGTGTGAACTCAGGTTCAGGAACGAGGAGGTAAGACGACTACTGTTTTAGACGGTGGACCCACTAGGGATACCGATTGTGCGGTAGGCTCATAAGGGGTTGTATTGTGTATGGAATTGGCCCCCTCCAGAGGGAAGGAGCGAAGGCGCACCGCTCATAATTAAACGCCCTGTAGTCAGCCCGTTTAATTCTGGTTTGGAGTCAGGCTGGGTCCAGTGTAAATAGCCCAAGCCGGACACCGGTGTCTTGTCTAGACTAGCGTATCTAGGGTGTATATTTTGTTCGCTAGGTCGGAGGGACCGGGAGACTAAGCGGCACCTGGTGTATATTCAGTCCGCTAGATCTCCACCTATCTTGGCTAAGTGGGAAGGCGTGTAAATTTTGAACCCACTAGACTATTGATAGAGTAGATAGACTAAGAGGATTCTGTTGTAAATTCCGTCCTCTAGTTCACTATATGTGGTGCTTGGGCAGCGACGGCTAACCAAAACGGATGTAAATGGTTTTAGGTAGTCCATCGAGGTACTGGCCAATAGATTAGTTGGGAAATTGTAAATGTGTTAAAAATTATTGTAGTAGAGTGTATATCTTGCTAGATAGTGTGAGCTCTGCCGTCTAGCGAGAGTGTGAATAGTGTGTAACTGTATCATAGCGCACGGTACCATAACCATGTATTATAATTACTGACACTGTAAATAACTACTAATAACTGTCGTTTATGTTGGATGTTTAACATCATATCCACTACTAACTGAACTGTGACTTTAAAATTGTACTTTAACCAATGCTAACTGTACTATAACTACTGTTTGTAAAGACGATGTTACTAGGGTGTGTTATAGACGGGTAATTTAAATACTGAGAATTATAACGTGGGTGATTGTATAGTTTCGCCAAAAGGTTATTTAGTGACTGGTGTAACAGCTGTGTGTGTACGAGAATTCCCTGTATGTTTTGTTGTGTGCGTTTGGCCTAGTAACTGTACCACGTGGCGCTGTTGCCAAGGGGAACGAGTGTGACTGTTGGAAGTGTGTTTGTTTGGTTCTGTTGGAGACGACGCTCCGTTGCTAAGTATGGGTGCGTCGGATTCAAAGATCATTGATCCCTTAGAATATATGTTAAAAAACTTTAAGAAGGGATATAATGTACATGATTTTGGAGTAAAGATGACTCCAACACACCTGACTACTTTATGTAGTAGGGAACGGCCTACTTTGGTGGCTACATGGCCTCCACGTGGTAGTTTTGATCCTAATCTGGTGCAGCGCGTACACATGGCTGTATCGGGTAGGCCTGAACTTTACGGCCAGTTTCCGTATATCGATTGTTGGAAGCGGGCCGTAAATGACTTGCCAAAATGGATCAGGGTATGCCATGAGGAGCAATGTCGCCTCATGGTGGCCAGAACTCGTTTGTCCACTAAGGCCGTGATTACGCCCATTCTGGACACGCCCCCTGAGTCAGAGATCCCCATGCCGCCCCCTTACTCCTCCTCTACAGGAAGAGGAAGAGGAGGTGCTGTTGGTAACACTACTCTCCTTGCCCCGTTGTCTCCACCTACCCCCTCCTCTAGCTCAGAGTCTAGCCCACTTGTTTTAAACCCTCCCCTTCCGGTACCTACCCCTATTAACCCCACCTATCCAGATTTGGCGTCATTTCTACTTCCTGGTCAGGCTCCTCCCAGCCCGGCCCGGAATATTTTACTTACTGATCTTCCCTTCAGTAAAGAAAAAGCATCCCCTTCCCCTCGTCTTACTACCCCTCGACCGGAGCCCATAACTGACTTTCCTCAACGAAGCCCCATACTAACCCGACAACTGACCGGTACCCTCAAACCCCGACATTATCAAATGCCTCTTCGACTGCCACCGGGTCCGACACATATTAACGGTGAGGGCGAGTTACAACACGCTGATCCCGTATTTGTCTATGTTCCCTTTACCACTACTGATTTATTCAACTGGAAGACCCATAACTCCTCCTACACCGATAAACCTCAAGCCATGACAGATTTGATTACCTCTATAATCCAGACGCATAATACCACTTGGGCTGATTGCCAGCAATTACTTATGACATTATTCAATAACGAGGAAAGAACACGGATACATCAGGCGGCAATTAAAGCGCTGGAAGAAGTGGCCCGTACTCAAAATCAGGCCAACCCGGCAGCATGGGCCGCAGCCCATTATCCAAATGCAGATCCGAATTGGAATGTCAATGGCGCAGATATGGCTCATTTAAAAGCTTACAGGGACGCCATTATTGCTGGCATGAAAGCCGGAGGAAAAAAGTCGATCAATATGTCAAAGACGGCTGAGGTATTGCAGAAATGCGATGAGTCGCCCAGTGCCTTTTATGATCGATTATTGGAGGCATACCGGTTGTATACCCCCTTTAATCCAGAGGCTCCTGAGAATTCCCGGATGGTTAACTCTGCCTTTGTCAGCCAGGCCTACGGAGATATAAAGAAAAAGTTACAAAAGTTAGAAGGGTTTGTAGGGATGTCTATAACTCAACTAATGGAGATAGCGAATAAGGTATATATGAATAGGGAGACAGAGATGAAAAAGGAAGAAGAGCGAAAGATGAGAAGGAAAGCAGACATGTTAGCAGTAGCTATCGCGGGAGTAGATAGAAGGGAAAAGGAAGTGTATAGGGGAACCGAGAAAAGCGAGAATAAGTGGAATAGGGAGCCTTTAAGTAGGAACCAATGCGCGTATTGTAGGGAAGAAGGGCATTGGAGAAGTGAGTGTCCACAGAGGGAACAACATGAGAGAGATAGAACAAGGGCAGGATATAGTAACAATTATAGAGGCAGAGCAAGAGAAAGAGGAGGCTCTGGAGGAAATGGTGGGAATAATAGAGGAAGCGTTCATGGGGATAGGTATTACCCAGCAGCGCAGAGACCCCGAGAAAGAGAAGATAGGGACTTTGTGGGTTTGGCTGACACTGTCATGGAGGACTATTGATACCGACCGGGCTCCATCCCCCTTTGCCGAGCGGAGCCTATGGTCGATGTAGCAATAGGGGGGAAAAAGTTATTTCATGATCAACACTGGTGCTGAACATTCTGTGGTGACTGACCTAGTCGCTCCCCCTTCAGGAAGAACTATCACTGCAATAGGAACAACTGGTTGGAGTGCTGCTAAACCGGTTCTTAAAAGTCGACTCTGTACACTGGGAGGCCACGTAGTAAAACATCAGTTCCTTTACATGCCTGAATGTCCAGTCCAACTTCTAGGACGAGATTTGTTATCGAAGTTACAAGCACAGATAACATTTCTGCCTAACGGAACAACATCCTTGAAGTTTAATGGACCCTCAGGTATAATGACAATATCAGTACCGAAGGAAGAAGAGTGTCGACTTTATACAGTGTTGACCAGCCAAAACCCTAAGAGTGATGAATCCCTGTTTAATGTACCAGGAGTGTCGGCAGAGAGTAACCCACCAGGACTTGCTTGCAATATTCCACCTATACGGATTTAACTAAAGCTTGGGGTTTATCCAGTGAGCCTAAGACAATACCATATTCCCCAAAAGGCAAAGAAGAACATACAGTCTTATTTGGATAAGTTCATAAGGTATGGTATCCTAAAATTCTGTACTTCCCCCTGGAACACCCCATTGTTGCCTGTTCAAAAGCCCGGGACAGATGAGTATCGCCCTGTGCAGGACTTGAGAGCAGTCAATGATGCGGTAGTAAGTATACATCCAGTTGTGCCCAATCCATATAACCTGCTTGCTTTAATTCCGGGCGGGGCTACTTACTTCACAGTTTTGGACCTCAAAGATACCTTCTTTTGCCTACGTATTGCTACTGAAAGCCAGTGTATCTTTGCATTCCAATGGGAATATGCTGTAACGGGCTCGAAACGTCAGATGACTTGGACAAGACTGCCCCAAGGGTTTAAAAATTCACCTACCCTATTTGGATCAGCATTAAGTCAGGACTTACTAGATTTCAAGTCCATCCCAGGAGAATGTGTACTACTACACAGTGGTAGTCAACCTTTTTTTACCTACCGCCCACTAATGCATCTTTTTGGTTGAAAAAATGTCCTTACCGCCCACCAGTTTTCGCGCAAATGCTGAATATTTTTTAGAAAGGAGGGTGTTTTACAAAAAATAAATGTACGTACATTTATCTTTTTATTTCTACTTAATGCAGGTTTATAAGGTTTTTAACTTTATAAAGTTTAATGAGAAAACAATAAAGTAAATTGAAATTACCTTTACTAGTGATTAATGAGATCCTTGAGGTTGATGCTGCGAGACTAAATATTTGATATCTGGTTCGATTTTCGTAAGGAACAAACGAAGTACTCTTTCAGTGATATTCAGACGACTTCTCTGTTTGCGCATAATATGATTTCTCATTTGTGCGTCAGCTCATCTCCTCTCCCTCCTCAATTCCCCTCCCCACCTTTTTTTCCCCTTTTTTCTATGTTTTAACCTTCCTTGTAGCAATGCCCAGTAGGAAGGCTGAGCTAGGTAGCCCACTTACTATATAGTCCACTATAACAGACAGACACACGTACAAGACACACGTACAAGACACACGTACCAGACACACGTACCATACACACATACAGACACACATACACAAATACAGACACATACACACGACACATACGACACATACAGACACACACACACACGACACATACAGACACACACGACACATATAGACACACACACACGACACATACAGACACACATGACACATACAGACACACACAACACATACAGACACACACACACACACATACACAAGACACACACGACACATACACACAAGACACATACATACAGACACACACAAGACACACATACCAACACAGTCACACATACATGCACACACACACACACACACACAAGACACACATATATACAGACACACACACACACACAAGACATACATACAAAGACACACACACACACACACACATTATATTTAAGTCACCCTCCTCTTTCCTACCTTTTAGATTCAGGAGGGTGACTTTCCCTGGGGTCCAGTGGTGGCTCAGGTGGATGGGAGTCAGAGTTCCCACTCTGACTCCCTGGTCTTCCTCCCGCGCGGCTCTCAGTGTTAGCTGGGAGGAGTGAAGTGCAGTCACTTCCTCCCAGCTCTGCGATGCCATCACAGGGGGCCCGGTCGCGCTGTTAAAGCGCCCAGCACTGACCGGGCCCCCTCACAATCCACATCCATCGGGTGGCCCTGACAGCATGGGCCACCCAATGGACCCCTCCATATGCGGCCCCGGCGGTTTGCCGCGCGGGTCGGGGCCGCAAATTGTCATGGCGATACCCAGTCGCAGGGGTACCGCCGGCTCGCACCCGCCCGCCCGTCCGCCCGGTCGTCAGGTCATCAAAACCTGGAAATCCCTACCGCCCACCTGAAATCCTAAAACGCCCACTAGTGGGCGGTAGGGACCAGGTTGATGACCCATGACGTAGATGATTTGTTGATAGCGGCAGTTACAAAAGAGATATGTCAGCAAGCAACATATGATTTACTGCACATTCTTTGGAAGGCAGGATACAAGGTGTCCAGGAAGAAAGTTCAGTTGTGTCAGCCAACTGTCAAGTATCTGGGATTCCATATCTCTGAAGGTCAAAGGATAATGGGGCCAGAGAGAAAAAAAGCTGTATGCCAAATGACAACACCCAAGAATAGAAGACAAGTGCGAGAGTTCTTGGGGGCAGCAGGCTTCTGCAGGATATGGATTCCCAGTTATGCGATATTGGTGAAACCCCTTTATGCAGCTATAAAAGGCACAGAACACGATCCCTTCCTGTGGACCATCGAACAGCAGAAGGCATTTGAGGATGTTAAGAAGGCATTGATGAGCGCCCCAGCATTAGGTCTACCTGATCATACACGTCCATTCTACTTATATGTACACGAGCAAAGAAGGATGGCTGTGGGAGTACTGACACAGTACTTGGGATCATGGCAATGACCTGTTGCATATATGTCCAAACAACTGGATGCAGTGGCCAGTGGTCTTCCACCTTGTCTAAGAGCCGTAGCTGCCGCAGCCCTGCTGGTAGCTGAAGGTGATAAGCTCACTCTGGGTCAGGAACTCTACGTGCGAGTCCCGCACGCAGTACAGACGTTGCTAGACTATAAAGGCAACCATTGGTTTAGCAATAGCCGTATGACTAAGTATCAAGCTATGTTGTGTGAGAACCCGAGAGTGCATCTTGAGACTGTCAATACCTTGAATCCAGCTACCCTTTTGCCACAACCTACTGAGAGTCAACATGATTGCCTAGAGGTGATGGATGAAGTGTTCTCAAGCAGACCGGACCTTCGTGATTTTCCCATCCAGAACCCCGATGTCCAGTACTATACGGACGGCAGTAGTTACGTGAAAGAAGGGATTCGCTACGCAGGATATGCAGTGACAACCATAGACAAGGTGATAGAAGCTCGGCCATTGTCAAAAGGAACATCGGCACAGAAAGCAGAATTAATCGCACTCACACGAGAGTTACAATTGGCTGAAGGATTGAGGGTGAACATCTATACGGACTCAAAGTATGCGTTTTTAACCACTCATGCCCATGGAGCCTTGTATAAAGAAAGAGGACTACTGAATTCAGAGGGTAAAGAAATCAAGTACGCAGCTGAGATATTACAACTACTGGAAGCCGTGTGGGAACCGAAAGAAGTTGGTATCATACATTGTCGAGCGCATCTGAAAGGTGATGGTGATGTGGTGAAAGGAAATCGGATGGCAGATAATGCAGCCAAGCGTGCCACTGAATCGGGACAACAGGAATATGTGGAGTGTATAGCTGCTCTCATACCGACCCCTCTGTCTCAATGGACTCCAGTTTATACAGCTCAAGAAGAAAAGCTGTATGGTTAAAGACTGAAGCTGGAAAATACTTGGAGAATAATTGGTATCAGTTAGAAGATGGAAGGATAGTTATTCCAGCATCGCTAGCTGTAGAAATTGTCCAGAATTATCACAATGGGACACATTCCGGGAGAGATAGTATGGAAGAATCTCTTAGGAAGCATTTCTACATACCAAGATTGTCCAACTTGACTCAAGCCATTGTACGAAGATGTGTGTTATGTGCCAAAAACAACGCAAGGTCCAGTGAAACCACCGGGAGTCCAGTACATGGGAGGGCTCCCTATGTCCGATCTCCAAATAGACTACACGGTAATGCCTAAATCCGGCGGACATCGATACCTACTAGTAGTTGTGTGTACCTACTCAGGATGGGTAGAAACATGTCCCACTCGTACAGAGAAAGCAGGAGAAGTTGTGCGATTTCTGTTGCGGGAAATAATATCCCGATATGGACTACCATGTTCTATAGGTTCGGATAATGGTCCAGCCTTTGTTCACCAGTGCCTACAACAACTCATATGCTCGGTATTAAGTGGAAACTTCATACGGCATATAGGCCTCAGAGTTCTGGGAAAGTGGAAAGGATGAACAGAACTATTAAGAACCAATTGGCAAAAATGTGTCAAGAAACCCAACTCAAGTGGAATGTTCTTTTGACAATAGCTATGTTGCGCATTCGTAGTACACCTACCAGAAGGATGGGTCTCTCACCTTTTGAAATTATGTATGGGCGTCCACCTCCCGTACTTGGTAACTTAAGGGGGGATTTGAGTCAGTTGGGAGAAGGAATTACCCGGCAGCAGGTTGTAGAGTTGGGTAAAACTATGGAGGAGGTACAGAAATGGGTACAAGATAGGTTACCTGTGAATATTTATCCACCTGTCCATTCTTATCATCCAGGAGACCAAGTTTGGATAAAGGAGTGGAACAGTGTACCGTTGGGGCCAAAGTGGAGGGGTCCTTATGTTGTTCTTTTGTCTACCCCCAACAGCTATAAAGGTGGCCGAAGTGACTCCGTGGATTCATCACTCCAGGGTTAAACCAGCAGCAGTAAATTCTAGGCAAGCTACACCAGATCCTGAGAATCCCTGCAAGATCCGGTTGAAGCGTGCAACTCAGTCGGAGTGACGAGGAGATATTGGGACATCCAGAGTAATAATAAAGATCAGCAAGTAGGTGTTTTGACGGCCATAATAAAGCCTGACCACCTGCCTACGTTACAGAGTGTCTTGAAGGGATCTCTGTGAAGGAAAGTGAGGATCAGAAGGACTCCATTCCCTGCAGCCCTCACATCCTGGAAGCTGAGGTGCCATCGCACGGTCGAAGAGTTAGGAAGAAGATGTCAGGAGTGATGTGTTTGATAATGTATATATGTGTGTTTTTAATTATTCAGGAAGGTAGAGGTACCGACACACCAGGCTGCGAGGTTTGCATTAAGACTATGAAAACAGGCAATCACATCTCCCAGACCCTTATTTGGCATTCACAATATGAGTGTAAAGGACATGTATCTAAGTGTAGATACTTAGGTATAGATTATAGTGTATGCCATTTAGGAGCAGGAGAACCTAAGTGTTTTAGCCCAGAGTATCAACCCCGTACAATTTGGTTGACTATTCGGAATGGAGACTCACAGGGGACCCTAATAAATAAGACCATACTAGAAACCATACATTCTCTGGGTGTTCTGCTATTTGATGCATGTAAGGCGACATCAGGTGGTAGAAAACCGTGGAATGTATGTGGTGATCTTAAATGGGAAAGAACGTATGGGTCTAATGATAAGTATATTTGCCCCAGTAGTAAGTATAAATATATAGATCCAAAATGCCCAAATAAAGAATATAATTATTGTCCGTATTGGTCCTGTGTGGGGTGGGCAACCTGGGGACAGACAGTAGATAAGGATATGATTGTCACTAAGTTGCCTACCAAACCATATTGTAAGTCTATGGAGTGTAACCCAGTCCATATACTTATCAATGACCCAGAACTATTTATAGATAGGTGTGGGAACATATTTGGGTTCCAGATACATGGAACAGGTTTGGATCCTGGGATAATATTATTTATAGGGATAGAGACCGATACTGTGGCAACCCAGACTCATCAGGTCTTCCATTCCTTCTATGAGGAGATGAGTGTGGAAAATAAGATCCCCCATAATGCGAAGAACTTATTTATTGATCTAGCCGAGAGTATTGCTGGTAGTCTTAATGTAAACAACTGCTATGTGTGTGGAGGTACTAATATGGGAGACCAATGGCCATGGGAAGCAAAGGAGGTAATGTATTCCGGTTCTGAGACAGTTGAACAGTTAATATCTTCTCAAACTGATTATCAAATGAGTGTTAGAGGTAAATCTGAGTGGCGATTAAAGACCTCCATTATAGGTTATGTTTGCATAGCAAGGAAAGGAATAATGTTTAATACATCTGTAGGAGAATTGACTTGTCTAGGGCAAAAAGCTTATGATGATGATACAAGAGATACAACTTGGTGGTCAGCTTCAAATGTCTCAGAACCACCTAATCCGTTTGCAATTTATAACAATTTAAAGGATGTGTGGTTTGACCTATCTGCTACATCTAGTTGGAAAGCCCCAGCAAATTTGTACTGGATCTGTGGTAAGAAAGCCCATTCGGAGTTACCACAGGACTGGGAAGGGGCATGTGTATTAGGTATGCTCAAACCATCCTTCTTCTTGTTGCCAATTGAAACAGGAGAGACTTTGGGAGTTAAAGTGTATGATGTAAATCATAGAAAGAAAAGGGGACCCCTAGAGATAGGTACCTGGGAAGATAATGAGTGGCCTCCCAAGCGTATTATAGATTATTATGGGCCAGCTACGTGGGCAGAGGATGGTACTTTTGGATATAGAACCCCAATATACATGCTCAACCGTATCATAAGATTACAGGCAGTGGTTGAGATAATTACCAATGAAACATCACAAGCGCTCAATCTCCTAGCAAAGCATAACACTAGGATGAGGACAGCTGTCTAACAAAATAGATTAGCCTTGGATTACCTATTGGCAGTAGAGGGAGGTGTATGTGGGAAGTTTAATCTAAGCAATTGTTGTCTTCAAATAGATGATGAAGGGCAAGCAATAGCTGAGCTTACTAGCCATATGGTTAAACTAGCACATGTGCCTACTCAGGTATGGAAAGGGTATAATCCAAGTAGTTGGCTTGGTAATTGGTACGAGCAGCTTGGAGGACTCAAGGCACTGGTAGGTGGAGTCATGCTAATCTTGATGCTGTGCCTTCTCCTGCCATGTCTGATTCCGTTGGTAGTTAGGTCTGTGCAGAGCATTATAGAGAATATAGAAGAGAGAAAGGCCGCTGCACAGATAATGGCTGTTTACAGGTGTGAGGCTCTAAATCAAGGAGAACATGTACAGGAAGAGGAATTCTGAAGGGTTCGTATCTCTAGAGAGTCGCAAAGTCTAGTCTGGTTTATGGCAACTTGAGGTGTAAGCAAACTCTGATTAAGTGATGCATCTGGAATTATGAAATATCAGAAGCATCAAAGGGGGGAATGTGGTGGAATCTCGGCAAAAATAAATTTAGTAGGCCGAGATTGCCACGTGGTATGTGCACGTGCATATGCTGATGTATCGGTCGGTTGGTTGCACGTGGCAACGATACAATCAATAGTGTACGGAGCATGTGCAGGAATACAGGATATGCGAGTATTCCCCTCCTCCATTGTGCTGGGCAAGCCATGTGGTCAAACAGGAAGTTAGTCTTTATTCTGTTGATTGGGTAAGAGTACGTGTGGGTGGAACTGATTATAGGAGGAGCTATATGCCTATATAAGGGACCTACACTGTATGTTCGTGGCTCAGATTTTGCTGTTTTTGGTGACATTAGTCCCTCTGAGTCCCGGTCGGTGAATCGAATAAAGATCTCTTCCTTCCTGAAGAAACCCGTATCCATCTCTCTGTACTCGGCTTCCGTCAGTTTCTCCGGTATCAATATAACAAAAAAAAATTGAAAATAATATTTAAAAAAAAATAATAAAAATGCCCACCCCCCACCAAGGCTCTACAAAACAAATGCACACTGCATCACACAAACACACACTGCATCACACAAACACACACTGCATCACACAAACACACACTGCACTCATACACACACACACACTGCACTCATACACACACACACACTGCACTCATACACACAAACACTGCACTCATACACACAAACACTGCACTCATACACACAAACACTGCACTCATACACACAAACACTGCACTCATACACAAACACTGCACTCATACACACACACTGCACTCATACACACACACTGCACTCATACACACACTGCATTCATTATATACACACACTGCACTCATACACACACTGCATTCATTATATACACACACTGCATTCATTATATACACACACTGCATTCATTATATACACACACTGTAAATAAATATTCAATTAATATAATTTTTTTAGGATCTAATTTTATTTAGAAATTTGCCAGTAGCTGCTGCATTTCCCACCCTAGTCTTATACTCAAGTCAATAAGTTTTCCCAGTTTTTTGGAGTAAAATTAGGGGCCTCGGCTTATATTCGGGTCGGCTTATACTCGAGTATATACGGTAGACACTATATAGACAAACCATGGTTTATCTTTTAACGTAGATATTCAAAAGAGAAGAGTGGCGGTGAAGCGCTAAAAAGTAATAATACATGGAAACAGTATATAGTGATATCAGGCTCAGACTGGCCATCGGGCACACCGAGCAAATGCCCGGTGGGCCGCAGTGGCCGTGGGCCGCAGTGGCCATGGGCCGAGGCCGGCAGGGGAGGTCCCAGGATCTCCCCTGCCGGTCTTTGCAGGGCCGGCACTATCCGAACGCCGGCCCCGCTGTTTTCCATGACGGGCCAGTGGGGAGATCAAAGATCTCCCTCACCGGCCCCCTTGGACAGACCTGTGGCTGGGGAGGGAGAGGAGGACCCGGCGGAGCTCTATCTTGCAGCTCCGCCGGGTTCCTTTCACGAGATCCGGAGCGTTGCCATGGCTACGACCAGATCTCACGAGAGTGAACTCTAGCCCGCAGGCTAGAGTTCACTCACCAATGGACCACCAGGGATGGTGTCAGAGTGCCTGAATCCCCCTCCCAGATACCACTGTGCCGGAACCCCCTCCCAGGCTAAAGGTAAGAAGGGAGGGGGGATATAATGCCTACTTATTTTTTATTTTATTTTACCTCCATCCCACCCCAAACGATCGATCCCTTCTAACATTCACACACAGCACTCTCACACACATCACACATAGAACTCTCACACACATCACACACAGCACTCTCACACCCATCACACACAGCACTTTCACACAACACAGCACTCTCACACCCATCACACATAGCACTCTCACACCCATCACACATAGCACTCTCACACACAGCACTCTCACACATAGCACTCTCACACATAACACTCTCACACATCACACACAGCCCCCTCACACACAGCACTCTCACACACATCACACACAGCACTTTCACACAACACAGCACTCTCACACACATCACACACAGCACTCTCACATACAGCATTTTCACACAACACAGCACTCTCACACACATCACACACAGCCCTCTCACACACAGCCCTCTCACACATAGCACTTTCACACACAGCACCCTCACACCCATCACACACACAGCACCCTCACACCCATCACACACAGCACCCTCACACACATCACACACAGCACCCTCACACACATTATAAACCGCACCCTCAAACACAGCATCCATCACACACATAATGCACCCTTCACATACACACTACATCCCTCACAGACACCCACTGCACCCCTCACACATACACACTGCACCAAACACACACACAATACTTCCGAACATATTTATAATATATATATATATATATATATATATATAAAACATGGGGGATGGTTGCACTCACCTGAACATGCTTAAATGGGGTGCTGCTGGGGGCCATATTATACAATAAACAATACACAAGATCCAGCGCACTCTCCTATCTACTAAACAGCAAAAAACTTTTAAAAACGAATAAAATCTGTCAACATTGAAGTTGCTGTTTAGTAGATAGGAGAGTGCGATGGATCTTGTGTATTGTTTATTGTATAATATGGCCCCCAGCAGCACCCCATTTAAGCATGTTCAAGTGAGTGCAACCATCCCCCATGTTTCATATATATATATTTGGGAGTCTAGGGAATTCCTTGGTTTTGCACCCCTCCCTGTTACAGGCAGGGCCGGTGCTTGGATTTTTAGGTACATAGCCGAAGATGCATTTTTCCGTCCCCCCCAAAAAAACATCTTCACCTATGTGCCTCTTAACCAGCCCCTCTCCCCTCCCCTCCCATTAGTGGTCCCTTCCCTGTCCCTTAGTGTTCTTCTCCCCTCCCCCCTCTTTTCCCTGTCTCTTGGTGTTTCTCTCCCATTCCCTCCCTGTCCCTTGGTGCACCCCACACCCCTTTAGTGGTTACACTCCCCTTCCTGGTGTGCCTCCTACCTCTATTGTGGCATTGCCTAGCGGAGAAGATGCCCTAAAGCAGCTTCAGTTTTCTGTACCCGGCCGAACTGACAGGGAGTGCTCTCTCTGTGAGCACCTCCTGTCAGTCTGGCCAGGTACAGGAAACAGAAGCTCCTGTACTGCGCTCCACTCCGCTACACTCTGTACACACTGACAGTCACACACTCAATGACAAACACACAGATGTCACTGACAGACACAGACTCATTGACACTCATTGACAGACACACGGATAGTCACACACATACTCAATAACAAACATACTCTCACTGATTTGACAGACACACACTCATACACTGACAAACACACTCATCATACACTGACAGACACACTCATACACTCACATGCACACACACAGAAGCACTCACTCACACACACGCTGTCACTCACAGACGCACGCTGTCACTCACAGATGCACACTCTGTCACTCACAGACACACATGCTGTCACTCACAGATGCACACGCTGTCACTCACAGATGCACACACTGTCACTCACAGACACACACGCTGTCACTCACAGACGCACACGCTGTCACTCACAGACACACACGCTGTCACTCACAGACACACATCACATACATTTACAAATTATTTTAATAAATAGACATTTTCCAACCAGCCTCCCTACCTGGAGAGCTGGTGTGGATGATGCATCCTTCCCTGGGGTCCTGCTGGGCAGCGTGCGGCTGTGCTGTGCTGAGATCAGACGCGGCGAGGGAGCTCAAATCTCACCACTTTGCTCCCTCGTGCTGATACCGTGGGAGCCGGAATATGACGTCATATTCCGGCTCCGGCGGTATCAGCAGACAGCGCGCAAGGGAGCAGAGCGGTGAGATTAGAGCTCCCTCGCCGCGTCTGATCTCAGCACAGCACAGCCGTGCCGGGGGCCGAGATGGTGGCTGGCAGGAGGGAGAGCTTCCCTCCTGCCGGTCACTGAAATGTTGCGCCCCCAGAGCCCGTGCGCCCTAAGGCGCCTGTGCCGCCTTATGGACACGCCGGCCCTTACAGGTGCCTCATCTCAGGTCCCTATTTAGCCTTGTACTGCAGAGAGCCTCAGATAGATTTTTTTTTTCCCAAGTAAGTGGGTAAATCTCATAAGAGCAGACATTAGACTGTGAGAGTAGGACCTGCCTACTTTGCCACGTTGTGGCAGGCTTATGCAATGTATGATCATATAATGTAACTAAATCCCCATTATTATTTTTTTTGTCTAGATTAGGTGTTTTTTTAAAAAAACTTTTAAAAACGAATAAAATCTGTCAACATTGAAGTTGCTGTTTAGTTGATATATATATACTAAAGCACCCCTCACACACATACTGCACTCCTAAACACATTACGTTCCAGACACACACTAGATCCCTTACCCAACTCTGAATCATATACACACAAAAGATCCCTTTATACACTCTGAATCCGTTATATACACATACTCACTAGATCGTCTACACATTTTGGGTCCTTCAAACACACACTAGACTCCTGTATACACACACACTACATTCCTAAAATACACACTCTGGATCCCTTATAAACACACTAGATTCATTGTAAACAAACACATACTACACCCCTAAACACACACTCTCTACAACCCCTACATCACCTACACACACCCACACCCACACACACTATAGCCTGTATGCACACACTTACTACATCCCCTATACACACATTCTCTACAGCCCCTAGCCACATATGCATTACATTACACCAAAAACACAACACAACTAAAACCGACCTTATTACACAATACCACACTACAATCAGCTCACTCTACACACACGCAATCCCACAAGCAGGCTCCAAACACATGCACAATACTCTTTCCTGGCCCTTTTGTCTCCTGGTATCCATTTATAGAGACACCAGAGACAATTTGCAAGGAAACAGAGTGCAATCATGTTATTAAATTTGCTTGCACTGTGCAGAGCAAATACATGGCGTTTTTTTTCTCATGCTAGAGCTCTTTAGCAGAGTTCTGCGCATGGTCTGCCCTGGAAGAGCATTGAACCAACATGCTCACTTTGAGAGGGGGTGTGTTTGTCATTGGTGACGACGAAACACACCCTCTCTGCCCCGCCCCCTTCTTAGTGTGCCGCTGTGATAAAAAAATGCCCGGGCCGAATTTTTTTCCCAGTCCGGCCCTGAGTGATATTATTGGACACCCAATATAAAGGAATATACCTTTAAGAATGTTTTCTCACTTTGGAATGCCAATACTTGTGTATTATCCCTTTAAACAGAAAACCTAAAAACACAAATCATAGTGCAAATTGTAAAGCAAAGTTCTAATGTGAGGTATAGTGCCAAGTAACAAATCACAATTTTCTGAGCTAAAATCTTAGCTCAAGTTCATGCGCTTTAGGGTCCGTTAAGGCGACCCATTCCCTCCTTTATTTTCAGATTTCTTGATGTTCTGTCCTAAGTAGTTGGTGTAAAAGGAAACATAAATAGTATAATATTGTTGATCCTGGTATGGGTAATAGTAAACAAACCCAGAGCCTTTCAATAGGCTCAAATCAGATTGCATATGTGGTTTAGGACCACATTCCTTCTTTGTAATAGCAGGAAAAATAGTGCCATAAGTGTAAAAAATGTATATACTTTATTTATCATTAATATTAAAACCAAAAAATAGAGTCTGAATGCTCACAATTTTCCCAGGACGCGTTTCGCCAATAGGTTTCCTCAGCTGCGTAAAAAGTATTTGTCAGCTCTCCTTGGACTCCTTCCTGCTGTATATACCCCTCTAATGGGGGAATAATTGTTTCCTGGCTTGAAATTTCATGGGCAATCTCTATGGTAACGAAGACGCCTCCTTTTGGGTATGTTTCCTCCAGGGTTGCATGCCGTTACGTCATTTCCGGTTTTGTCATTTCTGTTTTTTGCGTGTCATTCTGCGTTCCAGCAGTCATTGCCTTATTCCTTTATCAGGCAGCAGATTTTCATGTTCTTACACTCTATAACTGTGGTTAATTGCATTCTAATGGAAGTTATTCTTATACACAAATACACATAATTTTCATTTACCTTATTAAATATACACAGTATTTCAATCTATTACAGAAGTGCTTATTTTCAAAGGAAAACTTATCACCTAAAAGCTTATTTGTATTGAACTTTTTCAGCAGACTTATTTACATAATTCTAATATATATTTATACTACTTTCTAATTAAAGATTTTTATGAGTACTTATACTAAGTATTTAGGGAGAGGGAATCAATAATATAGACGCAATATAAATCTAAAATAAAGGTATTTTGCAATACTTTTGGTGAAGTAAAGGATACAATGTTTTTAGGTTTAAACAAAATTAAAAAAGACTGGAGAGGAGGTAATTTTAATTTAAAACTTACTAAAACAGAAATGGAGTGGATTTTTAAATTAAACACACTTATTCCAAATGGATTAAACGCAGATTTTGAGATGTGCCACTTCTTAATATAAAATCTTGCCTTTATTACTATTATTAACTGTAAACGATCCTGCTATCCCTGCAGAGCTGATCCTTGCGGCTTCTCCCGAAATCCCAGCTGAAGTAGAGCAAAGCAGTGATTATAGCTCCCAATCCCCTAAACATGAGTCCAGACTTCATGAAGAGGTAAAACGATCTGGTTTATTGATGGCCAAACTCTGCCTTTTATGATGGTCTCCCAGCAAGGGAACTCCCACAGGAGACATTGTGGGAAAACTGTGACACAAAATACAGAACCAATCAGTTTACAGTACAATTACTAAACACACCCACAGTAACAGTAAAACCTAATTATCTCCAGGTAGAGAGAACATTTCTGTTTTAAATTTTCACAAAACTGTATAAAAATCAATAACTTATATTTCGCCGAATGGAGTCCCCATGTTCAACCCATCCCCAGATAGCTCGGATCTGAGTGCACAATCTAGACGAATAGTGCTCAGATCCCACAAACCGAGTTTAAATGCCATCAAGTTAAAGTTTCAGTTCACCGGCTGTTCGTGTAAATGTAAAATCCAAGCAAGTAAGGCAAACAATGCAATCCACGACAGAGGGCTCTGTCCCAAGTGCCTTAAAACACAATAACTTAAAGGGGCCATAGTCCCAGGGCAAGAGGTAAGCAATCCGGCTTCTCCATGAGACAGGGGGGCAGGGCAGTTAGTCACATGAAAACCCAGTGACAAAAGGTATTTCGTCACATTAACCCTTTTTTATTGATATTTCTCTTTTTTTTTCTTTTAAATTTTTACCTAGTTTTTGTTTTATTTTTTAACAGATATGGATATCTATTCAAAAAGTATTGCAAAATACCTTTATTTTAGATTTATATAGTCTATATTATTGATTCCCTCCCCCGAAATACTTAGTATAAGTACTCTTAAAATTTTTGTAATTAGAAAGTATTGTAAATATATATTAAAATTATGTACAATAAGTACTAAATGCCAACTTTTAGTTTTTTACTATTTTGGCCACTTTTGCGGAGTACCACAGTGGTTTCTTAATTTTTCTGCTATTACTGAGCCTAATTTCATTTTCTGTTGCTTTCAGTAGGGCAACTTTTAAATAATCCAATTTCTCCTGGACTCCATTTAAACTGCTCCAGTCTGATAAAGACTCCTTTATGCAAATTCCAATTTTAGAAAAGTCTGTTTTTCTAAAATCTAAAACGTTTGTTTTTGTGTGGTGTGACTCAGTCACTTTTCTTATATTAAACCATATCAAAGAAATTGGAGTGTGAATATGTTGCACTTACAAAATTAAATTGATAGTAGGCACATCAAATCTTTATGACAAATGTGTCAAAGAAAAAGGAGAGACATCCACATAGTGTAGCAGTAAAAACAATATATACTGTTTTATTAAAAAACGAACTGGTAGCAGGAAATACAGGAACACAGGGAAAGGTGATAAAACAAATGAATAATAAACAATACAAATCAATTTATTATGTATTATTCATTTGTTTTATCACCTTTCCCTGTGTTCCTGTTTTTCGTACTACCAGTTAGTTGTTTTTTTTTGGCACGAGACCCAGTGAATTATGATGTGCTTTTAATTCAGCTCCTTTTGTGAGTGCAAAATTAATAAACTAGTATATATTGTTTTTGCTGCTTCACTATGTGGATGTCTCTCCTTTTTTACCCACATGTTTTGATTTGGAAGAAAGGTTTCCTAAAAACAGTCATACCGTTTTGATGTGCCTACTACCTTTTGTGAATACATATTCACACTCCAATTTCTTTGATATAACACAGTACTATGCTATTGGCGCTCTTTTTGTTATTTTTTTATTTAGATTGTATTTGTATATGTGTTTGCTCAGAAGATCCAGAGAAATCATCGTACTACTACAAATATTTTAAAGGTTTTGTATTTTACTTTTTTACCAGTTATTGATGTACACCCTTTTTCCAGTTGTTTTTAATTTTGATGTTTTAAAAAACAGTTATATCTTAGACTCTACATGCCTCAATTAGCAAGTTAAATGTTAAAGTCAAGACAGTACAATTATAAAAGTCTGAACAAGTATGGTTTGTTTGGAAGGGTTACCAGGATAAAGCCTCTTCTCTCTAAAAAGAACATGGCCGCACAGCTTAGGTTTGCAAAGTTGCATCTGAATGACCCACACAACTTCTGGAACAATGTCCTTTGGACATATGACACCAGAGTGGAGAGGTTTAACCATAATTCACAGCATCACGTTTGGCGAAAACCAAATACAGGATATTGGCACAAACACCTCATAAAAACTGTCAAGCACAATGATTGAGTGGTGATGATTTGGGCTTGTTTTGCAGCGACATGATCTAGGACCTGGCAGTCATTGAGTTGACCATGACCTCTTCTGTATACCAACGTATGCAGGCCATCTGTCCGACAGCTAAAACTTGGCTGAAACTGGATTTCTAGGAAAATTCAGTGCCTTTGCTATCTTTTTGTAACATGTGCCATGTGATAATCTCTTCTCTTAACTTTGTGGACCATTCTATAGCCATATTTCTAACATGCAGTCAAACGTAACACTTAACAAATCACTATCCAGCTCAGGCATTTCAAGTGTTCCATTTCAAGCACACCTGGGGCAACTAATGAAGCCCTTGATTAGTCGCATTAGGTGTGCTTGAGACAACACCTGTTTTACATATTTGTGCTGTTGTCAGGGATTCTATTCAGGAGGTTGAATGATTTTGAGACTGGAGAAGCTATTATAAGTTGCATTTTCAGTTGAATTTGGGAAACCGCTTGAATCATTCTTTGTGTTGAGCTATTTCAATTGTTTTTGTTTGAGTTGTTAATTATAAACAGCTGAAAGTCTGTACATTTTGACAATAAACCTGATTTTTAATGGGGGTCGAATAATTTTGATTACAACTGTAAGTTATTTTATAGATTTAAAGTGATTACTTATTGGAGTGTAGCAAAGTAGATAAAAGTTCTAAAATGGAGCAACATTTATTAAAACCAGTGAAATTAGTTGGAATATTCCAAGTGTATCTGGTGATAGGCATTCTTTTAAGACTTTATAAAACTCCAAGGTTAATATACACTATCAATACAGTTTAAATGAGGTTGTTCAGTGATTAATGTGATATACATGTATGTCTATTTAAATACTTTTACATTTTGACTTTCTGTAATAAATACATTTGATAAGGGATTCTTATATTGGGCATAATACTAATTTGGTAATATGTTCCAAAACTGATTTCGAGGGAATTTATTGCAGAATGACATGAATATGCATCGAAGCAACCAAGGGGCCATTGTTGGATTGTAAGAGGGAAAACAGGTAAACAGAGCCTAGGGCAGAGCAGCAACATACTAAACATAATAACATTCCAGTTGAAAGAGAAAGTACACCACGGTATGGTTCATGAATCAGGATATCTATTAGAATACATTTCAAACAAGATCCTGTGAAATGTTCAGGCTATTCCAAGCTCTAGACATGGCCAGCTGAGACAAAGGGCCACAGGCAAACAAAGAAACAAAAATTAAGATAAAAATAAATAAATAAATAATAATGAAAAATTAAATTGATATGTGGCTACTCTCATAGTTTTCTAGGTAGATTTGAACTTTCTACCTTTCTGTTTGAAGTAGAACAATTTCAAATATGTAGCAAATATCTAATTTGTTGTGTGTGTGTGTGTATGTGTATATATATATATATATATATATATATATATATATATATATATATATATATATATATATATATATATATTAACTTTTTAGATGTTTAACAAATAAAACTAAGAATATTTGTGACTCAGCTCAGCTGTTTTCCCTTGGGAAATTCTCAAATAAAACATCAGTCAAAAAATAGAAAACAAATACAAAACTTGTCACAGATGTTTAGGATGCCTTTAAGGGGCAAACTCATTCGGATTGTTTTTATATTTTAGAATAATATAAGAATGAGCATTTGAAATGAAAGTATATAAAAAAAAAAAAACAATAAGGCAATTACACTGAAAGGATTAGTATATATTTTTTTTTATTGATGGTTAATGGAACAATTGGATATGTAATAAAAGTAAGTGTCCACCATTTATCTACTTACTTATTTAACAGTTCTTATATAGCGCTTTTATCCAGAGTAATTTATCATTTATGCTAAACGAACATTCAGTAGTTAAAAAAACAGGGGGATATACAATAAGACACATTGATGCAATTGGAGATGAAAAGCCTGCACGTGGGCTTCAATCTACTCATACAATTTTAACTTTGATTTTGATGTACATTTCTTTTTTCTAGTGTTTATATATTATGTATAGCAATATCCCCATATGACCAGTAAAATAAAATTACAGTATGAATAAGTTTTCTCTTTTTCCTAGTCATATCAATCGCAACACAACAATAGATAATACTCAAGCAATAACCAAGGGAGGGAAAGAATAATACAACATCAATGCCAAAAATATGTATTAGAAGACACAACAAACAAAGAAAACATACCTTATTCCATAATAACAACAGACATAGTCGTTACCATATTCATCAAACTTAGAAGCTCTAACATCAAGCAGGTAATGCTTTATAAACTTATTCAAAGATGTTTAAATGACAGCTTTTCAAATCATGTCTGAAGGGAATCTAGAGACAGTTGACCAAGAGGCTGAGAGGGATTTAGTAGAGTGAGCTTTAAGTCTGTTTATGTGCCTGGTATACTTGAATGATTGCTGCAACTATTCATCTGCTGATCTCAGGGCCGATGCAAGGATTTTTGCCGCCCTAGGCAAAAAAAAAATTGCCGCCCCCCCCATATGTCCTGCCCACCATGTGACATCACAATGCCCCGCCCATATGCTCTGCCATATGGGCCAACGCCAGTCTTCACAAAGTGTCTTATCTGAAAAGACAGTGTGTTTACATTAAAAAGCCGACAGGCACAGGCTATAGACACCAGAACCACTACATTATGCTGTAGTGCTTCTGGTGACTATAGTATCCATTTAATGTGAGGTAAATTAGAGATTAGTGCCACTAATAATATATTGGATTGCCTACTTACCACCAGATGAGGACAAGAGGCTGATGATGGGCTCAGTCTGGCTCCACAGGTCTGGTGTAGAAGAGGCTCTCTGGAGACTGTTTTTAACAGTGCTCACAACAATTAACGAACAGGAAGCAGCTCCATTGTTTAGGGCCCCTTACACAGCTCAAGGTCTGGGTAATTGAATGCAGTGTGTGTCTGTAAGGGGTGCATTAATTATGTAAGAGAACGTAAGGGATGTATTGTGTGTTTCGGGTGTGTCTGTGTGTGAGTAGGAATGCATTGGATGTTTCTGTGTGTGTGTGTGTGTGTGTGTGTCACTTAGTGCTCTCCCTTGGCCCCCTATCCCTCTGCAGTACCCCCTTGGTGGTCTTCTCACTCCCCCTTCCCCCCCTTAGTGGTCCTCCCTCTCCCAAACCCCTTAGTAGACCTTCCCCTACTCCCACCACCCCATTAGTGGTAATCTCCCCCCCCTTAGTGGTCCTTACCCTCCTCCCCTCTCCTTAGTAGTCCTCCCTCCTTACCCCCTTTGGTGTTCCTTCCCCCCCTTAGTGGTCCTCTCTCTCCCAAACCCCTAGTGGACCTCCCCTCCTCCTCCCTCAGTGGTCCTTACCTCCCCACCCCCGTTCCCCCTGTGTTCCTTCACCCCCCTCCCCCAGTGGTCCTGACTCACCCCTCCCCTAGTGGTCCTTATCCACCCCTCCCCTAGTGGTCCTTGCTCCACCCTCCCTTCCCCTCCCCTACTGGTCCTTACCTTCCCCTTCCCTAGTGGTCCTTACTCCCCCCTCCCCTCCCCTAGTGGTCCTTACCCTCCCCTCCCCTACTAGTCCTTCCTCCCCCTCCCCTAGTGGTCCTTACCCTCCCCTTCCCTAGTGGTCCTTGCTCCCCCCTCCCCTCCCCTACTGGTCCTTACCTTCCCCTCCCCTAGTGGTCCTTATTCCCCCCTCCCTCCCCTAGTGGTCCTTATTCCCTCCCTCCCCTAGTGGTCCTTATTCCCCCCCCTCCCCTAGTGGTCCTTATCCCCCCTCCCTCCCCTAGTGGTCCTTATCCCCCCTCCCTCCCCTAGTGGTCCTTATCCCCCCTCCCTCCCCTAGTGGTCATTATCCCCACCTAGTGGTCATTATCCCCCCTAGTGGTCCTTACCCCCCCTCCCTCCCCTAGTGGTCCTTATTCCCCCCTCCCCTAGTGGTCCTTATCCCCCCCTCCCCTAGTGGTCCTTATCCCCCCTCCCTCCCCTAGTGGTCCTTATCCCCCCTCCCTCCCCTAGTGGTCATTATCCCCCCCTAGTGGTCATTATCCCCCCCTAGTGGTCATTATCCCCCCTAGTGGTCCTTACCCCCCCCTCCCTCCCCTAGTGGTCCTTACCCCCCCCTCCCTCCCCTAGTGGTCCTTATTCCCCCCTCCCTCCCCTAGTGGTCCTTATTCCCCCCCTCCCTCCCCTAGTGGTCCTTATTCCCCCCCCTCCCTCCCCTAGTGGTTCTTACCCCCCCTCCCCTAGTGGTTCTTCCCCCTACCACCCTCCCCTAGTGGTCCTTCCCCCCTCCCTCCCCTAGTGGTTCTTACCCCCCCTTCCCTCCCTCCCCTAGTGGTTCTTACCCCCCTCCCTCCCTCCCCTAGTGGTTCTTACCCCCCTCCCTCCCTCCCCTAGTGGTTCTTACCCCCCTCCCTCCCTCCCCTAGTGGTTCTTACCCCCTCCCTCCCTTAGTGGTTCTTACCCCCCCTCCCTCCCTCCCTCCCCTAGTGGTTCTTACCCCCCCCCCTGCCCTAGTGGTCCTTACCCTCCCATGCTGCCCATGTAGCGTGGCCGGGCGGCGCGGAACGCGGGACAGGAACCTCTGTTTCCTGTACCCGGCCGCCGGCGGAATGACAGGAAGCGCTCACTGAGTGAGCACTTCCTGTCATTCCGCCGACGGGCGGGTACAGGAAACAAAGGTTCCTGTCCCGCGTTCCGCGCCGCCCGGCCACGCTACATGGAGAGACCGGCAGGAGGGAGCGCTCTGCGCTTCCCTCCTGCCGGTCACTCAAACCCGGCCGCCCTCACACAGCAGTGCTGCGCCGCCTGAGGCTTGTAAAAGCGCTCAGGCGGTGCAGCATGACGAGCCACACCGGGTGCAGGGATCCGGAGCCCCCTGGCAAGTTGCGCCCTAGGCGGCTGCCTAGGTCGCCTTACAGGTGGCGCCGGCCCTGGCTGATCTTGTCATGCTCTAGTGGATCTTTTGGGTGCTCTAAATCCACTGGGAACCACAATCAAACTGGAAGAGGATTCCATGAGCAAGATCTATTAATATAAGTCCTCAGGCATCTAACCAGATCCAAAGAATAGTCTGTCTCATATTTTGTGATGATCTCAATGCAGAAAGAACGATATCCTCATTCAGATGAAATGCAGAAGCAACTTTAGGCTTAAATTCTGGAACAGTTTTTAAAATAACTCTGTCTCAATGGAAAATCATGAAATGTTCTTCCCTGGATGCCAGACTCTTCTTCCTGATGCCAGAGCCACCAAAATAACTGTTTCAATGGTTATACAATTAGGACAAATTAAGTCCAAATGTTCAAAGGGAACACCTTTCAATACTTTAACACATAGGGAAGATCCCATGTTGGAGACACTGGTTTAACAGGTGTCAGGATTTGAACCTGGGTACTTGGTGGTTTTGGTCCTGCTTCCTACCTCTGAGCCACAGTAGCTTTGTTTCTTACCAGCTATTAAAGTTCTATTGATCCTAGCTTGTCTGCAGCACTGGGGGATGGTCCTTGTCGATAGCCGTGCTTCACCTGATCCTGATCAGATATCAGCAGGGTATATAAACTCAGCCTCGCCCTGTGATCTGGATCAAGTCTTTGATCCTGTTGTGTGTGTGTGTTCCGTACCAGTGTTCCTGTCTATTGATTCTCTGCTTCATATTGACCCGGGCTCCTGGCATCATTTACTCTGACATCCCTTGACTCTGGCTATTCCTCGTTGTTCCTGTACTCTGGCATCCTTTGACCTCGGCTATCCCTTGACTATCCTGCTGTTTGAGTCCTTACCTGTGCTGCGTTTTGGAACTTCATCCTGCACAGCCCCCGTGCACAGATCCACAGGCCAGGTGAATTCTTACCTGACCACCTTGGCCTGTGGCTATTTCCAAGGGTGAGCATCATATCTGCGCTACAGACTCCCAACTCAGGTAAGACTCTGACATAAGACTTGATCAATATGGAGTCCGCAGAGCTGAGCTCACCCCTGTTCCAGCAAGTGTCCAGCCTGGCCCAGACTGTTTCAGACTGAATGAAGCTCAATGAATTCAGACACTGCAGGGAGTTGTTGGAGACAGTTCCCTGGTGCTCCCAAAACCGTGACACCAGGGGATGAAGGGACGATAGTGGGATAACAACAGAAAATTGGAACTGTCCTCGTGGACTTGGAAGCATTGGAAGGTATGCTAGTAGTGCAGTGTATTAAATAATGCAAATATCAAGGGCTCCCTTGATAAAGGCAATTTTGCCGAAACGTTGGGGACTTTTTTTGTATCTGGAATAGCATTATTGCCTGTTCTAGCAATTTATTATGCATATATGTAATTGTGATACATTTTGTATATTTTCTGTATTATCATTGTGGCGTTATTGCTAAGGTCTTTTTTTTGTTTGCATCTTGGAATACCTGTTATAGTTGACCCGATTAATAAAGTGATTTTTATCTTTATGGTTGTGCTCCTCATTCAGTATCTGCTAATATAATGCTGACAGTGAATTGGTAGTGTCCATTCACTTCTACCCCCTCCCCGACTGTAAAAATGCAATCACTGTGACACTTTCTATACTATTTGAAAGCAAGAGGTGAGCTGAATTTTTTTTTAGCAACTTTACAGGCATTATATCAGTGAATAGTGAGCTTATATGGATTAGATTTAATACTACAAAATACATGAAAATATGTTTTTTTATAATCGATTCTGGTATTGAAAGGGTTAATAAGACCCTTACTTTGTTTTTAAAAAGGATATTAGGAACTAGAAAGCGTTCTAAAAAATAAAATAAATCAAAAATGTTAGTTCAGAAGGGTTAGAAAACCTGGATTTGTTTAGTGTATACAGAACAAGAAGTATGTGCATTATTCTGGCTGAAGAGCTGGTTTGAATCAAGAAGGATTTTAGTTTCACTATTTTGAGGCACAATCATATATACCAAATATGACTGTATAGTAGATTTAACCATGGGCAAAAATGAAATGAAAAGGGATAGGAAAGTTCTTACAAAAATAAGAAGATAATACACTGCTCTATATAAAATAAAAGGAAAATAAACAGATGATGGAAGGGAAGAAATAAAATAATCAAACATAGAAAAGTAATTTTAATCCATTCCAGAAGTAAGCATGAAAAAAAAACTATATATATTTTTTATATACTTTTTTGCATTTCTTTTGTTTTTCTGAAAATGGCATGCAAACGGAGCAAACAAATATACTACGAAGATTGATCACTTAAGGTATGACCGCGGTTGATCTTTCTATGGACTGCAATATATTCTCATAGGAAAACCTCATCTCCAGAATATTCAAGTGTAGAAGCAATTCATATTTCCCAAAATAGATCTAAAGGTCAAAAAGACAACAGTTTGAACAACAAAATTGACTCCATTTCAGTATTTCTCATTTCTCAATTTTTAACTAGGGTACTGGAAGAAAACCAATTTGAGCTAATAAAAAAATAGATTAAGATAAATGAAATAGAAGCTTAGAGGAAAGTAAAAGCATTTTAAAAATAGTCATAATTTGAAGTATAAAATAGAAATATTTAAATAGAAAATAGAAAATAAATGACTAGAAATATCAATGCAGTATTAAGAACATAAGAATAAAGATGTCAGAAAAATGCCAGAATATAGTCTTTCAAACTAATAAAACAACTTGCTGTTAGAAATATATTGAAAATCTCTAGGTGACATGAACACCAGCTCCATCTTCCTAAATCTCTCCCCTTCCACTCCATCTTTCTCATTCTCTCACTCCAGCTTCCTCTCTCTCTCACTCCAGCTCCATTTTTCTCCTCTAGCTCTATCTCTCTCTCACCTCCATCTCTCTCTCTCCCCCAGCTCCATCTTCCTCCCTCTCTCCCCTTCAACTCTATCTTCCTCCTCTCCAGCTCCCTCTCTCCCCTCTCTCTCGCTCCAGCTCCATTTCCCTCTCTCTATCCCCTCCAGCTTCATTTCCACCTTTCTCTCCTCTCCAGCTCCACATCTCTCTCACCCCATCTCTCTCTTTCCACCAGCTCCATTTTTCTCACTCTCTTCCCACCAGGTCCATCTTCTGTCCTCTCTCTATCCCCTCCAGTTCCATTTACCTTTAATTCCCCAGTTTTTTTCTTCCCTCCATTTTCCTCTCTCCCCTTCAGATCCATCTTTCTCTCTCTCATTCAGTTGCCCCTCTATCTCCCCCCCAGCTCCAGCACCTACTCAATCTTCCTCCCTTTTTAACTTCCTGCTCCATCTTTCTCCCTCTCCCCCGCTCTATCTTCCACCCTCTCTCCCTTTAAGACCCCTCTCTCACCTGCAGCTCCCTTTCTATCTCTCTCTCCTTCAGCTCCATCTACTTACCCCTCCAGTTCCATCTTCCTCCCTCTTTCCTCAAGTTCAATCTCCCTCCATACACCTTCCAGCTCTACTTTTTCTTTGCCCTCCAGCTCTCTCTCCATCTTCCTCTATCTCTCCTCCAGCTTTAATTACCCTACTTCCTCAGCAGAATAAGCTGTTAGGTCACTTTACTTACCCTGGTGGTCCAGTGTACCTGCCAATTGAGAGTTACATCATGGTCCTCCCCTCCTAAACTGGCAGATCACATGTTGTTTGATGCTGGAGAAAGTCTGGCCGGTGTTGTCAAGCAGGTTCCGACCAGCTCCTTCAAAGACATTGCATCTAAGCTCTCATTAATGGTTGCAGGTGATCCCTCTATCCTCAGGGACTACGTGCAATATTATAAAACACTCAGCACCTCTGTTGGTGCTCCTTTCTCCCTCCCATATCTGCGGCTGTGCAGAGGACCCACCAGGAAATGTCCCGGTATCCCGACTGTAATGGATGATCTGGCCCTGATAGACAGATAGGAGGGGTGTGTCAGTTGAGTGGGCAAGCTGAAATCCATATTGGGTGGCTGGGAGAAGAAGGTGAAGGTGGATTGCTGATTGTAGATGACATTATCCTTGCGCTTAGAGAAATAAGGTCACAAGCTGGTAGAAAGGGCAGTAAGGTCAAAGGTTTTCTGTAGAAGAGGAGATGTAACTGTCATGTTGAAGGCACTAGGATAGTAACCAGAAGTGAGAGAGTGACTAAAAACTGAGGTACAGTAAGGTAGAATGACTGGGTCAAGAGGGGTAGGAGAGAGTGTGGTATAGGATCATTTGAGGAGTTGGTAGAATTCGATTGCTTGATGATGAAAAGGAGGTTATTATCAGAGATGTTGCAAAGGAAGACAAGGTGTTACAGTTAGTGGTAAGAATATGAGATGATTCCTGGGTTGAGACGGATGCTCTTATGTTGATTATTTTGCTTGAGAAATGAAAAGCATGTTCTGATGCTGTAAGGGGAGAAGAGGAAGTGGGTGAAGAAAATGGGAGTGTCTGAGAAGAGTTTTTAGAAAAAGTATTATCCAGAATAGGTTTCGTGTTATCCTGTTGATTCCTGACCTTGGCTTGTTATTTTGTGTATCCTGACTTCTGGCATCCTCTGACCTCGGCTCTCTACTCGTTTATCCTGATTTCTGGCACCCACTGACCTTTGGCTTACCCACGACGATTCTCCTGGTTATGTCCGTATCTGTACTGCGACTTGGAGCATCATCCTGCACAGCCCCCGTGCACGGACTCACAGGCTAGGTGAGTTCTTCCCTGACCACCGTGGCCTGTGTTAAATTGCAAGGGTGAGCATATATCTGTGCTGCAGACTCCCAAACAAGGTAATCCATTACAAGGGTGCATTGAATCCACGCTATCTTCAGACGAAATTCACTAGATCTTCTTAACTTGTAACAACTTATTAACTTGAAACAGGATTATCTTGAGCATCTAAGTCATTAGGCATTTGATTAAGGGGTGCCCTCGAAGGGACAGAATAGGGACTAACATTATGTATGTTTACATGTTTACCCAAGCTAGAAAACCATCCTCAATATTATCAGCGGCAGTTTGCCATTCACGTATCACTCCATACTGCAAGTGACACTTTTTGTTCCACATTGATACAATCTGTACCATCATAATTGTATCAAATATTTAAGTGATATGTATACAGCTGCCTACATGCAATGAATATTGTAACAGAAACATAGATCTTCTTCTGAGACAGGGGATTAGTCAGTGGAATTGGCATGCAATTGATATATAAAATAGTGCACGATTAACCTACTGAGACACTTTTAAATCAGTCTAGTTAGAAGGCTCGACAGCTACACAACGAGCCCCCTAGAGTAGATTAGCAGCTCCAGCTACCGCCACTGGAGCCCTATCAGATTCAGAAATCCACAATAGTAATAAAGTTCTTTATCATATCCAACAAAATGATGATCGAATTATCTACTTATAACTCAGTCATTTTAAGAGACCGCTAACTAAGGGTTAACTTTACTCCTATTAATACAGTAATCCTTGGCTGCACATTTATTTCTATCGCTCTTTTGTTTCGTTGTTAACTTAACAGCAACAAAAGGGTTAATACTCTATCGGAAGTGCTTGAATAGCTGCTATACTATACCTAAACAGCCATGTTTGCTGATTTTATATAATGGTGAAGATATTGAGAATATATATATATATATATATATATATATATATATATATATATATATAAACATTTTAATTACAAGCCATTAAAGGTTAAGTTTTAAAATTCTAATATTTTTTCTTCTACTTATACCAATACATTTTTTTCTTTACCAGCCACATTTTGCATTTATTCTATGGCTTAGACTCCTATTCTATTTCAAGCATAAAATTTGTATTAAACTTGGGAGTTATCCCCCACTATAGGAGTCAAAATATAATTATATTGAATTCCTTGTTACTTTTACAAATTCAGTATAGCTTTAAAATCATTATTTTTTAATCAACAGGTAGCCGTGACAGCAACATTAATACAAAATAGTCAAAAACAGAATAGTGCTTGCTGTTGTGAGCACCTACAAGACAGTTGCAATTTTTCGGCAAATGTCTATCCTCCAGAATAAGTCCAGCATATATTTACCAAAATGTTTTGTAAGTTGAGTCACTCTACAGAATTTTACCTGGTTGAGATTGAGTGAATATATCTGTTTATACAAAAACATTATTTTTAAACCTTGAAGGATCCAATCTTGTAAGAAAAAGCTTGTCCGACCAAAAACTGAATTCCCAAAGGCAAGAAAGGGCCTCTTCCTGCAAAAGCCAAAATAAAAAAAAAAGTAAACATTGCAAAAATGTATGGGTGAAATCACAACACATTAGCAATGGGACAAAATATGGATAAATACATGTGAATATTTATTAGCTTTATATCCTCATATAAGGACTGAATTTTTTTTATATAAAATATAATATATATAATTTTATTATTGAAAATGTGTATTAATAAATACAAAAATTGTTACTGTTCTTGATCATAAAAACAATCTAGATTTTAAGATTATACCATAATCCCTTGAGTCATTTTTTAATGTAAACAACAGCTGTGGGTTTTCTGAAAATGATAATACATAAAAAATACTAACCAAAAGCACAAATGGAAAATAAAAGACTGAATCGTAATTATCACCAGAGGAGTTGTCAGATTTATTTGGTTAATTAAAAAGTAATTATATCTTTAGAGTTGCATAAAGGTCACTAGAAGCAATCTTTAAATGTTGTTCCTTTAACTCTAATTCTTCGTATACATTTGCCATCTGATAATTACAAATATAAATCTGTTCACTTCAAATCTTAAAGGCAAGAACAACTCACTTTGGACTGAAAAGGGAATTTCTATTGGATGTTTTCTTATGTGTCAATGAGTTTTTGCTACTGCTCTGTACAATGTTTGTGTAACCAAGTCAGATTATTTTTTAAACTGTAAGAACTAGCTATGTTTTCCAGAGCTCCAGCTGACTGGCCAAGGATTATTGAGCTCTGCTTTGAAGAGCAAATTATTTTTGCCACCACTCACACTTCATGTATGAACGAACTATGTGACCACGAGGATGAAGTTGCTTACTCGGGTAGAGGACTTTGTTATAGATGACTAGGTTTATTGAAAATCGTAGATTTTTAGGAAAAAAAAGCAAGACACTACATTTTCTCAAAAACTGTTCCTACTACAGAGTATTTTTTCCCTATTTTAATTATTTTACATTTTTATATTTTTCTATAACAAAATTACATATTTAGAAAAAAAAATGGGAAGAAGGCAGGGAAGAACATATACAAACATATTTGCTCAAATACGAATGTATATATAATATAATATGTAATATATATATATATTTATATATATATATATATATATATATAAATGTGTAGTTTGATGTGTAGTGTTATACCAAACAATGAACATCTACAACAATGGTTCCCTAACTTTTTTTTTTTTTTTTTTATTTGGCAATTTTATTTTTTTATTTGTGTTGGGTACAGAAGGGAAGAAAGGGAGGGGGTCAAAAGATGTCCATGCCAGTATACATTGCCTGTAACACCATAACGTCCTTGATCTGAATTTCAATGACTTACATATTTCGTTTTTTTTAATTTGACAATTCTTATTTTTGGTTCCCTAAATGTTTTAGGTTCAAGATGCCCTTAATATTTTAATATTTTTCCAAGGAACACCAAGTCAAAACAATTTTCTAGGTTGTATATATGTACAGCGCTGCGGCATATACTTGGCCTCTTGTTTAAAAAAAAAAATCCAGGCACAATAACCACTACCGCACTTTGTAATGGTTATGGTGCCAGTAGTGCCGTAGTGCCCTCCCAGTGTAAGTAGTCAAACTGTTTAAGAGCAGTTTGCCAACTTACCTGGGATCTGCCGGGATAGGGGCTGTAATAGGGAATAGGGGCATTAGTGTGTGAGGGGTGCAGTGTGTGTGTGTGTGTGTGTGTGTGTGTGTGAGTGGGGCATTGTGTTTGTGTAGGATATAGTGTGTATGTGTGAGGGATGCGGTGTGTGTTTATGTTGTGAAGTTTGTGCATGGGGCAGGTTGTATGAGGGATACAGTGTGTTGGGGGGCAGGTTGTATGAGGGGTACAGTGTGTGTGTGTGTGTGTATCGGGGGGTAATGTGTGTATGGGGGTAATGTAATGTGTGTTTGCATAGGGGCTGTGTGTGTATGGGGGTAATGTGTGTTTGCATAGGGGCTGTGTGTGTGTATGGGGGGAGTTATTGTGGGTCTGTGGGGGTGTATTCTTTACAATTAAAATAATTATTTTCCTATTCCCCCCCCCCCCCCCGCTTACCTTTGCCTACTACTACTAATCCCTGGTGTTCCAGTGGGGAAGCCCTGGTGGTCCATGGTGAGTGTGAACTCTAGCCTGCAGTTAGAGCATCAAATAAATATTTTGCGGGGCCCCTGTGTGCCAGACGTTGCGCCTGCCATGGTTTATCTACTAGATGCGCATATATATTACTGAATATCTATTACATGCTGCACACTTTGCATTTAAAAAGAAGAGGGAAATTAACAATCTGATGTAGATTCTTAGTTATAATGCCTTTTCCACTAGGCTGTCTGACCCCTAGGTAAATAACTTTTTTTTGTGTGTGTTTTATTAAGAAATTTAAGTTTTTCACAAATAGGGTGGGGGAGGAAAGGAGTACAGAAAAGAAAAGGGGAAGGGATGGTGGTGGGGGGCAGGGGGAGGGTACAGTGGTATTGGTACATCCATTCAAGGTACAGTCAAAGACAGATGTTCCATTCTAATTCCGGGTTACCCACTCTAGAACCAATTTCTCAAGTATACAGTAACTTGAAAAGGCAATTTTCAGAAATTGTTGTTCCTTATACTGCAAAATGCACCTTAGAACTTACACTCAGTTCTGGCTCAATATAACAACCTTTTGCACTAATCGGTTACATAGTTTTCCACCACACGTGGGGGTAGCCAGATTCAATTTAGCCTTCTCCACCACTCAGTCTCATGGGCTTTCCCGATCTCCATGTGTTCCACTCTGGTATAAAATAAAGTCTCATGTATATGTTGTTTGTCTATCTCTGACAACAAATTTGAAAGAGAAGCTGTGGTTTGTGTCTCCTAAGCTCTGGCTGTTAAGCGTTGAGCTGTCAAGAGGATATGTAGCGCTAGTTTCCGCTTAGGACTTGGTCTTAGGCATGGTCTTAAGTAAGTCCGGTAGGAGAAATATATGTTGTTGGAATGGGAGAGATACGTTTGTAATTTCTAAAAGGGGTCTATGGATCGAAGTCCACAGTAGTGATATGCGTTCGCACTCCCACCATACATGCATTACTGTACCTCTCTGGAGGTGTCATCTCCAGCATATTGGGGAGGAGGTTGGGAATACTGTATGTATGTGAGTTGGTACCATATACCGTCTATATATCCTCTTCTGCTGTTGCTCCAGAAAGGGGACGGATTTGATAAGTTTTTTTGGAGGTCAAAATGATCTCTTTCCATCTGTGTTGTGTAAACTCTTGCCCTAAATCTCTGGACCATTGTTATGCTGGCTGCGAGCCAGCAAAAGGTAAAAACACTTCTCAGGATTTGTAACACATGGAAATAGGTTTACAAGAATATGGTAATATGCCATTGTTACATATCATTTTTTTTCTTTCTTTTTTTTTTAAATACTTTCATATGAGTTCCAACTCTCTCAGTAAAACATTCATTCTTTAGAATTATCTTACCGACTATATATCATATATTTATAAAAATGAATTCTGTTAATTTCTGTTCATTTGTAGGCCAACACCTTAAAAATAATTATAAAGCTGACATTAAGGCACAATAACCAGTTTATTGATTGTAAAGTGGTCATGGGGCCTGGAGTCTCTATGTGCTGTGTTTCTATGTGAAAACCAGCACATACCGAGTTTAACCTCTTTGCAGCCAGTGGTGTAATCCCATCTTCAGGAGAATCATTGGGGCATCATTAGGAAGCCAGGAACAAGAGTTTCAGGCTGGTTAATATTAATTCTGTGCATACTGGATGTCTGATATCAGCATGCACTGCATGCTGTCAGTGCTGGAATAGAGGTAAGTTTATGTTTACGTTTGTTGGGGGGCCCAGGATAGACACTGTTACTCTAACCAAAACTAATGTTTTCTTAAAACACAATTTTTTGGTTGGAGTAACCCATTCATACATGGCATGTTAGTTATATTCATATCTAAAAATACCAGTAACTATTCATTGGAAATATAATCAAATTCATTACTTGTGGGATAAATGGTAAATCTTGTCACATTACTTTGCCAATCATATCATATCATGAAATGTTTATGAAATGCACATAAAGAATATCAGGGTTATTCACTGAAATGAGAATTCAGACCGCACTTAAAGTGAATTTTAAATTTAAGGTCAAAATAGCTAAAAAAAAAAAAAAAAGCTATGCTTTCAGTTCAGCGATGTTGGCTTTACATTTGAAATTAAATTTGAATTGACTTTGAATTCTCATTTTTGTGAATAACTGTTAAGGATACAATAGCATAGACCAGAATACAAAGAGTTGTCGTTAATGGTAAATTTTCAAGCTGGACAGAGGTGGCAAGTGGTGTCCCTCAGGGGTCTGTTCTGGGACCCCTTCTATTTAACATTTTTATAAATGATCTTGAAGACAGCATTGAAAGTCATGTTTCAGTGTTTGCAGATGACACAAAACTTTGTAAAATAATACAATGTGAGCAAGATATTACTTTGCTGCAGAAGGATTTAGATAGACTGGAGGACTGGGCACTCAAATGGCAGATGAAATTTAATGTTGAAAAATGCAAAGTTATGCACTTCGGCGTAAAGAATACACAAGCAACGTATACCCTTAATGGAAGCGAATTAGGGATAACAACACACGAAAAGGACTTGGGAATTGTTATAGACAACAAACTATGCAACAATGTGCAATGTCAATCAGCAGTGGCCAAGGCCAGTAAGGTATTGTCATGCATGAAAAAGGGCATTCATTCTCGGGACGAGAATATCATTTTGCCTCTCTATAAATCACTGGTAAGACCACATATTGAATATGCTGTGCAATTTTGGGCACCTGTTCTAAAGAAGGATATCATGGCACTAGAAAAAGTGCAGAGGCGGGCTACAAAATTAATAAAAGGATTGGAACATATCAGCTATGAAGAAAGGTTAACAAATTTAAACCTATTTAGTTTAGAAAAACGTCGCCTGAGAGGGGATATGATAACATTATACAAATATATTCGGGGCCAATACAAACCATTGTGTGGAAATCTATTCACAAACCGGACTTTACATAGGACACGAGGCCATGCGTTTAGACTGGAAGAAAGAAGATTTCGTCTAAGGCAAAGGAAAGGTTTTTTTACTGTAAGAACAATCAGGATGTGGAATTCTCTGCCTGAAGAAGTGGTTTTATCAGAGTCCATACAGATGTTCAAACAGCTACTAGATGCATACTTGCAAAGACAGAATATTCAAGGATATAATCTTTCAATGTAGGGTAATAACTGCTTGATTCAAGGATAAATCTGACTGCCATTCTGGGGTCAATAAGGAATTTTTTGTCCTAGCTTGTTGCAAAATTGTGCTTCAAACTGGGTTTTTTTTTTTTTTTTTTTTTTTTTTGGATCAACAGCAAAAAACAGGTGTGAGGAAGGCTGAACTTGATGGACGCAAGTCTCTTTTCAGCTATCTAACTATGTAACTATGTAACTATGTAACTATGTAACTATGTAACCATCAGCCATCTTGCTTATCAATTATGCATTTAAATTTACTGAAACAGCAGAATTAGCAAATAATGGTTTGAAGAACAAGTAAGAATGTTTAACAAAGTAATTCTAGCCCAGCTACTTTAAGTTTACCCTGCCATGCTCATTTGCCTCTAATACACGCTAGATACAGATGAGTTTGCCTCAGTGTCTTGTCTTCAAGATTACCATCTGCTTAGCTGCTAATTTCGAGGACCATTTAATAGTGAACCATGGTCACATACATGCATATTAGTAAATAACCATTAGAATAAATAGTATTCAGTGATAACTGACAAACTCACATCTAAGTATATAATAAGTTGTGTAGTGAAGTGCCTAAATAATGAGGTGGGTGGATCCAGCAGCCATACTGATTGGACACATTTCTAAAGGAGCTAGGTGCTAGCCTTTGAATTACTTACAGTAATCTCATTATTGATCAACCTTAGCAATTCCAGACTTTGTGGGGATGCCTTTCTTAAACAATGGGACACAGAAACAAAAAAATATAAGGCAGATAAGCCTCTGGTTACCGCTGATATTGGAGAATTGCTCTGGAGGCCACAAAACATCTGTCATGACATCAACCTCTGATAGGCCTTCCCTTTCAGATGTGGGGGAGATGCAGAGGGAGAAGAGGCGCACTCATTTACCTCCAACATATGCCGGGCATTGATGGAGGGAACGCTGAGAAGACTTCTGGATAATCTCTGCCGAAATATTGCTTCTGACATAAGTCAATTCAGGCAGGAGGTAGGCAGGGTGTCCATGCGGATTCATGTTGCAGAGCTGAACAGTGCTGCCCATGACGTTCGCACTTCCAGCTTGGAACACATGCTACAGCACAAACCCAGAAGCAATGGAGGATAGTAAATGCTGGAAAAATGTAAAAAATTTCGATTCTAGTAGATCTAATAAATGTGGCTGAGATTCCTCATTTGTTTAGGAGATTGCTTGTGAAATTATGTTCCACCAAACAAGTCAAAGTTATGCTTTTGAATGGTTGGTTGTTATCAAATTCGAGCACCAACGACAGGCACCATGGGAGCAAACAGAGATGTTATAATCCAATTCCAACATGGTCAAGATAGACAGGATTCTCTGATGTTTTTCCTCAGGATTCCGGGACTTTAAAAGTCTGTAAGGTCTCAGAAGTAGCCTGCACCCTTCAGAAGCTTGGGCTGTCTGTCCACAATATGGGCTCAAAACCTCCAGCACATTCACTGCAACTGACTACCAGGGATCCTGAGCGGGTTCACCTATTTTTTCCAGCTCCTCAGCGAGGAAACCCCACATCTGCAGTGATATCATGAATGGCTCACTTGCTATCTTGACAGTTTATTGTTTAGCCTATGTTTTCACCTATTATTATTTACTTTGTTAGTTCACTTAATGAATCCAATGACATCCTGAGTGTTCCTGGGGACACATCTTTATATGCAAGTCTGGCCTGTATATGCTGGCATTTGGGGTTTATTCCCCCATAATACCCCTCTCCCCTGCCCACTTGGTATCTATTTGAGTCCCTCATCTACCTTTAACAAAGTGGGTGTTAGCCTCTTGTAATTTTATTTAGCTATATTTACTATTCATTATTCATGTATAGTTCAGAGGCTTCTAGCATTCTCTACTCCTACACAGCTAATCTTTTGAACCATAGTAACTTCTCCTGGAACAAGATGCACTGCTACCATCTGCTGTTATCTTACATAATATTATTATAAAAAAACCTTTATCCCAAAAATGTTGCCTACTCAACATCTAACATACGACAAATGCTGTGCTTTTTTCTCTCATGCCATTTCTTACTGTATTGCCTGTACTGTTTGTCGATTGAGAATTAATAAATTGAAAAAAAATATATAATAATAATGTTCCTTATACACTGCATACCAAGAGTCACGTGTTACACGGCAAGTTCAATGTGACTAGCAACACCCTTCGCTACGTTATGGAACTGGAAAAAACAGTTGATGGCTGAAGGGAAAAAGGCTCTGGCTATGGATCCTCCATAGATATCACATGCGCAGGAGTACAGTGATGATGTCAGGTCCTGGCAGATGAAGCCCCAGGAACTAACGAGGACCGTGTGGTCAATTCTGTGAATTGTTTTAACATTCAAAGGAGTCTGCGATTGACACATGTTATAATGTTGCAGCTACTTCCCCTTAAATGCAACAGATGAGAATAAGGAAGGTCCAGCTTACTTCTGAAGGAACTGGTGGACAAAATTACATACAGACATTTTGTTTAATGAATTGAATACATAACAATGCAGTCATCATAAAAGTGCCCTACTAAAAGTGGTTGAGCCCTAGTCCTATGCATATCATTGCATCTACTTTACCGTACATGAAGGAAAAGAATAACAAGGAAGGTGGCATGAAGTTCTGTTGATGGTGCTGGTGGACACTCTTTACAGTCCACTGTAGTGGTTATTCTGCCAGCATGTCCATGGTGCTGTCTCTCAATTTTGTGTTTTAACTGTCTCTTATAGTTTGGTACAATTTGAAGGTTGCCAAGTCCTTGGCTATGACCCTAGTTCACATTATCAATACTTAGAAATTTTGTATTTGCAATTTCAATTATATACATTAAAATGTTAATTTTCACTTATTTGATACAACAGGCTGCAATGTGAAACCTGTGATGCATGTCTATTATCTGTGAGGCAGGCAGATCTTAGAAAGAGAACCTAAGCTTGCAGTATGTTTACTGGTAAAAACAGGTGGTGATATATGAGAAGGTGGCTGAAGCTAATGGCCCTGGTGGACAACAATTGCTCACCGACACTAAAATTCAGGAGACATCTTGCTGCACACTCAGCTACTTGCATGTTTTAAAAGCTATGGGCAGTCATCAATTTTTATTGAAAGATTGATTGTTGCTGGAACCGTTAAAGGAATTTGTGGAAATAGTTACATTAAAATACGTAAAATACGTGCTAATTTTGAATTTAAAGTGCTAGCTCTATCTCTACTCTGATCTTGTGGTGGTTGATGGTCAAGATGTCTTTCAGAGTCAATGATTTCTGCTACTAAGCTCTCTCCATCTCCTATAATGACATGATCACATTGACATGTGCCTTTGCATATATAGCAAGAATGGAAATAATAGAGGAACATTATTCCTGATCTTTAACAAAGAAAGTCTGAAAAGGTAGAATATATTAACTTAACTATAAGATAGACTCTCTAGAAAAAAAAAATTAGAAGGGCATTGTATGTTATCTGGTATGAGGAAGAGAGAATTTGAGTACTCCATTTGAAGTATTATTTATTGTGTATTAAACATATTTTACTAACATATTACTAAACATATTTTATTAACAAATTAATTCTTTACTCTAACAAAATGGTAAATAATGTGTTCCATGCTTAAGGACTGATGGTTTCCCTTTTTCATTAACGCCTTACAGCGACCTTGATTAGGGCTGTTCTAGTCATTCTGGTGAAGAACCAAAATCTAAATTTTTGGACTTCATGCATGTTAGGACACATTTGATCATGTATTTGTCTTAGGATATAATGTCTTAGATATTCTTTATTCTTAGAAACTCTGGTGCTTAGAAAGTGTTTGACATGTTGATACCATTGTTACAAAAATATTTTCTTGTGCTGTGTAAAATGCACACCATCACAAAGAGATAGAACTCTCATTTCTTTTAGTAAATTACTTGGAGGAAAAGAACTTGGAAAATCATTGCTGATGTTAACATTGCTTTGATTTTGCCATTTATCTTGCATGTTCAGTTTCAAGTTTGTAAAAACTGAAGGGAAGCACAGTTACAGTGTAGATATCATTATATGGATTTACCTACAGGCATAATAATTACTATAAACACGTTATTACATTACCAATCTTTGAGAAGGTATAACCCTAAAGGTAACACATTCTGAGTTAATATGCATTTCTGTGAAGTATCCCAGAGAGTAGTTAAAATGTACCTGTTTGTATAATCTCCTCCATCACATTTTAGAGTTTCATGATAATATATTATGTAATAATTATATTTTCATAAAATAATGATTTATTATTTAACTCTTTAAACGATAAGAAGTATTTCTCTATACAAATTGTCAACAACAATTAATTGATGAGAGGGTTACCTATAAATAATCCACTCTACCATGATGTGTAATAAATATTAGTCACACATTTTTCTGATATTTTTACATTCTCATTACATCTATCTATAAATAAATATAGCTACTGAAAATTTACATATTAAGCAATATGAAACCACATCCAGCATTATCATAATCTTTTCATTTCTGGCTCTTCCTGCTATGATGAGATGAGTCTCTTAGATGTACTTAGTATTAAACCTCCCGAAGACAAAAAGGAGGATTTGTGACGTAAACTAATATCATATCTGTATTTAACTGACAATGCAGATTATGAAGAACCCAAAACAGTTACATTTCTTATAGCTTCCCACATTATTATTTCTAGACCTTACTGTAATAGTGGAGAATGTGAAATGTTAGTTTCTTATGCCTCTAGTTGAAAAAGTTTGCTGAAAAATCTATAACAAAAATATGTATGTAGGTCTGTGTATGTATCAGTGAAAGTGCATTACAAAAAACCAACATGCAGAGCAGGTTTGCATGCTGAATGCAGATTCGAATAGGATGGAGAATGTTACAGGCCATTGGAGTTGGAGGCCTAAAGGAACACTCCATTACCCAAATACAAAATAAAAAGAAATACTGCTTAATAAATATATACCCCAATGCAAATGTCAGGTTACGTTGCATTCCGACTCGTGCGTCATACCCTCCTGGAGGTCTGCACACAACCTGTGACCTCTCTCATGGCGCTTCTGTTTTCCCCAGTGGTCTGAAAGTAAGCCACTGTGTCGCCGCTGTGACTCGGCCCAATCACAATGCTGATGATATCATGTAACATCAATTTTGGCAGTGCCACATGTTTTTGGGCCATGGTTACCTACTAAAAGAGCCACACTATAAAAAGCTGGTTAGGCTTGGATAAATAGTAAAAAATAAGAAAAAAAAACAAAGGGAAAAAAACTGTGTTGTCCACCACAAAGTGATAATAATAAAAAAATACAAACTGGATAACGTAGGTGTATATTGCTTTAGATATAATGCTGAAGCCAAAAGACTAAGAATTCTATTTAAAAACAAAGGCTATCTAAACCGAATCCTAAAAAAAGCATACCAAAAAACCATAGCCCAAGACAGAAGTATAAGTCTTTGATCTACTAGGCCCACGTCTACTAACCAGCTAACAAGATGTATAGGTATGTTCGACCAACAATGGTAACCCATTAAGCAAATTTTTACACAACATTGGCCTATTTTGCAGTATGACAAGGATTTGGATCCTAAATCTATTGCTTACCCTAATATTACCGCACGAAGGTCCAAAAACCTCCGGGACATGTTAGTCCACAGCCACTTGGAAAGGAAACCATCGCCGAGTAGCTGGCTAAGTGCCCCTACGGGCATCCATAAGTGTGGACATTGTAAAGCATGTCCCTTTGTTAAACCCTCAAAAACCGTCAAATGTCAGAGAACTCAGAAAGAATACCGAGTAAAACATTTTATTAACTGTAGTACGAGACAAATTATCTATGTCATTACTTGCCAGTGTGGTATACAGTACATTGGCAAGACTTATCAGGAATTTAGGAGACGTATTCTCCAACATACTAACTCGGTCAAAAATCTAAACCTGAGCACCCCTGTTGCCAATCATGTTCGTAATTTTCATGATGGCAACCCAGCTAATTTATCTTTTCAATCCCTAGAAAGGATCACTCTGAATTCCAGAAAAGGCAATTTCAATCTACTCTTACTACAAAAGGAATCAAGATGGATATATTAATTCCAAACTTTGACACCAGGGGGCCTCAATGAGGAATTTAACTTTACCCCCTTTATCCACTAAATCCAAAAATGGAATCACCTCAGCTCAGATAACCTTGCTCATGTTCTTCACCACACTTAATTCTTTACTTTACAGGGCAGTCAGTTTGGCACTGACTTACTCTTTGAACCTGATTTCAATATTTAGGATTAACAAACCCGAGATACACTTTATCTCTATTTTTTCAAATAGGAGGCTATTTTTTGCCTCATATTTAAATCTATGTAGTGATAAACGTTATTACTTCAAATGCATTACAGGACTGTCACTATTAAAATTTATTCGTATGGTAATACGTACAGAATTAGAAAATTATTCAACTAAATGTATTATACTGCCCCATCTGTAAAACAGTTGTGGGGAAGGGGAACGGTTTTATTTCCATTCCACTATGCTGCACATTGTTTTGAATAGCAACCTTGCCTGGTCCTCATTTAGAAATCATATTGGTGCCTTTGGCAACACAGGGCATTATGTCATCTCTATTCATTAACAGCTGACAGTACTCAAGATAGGTGACTGTCCTTTTACAGTCAGCATCCCACCTACAATCATTTAACCATTTCTCTTGCTATTTAAATAAATCTGCGATAAACACAGCGGATATAACAAGTTTTGCTTGATCCTCACAATAACACACTGTATATCTTTTCTAACAATTTTAGATTTCGAACATTGCCGTTTGTGAGACTACAATAGATAGACTGAATAGATCTCACTGCCTTAAACAAGATCATTATAACTATATATCGATAAGCTTTGTCCCCTTTGATAAATACTATCACCCGCTATTGGAACTTTTTTACCGCGATAAATACAGAATTACTGTCTACTCGAAATCTGACCACCTAATATGCCGGACAATGATTTATTTGATTCTAATAAATAATATGTAGATATTTGTAACGGAGTGCAATATTAAAATCCACGATCTCCGCTGGTATTAAGGGTAAATCCACAGTCAGCGCTGAAAAGTAAGGCAATATCCCAAATGCCCCAGTAACCGGACGAAACACAGTTCTGGGAGTCAACTGACTTCTTTATTCACAGCTTCCAGTATTTATGCAAGTCCCCATGCAAGGGGTTTCCTTACTCACATAGCAGGGGTAATACAGTAGGGGACTACATGGGGGACTTAACATTTGGAGCATTTCTCCCATCAGGCACTGCTGCACGAGAGGGACACTCCCACTGAAATACACCGTTAAGTGGATTATCCCTCCGTGCAGCAGAACCGGCAATTCACATGAAAATCCATAACTTCAATAATATGCACTCTATTTGCACGGACGTTCGGTAGATAGCTGGGGTCTGAGTACACATTTCGAGAGAGTATCGCTCCGATCCCAGCTAAAACGACCGAACGCCGCACAAAATACACTTTATTACTAAAATTGTCTGAAAGTACCGAACACCGATGGGGAACGACAATAGGGAAAGACCGGAGCTCCCTAACGGCCTGGAAGTACAGCGGTGTTCGTGCTGTCGAGTAGCTGTTTTCAGTTCCAGGTACTCGACGACCAAACACCGCTGGGGAAACAAAGGATTCAAGATGGACGACCGTCGCGTGGTCAGTAGTCGAACGACGGCCACCTAGGAAAGCACTTAACTACCGATTGCAACAATGTTGCAATCAGTTAATTGGTGCCACACAACCCTCAGTGTGCGGGCTTGGGTTCGGTACTTATTTCGTTTCACGAACAGCCGAGAAAGTTGCTGTTCGTGAAACCACCATGTAAATGCTAGCGGCTTTCGGCTGCTAGCATACGAATACTATAGGATACAGGCAATCATACAGTTCAATACAGAAAGCGATTTACATTAAAACACAATATGGCAGCAGTGCTTAGGACAACCTTTAAAGACACAGTTTTATAGTCTGAAGTGGCTAGGTTTGCCACAATGCTCCCCCAGAACCAAGCCAGCATACACAGTCTGATCCCAGCGGGTCGGCTTGGGGATGTCCGGGGAAGTACTCACAGATCACTTTTCAAGTTCAGTTTGTCTAGATAACCCGTCGGCGTTACCGTTTTGCTTCCCTGGGCGGTAGTGGATGGTTAAGTCAAACGGCTGCAGCGCCAAACTCCAGCGCAGCAGCCGGGCATTGTCTACAGCCACACGGTTCAGCCACACCAACGGGTTGTGATCTGTGAGCAGCGAAAAAGGTTGTCCATACAAATACGACTGCAACTTTTTTAGGGCCCACACCACGGCCAGGAATTCCTTCTCAATGGCGGCAATAGCTTTCGGCTCAAGTAAGCTACTGGGTGTTCCCCGCCATCTGCGCCAACTTGGCTCAGCACTGCCCCCAATCCAAGCATCGAAAGCGTCTGTGTGGACAAGAAATCTTTTAGTTGGATCAGGAGCAGCTAGTACTGGAGCATTAGTTAGAGCTGTTTTGAGTTGGTTAAATGCCTGTTCACACTCTGGGGCCCAGGTAACCTGTCGGGGAAGGTTCTTACGAGTCAAGTCAGTCAAGGGTTTGGCTAGGGCACTATAATTGGGTACGAATTTTCTATAATACCCTGCCGTACCCAGAAAAGCCAATACTTGGGTCTTGGTCCTAGGGGTGGGCCACTTGGCAACAGCTTCAATTTTGGCCGGTTCAGGTTTCTGGTGCCCGCTCCCCACCCGGTGACCTAAGTATTGCACCTCTGCCATCCCGATATGGCACTTGCTAGGTTTCAGGGTCAGCCCTGCCTCCCCTATACGGTCAATAATGGCTCCCCAACTGAACCCCCTTGGAGGGCTCTATCTGTTCTTCTGGTTCTAATAGGTCAGGAAGGGGCAGGTTCTCCTGATCCTCCGAGGCGGCGGCGCATATCGCCGCCACGTCCTCTATCCTCTCATGGTAGGGTTTGAGCATATTCACATGGAGCATGCGTCTCTTCCCTACCCCTGAGCAGGGGCCAATCACATAGGTGGTGTCACATCGTTGCTCTACCACCTGGTATGGGCTTTGCCAGATGGCCTGCAACTCTTCTGTGCGGACAGGCTTCAAAATTAGAACTTTCTGTCCCACTTGAAAGCTGCGGTCTCTGGCTCCCCTATCGTACCAGCGGCGCTGGCGTTGGTGAGCCGCCTGGAGGTTGGTGTGCACGGCCTGGTTTAATGCCTCCAGTCGGTCCCTGAACTCCAGCACATAAGATACGATGGGGTTACCCTCTGGGCTACTCTCTCCCTCCCAATGTTCTCTAATGAGGTTTAACGGCCCTCGCACCCTTCTCCCAAATAGTAATTCGAAGGGGGAAAAACCTGTCGACTCTTGGGGTACCTCTCTATAGGCGAAAAGCAGATGGGGTAGGTAGCGCTCCCAGTCTTTATGAGTCTCTCTAAACATACGGAGCATCTGCTTTAGTGTACCGTTAAACCTCTCACATAACCCATTGGACTGGGGGTGGTAGGCAGAGTTTACTATCGGCTTAATGCCACATACCCTCCAAAGTTGTTGGGTAAACTCTGCGGTGAACTGGGTGCCCCTATCAGATATTATGTCTTGGGAAAACCCTACCCGGGAAAATATTTTTATTAAGGCTTCGGCTACCGTCTCCGCATGAATGTTGGAGAGGGCGATGGCCTCTGGGTACCGGGTGGCGTAGTCCACCACGGTTAAAATATACCTCTTCCCTGAGGGACTGGGCTTGGGTAGAGGCCCTACTATATCAACTGCTACCCTGCTAAAGGGTTCTTCAATAATGGGCAGAGGGCACAATTTAGCTTTGTGGCGGTCACCTCGTTTGCCCACTCGCTGGCACACGTCACAGGAGGTACAATTCTGCCGTACATCTTTAGAGATCCCGGGCCAGAAAAAGGCGTGGGTCAATCTGTATCGGGTGCGTGTCATTCCCAGATGCCCAGACAGGGGAATGTCATGAGCTATATTAAGCAGTTCCTGCCTATACTTTTGGGGTACTACCAACTGTTTGGTTGTCACTGTGACTGAAGATATAATAGCTCTTTCTCCCAGGTGTACCGCTTCCCCTCTAACCCGGCCTTATCTGTGTTTACCCTATTGTAATGCTTACTTGGTAAATATATGGAACACAACTGCAGATAACTGATTGTTTTGTTTAATGAATAGGATTGGAGATAATATATTAAATTAGTACAGGTACTGTATCTTTAAATAATTGGAAGCTGATAAACGGAACAAGCAGCAGCAGAATTTGCAATTAGTATAGGAGAAAGGCAATAGTTAGTCCATGGAAGAGAGAAGCTTTCCAGAGCAGAATTAGTTTGGTAAGTTGCAGGAGATAATAGTTAGTTTGTAGCAATAAAGAGTAAGCAGAATTGCAAGCAGGCAGAATCCAATTTTGGACTAAGTGTACTACTTAGCTTTGTAGAGGTGGAAGTCCAGGCTTGCTTAGCGTTTTCTCCAGAAAGAATAAAGGTCTTGGCAGGTAAGAGTAGGTCCTTGGTACAATCCGTGGTCGAGGTGAGAAGAAGGTGGGTAAACGGTTTCCAGTCCGGTTCCGGTACACATAGAAGGAAGAAGAATATTGCTCGCCGGTTTTGAGGTTCGCGGGTAAAGCTTTCCAATAATCCAGCATTTTGAATCTGGCGCGGTCTCCCTATGTATCGTGGGGAGCTCCGTCTACCCGGAAGTGTCAAGGTAGCGGTAATGCCGGCAGTTAGGATATGACACCTATCCTTGTATACCTGCAATGTGGGGTCGGATTTTACCTCCGCCTCAAATTGGGTGGGGGTATCCCAGGTCATACGTGTCAAGGGGGTGTCATGGTTTCTTACCTGAGCCTCAGTGTGTGCTGGTGGAGCCGTGGTGCGTGCCTGCTGCCGGGTGGTTACTGGATGGGCCTCCTGATGTGGAGCCTGGGATACAAAAGCAGAGGTCATCTGACCCAAGTCATTCCCTAGCACAACATCCGCTGGTAAGTTCTGCATCAGTCCCACCTCTACCATGCCCTCCCTCGCACCCCAATCCAAATGAATTTTAGCAGTGGGTAGTCGATACACTGCTCCCCCTGCCACTCGTACTGCCACTGATCCGCCAGTGAGGGCCGAATCAGGAACCAAATGGAGTGCTATCAGGGTTAAAGTAGCTCCCGAATCCCAGAGCCCCTGAACTTCTTTCCCCTCCAAGATCACTAGCTGGCGATGATGCTGCCTGTTATCCGTGGCTCGAACTGACATCACCTCATGCAGGATTCCCAGGGGTTCCTCGGCTTGCGTGCTCAACACCTCGTGAGCGGCTGGCTCCATTTGGTAATGGTGGCCTGCAGGCCTTGGTGCCAGGTTCTTTCAGACTTGGTTCCAGGCTTGTCTGCTCCGGTTTTGGGTGCACTCCCGTGCCATATGTCCCTACTGCTTGCAGGTGTGGCATTGTATATTAGCCCGTCCATTATATCGGGCAGGGGGTGGTGGATTCCCCTGAGTTGGACGGAAAGGTGTTGCTGTGGGAGCGGTAGGCGGTAGAGGACTGGGTTGCCCCGTGGGTCGAGAGTAAGTCTTAGGTAGGAGCCCATGATGCCTCCTCGCATAAAAATTTTGGTCCGCTAATCGGGCTGCTTCAGTTAGGGTGAGAGGTTTTCGGTCCCTCACCTATTCTTGTGCCTCTGGGGAGAAGCCGTTAAAGAATTGCTCCAACAGCATCAGTTGTGTGCCCATTCGGCATGTGAATCTCTTTCTGGCTTGCGCAGGCCTCTAAACTTGCACCGGTATGCCTCCGGGGTAATGGCATATCTTTCTAATATCGCTCTTTTTACTTTAGCGTAATCCTTGCTGTCCTCTCTGGGTACAGCGCGGTAGGCTTCTGCTGCCCGACCGGCTAGCTTGCCTGCTAGTACCGGGACCCATACCGTCTGTTCCAAATCATGTAACTCACACATCGATCTCCTCCTTCTCCTCACAAAACATTTTAAAGGCATGGTATGGGATTCGGGGTTTTACCTGATTGCTGAGTGAATCAGAAATGGATTCTGCTCGGGAGGGTGCATTCCGCGAACTGTGTGCCATCACGTACTCCTGCACATCCGCCATCACCACGGACAGGATGTCCCGTGGTACAGGTTGGGGTAAAAATTCCAGCCTGGTCCTCATTTCCCTCTGGTAGAGGGTCTCCTCCATGGCTGCTGGGGGTGTAGCGCTGCGAGCTCTGTCTCCTTCCATCAGCTCGGCAATCAGCACAGCTTTGGGTTTGTTGCTGGCTATCTTACCCCTGGCTTCTAGCAGTTCCTTTAATGCCTGCCGCTTTAGTGTAGAATAGTCCGTATCCATTCACTTTGGTAGTCGGTTCTTTTGTTGTATTCCACTTGCCATTCCCTTTTCCTGTTCGGCAGTTTTAAATTGCACGAATTGCGCTTTTCGGCTGTAAGGTTGGATCCCGTCGCTTGCCGCCAATTGTAACGGAGTGCAATATTAAAATCCACGATCTCCGCTGGTATTAAGGGTAAATCCACAGTCAGCGCTGAAAAGTAAGGCAATATCCCAAATCTCCCAGTAACCGGACGAAACACAGTTCTGGGAGTCAACTGACTTCTTTATTCACAGCTTCCAGTATTTATGCAAGTCCCCATGCAAGGGGTTTCCTTACTGACATAGCAGGGGTAATACAGTAGGGGACTACATAGGGGACTTAACATTTGGAGCATTTCTCCCGTCAGGCACTGCTGCACGAGAGGGACACTCCCACTGAAATACACCGTTAAGTGGATTATCCCTCCGTGCAGCAGAACCGGCAATTCACATGAAAATCCATAACTTCAATAATATTCACTCTATTTGCACGAACAGACGTTCGGTAGATAACTGGGGTCTGAGTACACATTTCGAGAGACTATCGCTCCGATCCCAGCTAAAACGACCGAATGCCGCACGAAATACACTTTATTACTAAAACCGTCTGAAAGTACCGAACACCGATGGGGAACCACAATAGGGAAAGACCGGAGCTCCCGAACAGCCTGGAAGTACAGCGGTGTTCTTGCCGTCGAGTAGCCGTTTTCAGTTCCAGGTACTCAACGACCAAACACCGCTGGGGAAACAAAGGATCCAAGATGGACGACCGCCGCGTGGTCGGTAGTCGAACGATGGCCACCTAGGAAAGCACTTAACTACCGATTGCAACAATGTTGCAATCTGTTAATTGGTGCCACATGACCCTCAGTGTGTGGGCTTGGGTTCGGTACTTATTTCGTTTCACGAACAGCCGAGAAAGTTGCTGTTCGTGAAACCACCATGTAAATGCTAGCGGCTTTCGGCTGCTAGCATACGAATACTATAGGATACAGGCAATCATACAGTTCAATACAGAAAGCAATTTACATTAAAACACAATATGGCAGCAGTGCTTAGGACAACCTTTAAAGACACAGTTTTATAGTCTGAAGTGGCTAGGTTTGCCACAATATTCCAAACATGAGCCCTTTCTGAGCATTTCTCACAATTTTCCCTCAACAGGAAAAATCTACCACATATTTCTTGACTCTCTATTTAACCAAACATACTTTGTTGTATATAACCCTTAGGATTATGTATTCCTACATTAGTACACTAAACCACTTCTCATGGTTTTTGTCTCTGCTATCTGTCCTTAAGGGGTTAAAACTAACAGACCATAAGCAATTGCGACGCACTCAATACTTTTAGTGACGTCACATCCCGGTTCCATTCTCATTGGCTAAAACATGTATGATTAATTTTGAATTAGACCAATCACGATTGTACACTTACCTTTTTATATCGTTTTTTCCCGCACATCGGTTCCCTTCTAATGAGCTGTGGGCGAAACGCGTGCGTCAGGGGCAAAGGGCTCACAGTTATATCCTTATTTACAACAGTACAGGTATATGTTTAGACTGGGAGCTTTGTTTCATACACCGAAGGATACTGAGCCCGACTCCGGTTTAATTGTGGGGGGTCTTCTGAGTACATATCCTTTATTCATTTAGGCAGTAGTCCTTAGCCCCACTGTAGGAGTTATTCTTTTAGTTCTGACCAATTTGTGTTTTTGCACTATACCCTTTCTAGTGCTAATTTCGGACCCAATAAGCACTATGAATGTGGTTAATTTATTGTGCAGACACATTTTTGTCTGCTAAAGCTACTGATGTATCTATGCCTGTTTATAACACAGGACCACTATGACCATATTTTGTAACATGTTACTATGTGTTCTTTTTAGGCACTCTCTTGTTACTTGTTTACTAGATATGTTACAATAAGTATGGTTTACTGATTACATTTTCTTTATATGTAGCTAATACCCACTTTAGGGACCTAATTTTCCTTATACCTCTACTTTATTATTTAGCAACTTGAATGCTTTAAAACCTGCTTGGTTTTTTGCATATCACTCGGAGATTAATCCTGAAAACTTTTGACCAGGACCTCCTTTCTAAGAACCAGATTGAACTAGATTGTTATTTATTTATAGGAAATTAGCTGTCCCTTTAGCATTACTGATTTATGACCACTTTGAGTACATATTTTAGTTCTATTAATATATATGTATATTTTGACATATATAGGCCAACTACGTTTTATTTAAATTTTAAATTTACTATTAAAAGCTATATATTATACTTAAGGGCACTCGCTTTCTCTCTCTCTCCGTTTCCGCTACTGCTGTAGCTTCCCAAGGGTTAACCCCTATATGAGTGCATCCCTTTTGCTTCCTATTTTCTCTTCTTCCTATTGCCTTAGATATATATCTATAGGAAAAAATATATAGTGTAATACCATTAACACATATAGAGGGTAGGGGTGGTAGAGAACTCACAAGATTGAGATGAATTCAGGCGTATCTCCCTTAATTGGGAACTAGTAAAGTATGATGGACCTCCAGTGATGCAATTCTGGATAGAAAGTAACAAATCTTCTTGCCTACTCAAAATAGAAGGAAAAAAAATAGAAGGAAAAACTAGATAGTGCACATTGTAAAAAAATATAACAATTTATTATATATATTGCACTCACAATGTTTCAAAGTAAAAACATCATGTCTCCACACCAAGGTGGTATCCACGTATGTCAGCCAGTAAAATCACGGCAGGAAATTGCAAGTAACACCAGCAACAATAAAATAAAAGTTCATATGAACAATTTGAACAGCTCCAACGCATTTCGTCCTCTTCTGGACTTCCTCAGGGATGTATAACTCCAATCCGGATAGATTCTCCTTTTATATGCACCAGGAAATGCATTCATTACTTCCGGGTGACGTCGCTTCCGGTATAACGAATCGAATAAATCCTCTATATCAAATACTTATTAATAGCAATGACCAGCAGATCTCATTATAACAAAGGAATATAAAGTATATCAATCTTATTGTAATACAGTATATTACTATCTAAGTATTGAGCATTTTAATGCCAAGTACTCCAGCCTTTTAAGCAAATTTTAGATTTAATTTAATATTTACTATGTCCTTTATATCAAATAATTAAAAAATTATATAACAGAATGCTAAAAAATACTTATATATTAATTAATCAAACTAAGTGTGTAAATATGAAGATACCTAAACCTGCCTAATTGCAGGCATAAATATACATATATGTTTATATCTAGAAAAAAAAAAAAATATATATATATATATATATATATATATATATATATATATATATATATATGAAATACATATAAAGAATATATATATATGAAAAATTATATATATAAAAGAAATTATATAGAAAATTATATATAAAATTGTAGGAAAATACATATTGAAATTGTGAAGGAGATTAGCCATTATTATGTTCAACACCTTTACATAAAATCCCAAGTTTATACAGACCAACCATAAACAAATTCCTTTATTATACATCAATATCCAAAATATCAAAATTCTAGAATGAACTAAATGATCTGTCTGTAATTAGAAAAATAAGTATTAGTTACATCCATAGAAATTGATTATGTATTTGTATCTGAATATATTACAAAGTGCAATGAACAAATGAAAAGAAAGAAGAATAAAATAAAAATAAAAAAGAAGGAGAAACAAAACCAAAAACATGAGATCAAATAAGGCCAGCTAACCCTTTAAGGTAATTATGTTTATGAAAACTGCAATAATTACAGTTGCAGGGTTAAGGGTAGTGGGAGTTGGCACCCAAACCACTCCAATGGGCAGAAGTGGTCTGGGTGCCTGGAGTGTCCCTTTAAGTAATTTATACTTCTTTGATTTTTTTCTGGGATTGGCTTTACAATAATAGTTTTTCCTATTGAATAATACTTTATTGTAAAGATTAGTTGTACCACATTACAAGCTTTTATCAAAGTGTACTTGAGAAATGGCTTCTAATAACAGAGTAGATTTCAATTATCTTATGCCAAAGACTATATTATACTTCAGTGAAAATATCCGAGATATTTAGATTAGCACTTAACTTGTTCCTATTGTGTTAAACTCAGCAATTCCAAGACTGCCAATTAGTCCCATAAATATTTCACTGTCTGGTGAGGTTTTTTTTTTTTTTAATATGCCTTATAGAAATTGCTAAAAACGTGAAAGAATGCACACGCTAACAAAGCACATTTTATGGCATTTAGAATAATTATGGCACAATGGCAGCATGATCAGAGCAATTGAGAAAAAGCAAACAAATAACATTGTTTAATCTGAACAACATTCTACATTACTGAGACCAGTTGAAGAACCGATAGCATTAAGTGCATCTTGTTAAGTCATTCTGCCTGTGTATATCCACTATGCTCATTGACAGTGGGAAATAAAATGATAGGAAGAGTGTATAAAACAAATGTTAAAAAGTAGCTGTAAAAATATAATTTAAGCACAAGAACTAGAAACAATTCCACGTTATGACTCAAATATCATTGTCATATCTGATACTGATCATTGTTTGTGGATCTCAAATAGTTAATTTCAGGGAGGAATAATTCAAGGATAGAATAAAAATGTGGAAAATTGGTGAAGTGATGTAAGATGTTTGAGATAATCTGTTGAGAGCTTGATTCTATTTCAGGGATAGATACATCAACTGACTCTTCACATGATCAGGTTGGGTTTAGTCCATGGGTTTCCAAGGACACATCAGCTTGGTTGATGAAAAGTGCAGTTATGAACAAACAATAAGTGGACTTGGGCCTAGACGGTACTGTAGTGGACATTGGCTGTAACCAATGTTCAATAATACTGAGCTCATCCTTCATTTCAAAAACCCATACTATTCATCAATTTACTTATATTGGCTATATTGTATTGATCATTTTTCAAGTTAAATAACCAAAACTGAAACAGCCTGGAATCAGTATATAGAATAGTTGGATCTCAAAAACCAGATTGAAGATGTCTGAATCAGTCAGCCTCTGTAGGTGCATCACCGGATTACTAAAATTAGTCAATTCAAAATCTCTGGAACAGGCAGCTGTTAGTCTTGAAGATTGACTTCAGGCGCTTAGGCCTTCCCTTTCCATCTTTTTTTTTTATGCCCACTTTGACTTCCTTTAAGACTCCACTGCATCTCTGATAACTAACTGTTTAAAGCTGCTACTTTAGACATTTACTTTAATCCTTTAAAGCCTTACAATAATTTTTAACTTGTGGCTGTTTAAAAATAATTTTTACTCTTAACCACTAACCTTCAACTTTAAAGGACCACTATACAGACTCGTTTTCCTGGCACTATGTAGTCCTTAGGTCCCTTCCACCCTCATGGCCTCCCTCCAGCTAGGCTGAAGGGGTTAAAACCCCTTCAGCCACTTACCTTTCTCCTCTGTACTGGGGAACTCTCCTCCTACTGCCGATGACAGTGGCGAATGCGCATGCACGGCAAGAGCCTTGTGCGCAGTCAAACAGCCGCGTGCGCAGTCAAACAGCCCATAGGAAAGCATTACTCAATGCTTTCCTATGGACATCCACATCTTCTCACTGTGATTTTCACAGTGAGAATCGCGGAAGTGGCCTCTAGTGGCTGTCAGTGAGACAGCCACTGTAGGCTGGATTAACCCTCAGTGTAAACACAGCAGTTTATCTGAAACTGCTATGTTTACAGCTGCAGGGTTAACACTAGAGGGACCTGGCACCCAGACCACTTAATTGAGCTTCAACTTTATCCATATTGTTTAATCCTAACTTTTAACACTAATGTATGTTACTATAGACATTACCAAAATCTAGGTTCACGACAGACAGAGTTCATCTATAGACCCATCACAAGGATGAACTCTATGCAGGATCCCTGGTTCTAAACCAAAGTACCCCTACAATACACAATACAATATCTTCCTCTTGGCAAGCTTACATTATGAATAAACAATAATAGTTAACAGCTAAAAACATTTTAGTGCCCTTCAATCTATTTTCTAACTATTAAGTGTTAGTGTCCTGAATGACAGTGTCCATCATGCATTGGCCAGTATAGTTTTAATATCTGGAATAAAAGCTGCCATGGAAGTAAATGACTTTGATGTCTAGTAAATCTCTAAGTACGTTTAGATTTAAAGAGACAGTGAAGGACAGCTTAATGAGAGATGAAAAATGACTAAAAGCACTTATTACCCATTGTAAAGCAATGCCAGGGGCTTGACTTAGACATTGACCTGGCAATGTTTTAAAACTAAATGAATAATTTAAAAATAATTACAGTAATTGGTACCTAAAACTCGGATCATGTGGTGAGCATCTTTTTGATTTAAATACGTTGTTCTTAAACATTTTGTTTGAGCAAGTTTTAATTACCTTTTTAGCCATATCTCAGCATTTAATTGTTAACTAGAAATGCATTAATATGCTCAGTATAACGGGCTTGTGAACATGAAGTGCCCATTTATTCTAGATATAAATGACAGCAAGGCACTTGCACAACATATAATGAAGCTAGGCATATAAAACCATCGGTGCGGGACAAAAGCTTGTCAGCCACCAGAAAACTGACTGCCCGTAGAGGCGTGGGAGATGTGGCTTGTGTGACAGGTGAGTGAAAGGGATATTGATTAAAAATGATTCATCATTACAGGGAAATGGAAGTTCGACCACATCTTGTGTGAATACAAGAAACGACATACTGACTCACTTCCAAATTCACTTCTAAACATTATGTATAGTTCAAATTCCTTACCATAGTCCACGAACAACATCACCATAAAACTGTATGTATGTATTTAAATTTTCCCTTCAGATAACTTCAACAGCAACAGGGTAAAGAATAATACAAAGTATTCTTCAACTGAACCTTCTCTCTTTCTACAGATCCTACACTGCATGAAATTATATCAGCAGACAAATAAATAAATACATACTGTGCATATATACATATTTACATACATACATAAAGTAATTTCATGATTTATTTGAAAAAGTGAAAAGCGATATTCAAAGTTCTTTAAGTGCAATACATTTGTGCTTTATTGTACTTTTCTTTTTCCTTACAATTAAATTGTGCTCTTTGTTAGGCTGGAAACATTTGGTTCAGACAAAGTGATTAATAACATTTAGTTAATGTAGTCCAATAGTAATCCATGTTGTGGCTCAGCTCATCCAAATATTGTCCATACAAAATACTTGGTAAGACTATTCAGGCAAACTAAAATGGCATGACAATGGGCCCATCGGTGTACTGCAAAATCTATTACGCACATGATTTGCTGCACACTGATTGACCTATTTTCATGCGATTTGAGTCACTGATCATGTGAGAAAAAGTAACCAATAGAGAGGGGGAAAAGAGGAGGAGCAGTAAAACAAATTATATTTATATATAGTGTGTATTTAAAATATAATATGAAAATGTAGATTTTTTAAAATTTTTACTGCTGGTTATTTTTACCCTCAATTAATTGCTTCTCACTTGATCTGTGAATAAAGCCAACATTTAGTATATGTTCCCTAATCATCAATCAACTCCCCCCCCCCCCCCCATAAAAAAAAAAAGAAAATCATCTCTATTTTAGAAACTACAAATGGAACTCCAAATTATGAATCAAACAAGCATGCTCATCCATTGCACAAGTTGTTTGTTCAGATATCCATCCATATTGTGCTTATGAGTTACACAATTAAGGCGAATTGCAATTTGCACAAAACAAATGCTTAAGTCTATTCTTTATGGACCTAATATTTCTCCTCTTCATTGATCACATTTTTTATTCACACTTATTCTATCTTTTGATATTGCTTTGTGTTTGCAATACCAACCTCTTCCATGATTGGCATGGGACACTGGACTCATACTCTCCATCCATTATTGGCCTTGACATAGAGAAGGGTTTTGATTGCATATCCTGGCAGCACCTGCTTAAAGTGTTAAAGTTGTGATATATTGATCACACATTTGTACACTTTATTAAAAATGTACATCAGCCTACTGCTTGTATAACCACAAATGGCCTGGATTCACCATACTTTGACCTGGGGAGAGGTGTGTGCCAGCCCACTTTCACTTCTGTTGTTTAATCTTGCTATTGACCCACTATTGAGCTCTTGAGAAACTGCAGGGGCTTAGGGGAATTCAGATGGGAGATGGTACCCTGAAAGTCACAGCATTTGCTGGTGATCTTTTACTCTTTACCACTGACCCACAACACCCCCTGCCACCCCTTACTGACCTGCTCGAGAAATTACACTACATGGCACGTCTCTAACTCAATTAGGCCATATCATGTTTCCTTCACTTAAGTGTTCGCCCTCCGCCACCACTCCCCAGTGGACTTCCTTTGAGATTACATAAATATAGGTTATTGAACTTACCCTTGGAGTCCTATCAGGCATCACTAGACTCAGTTATGGCTCTCCTTCACACACCACACCATATACTCCCTGACTCTATTCTATCTAATTCCCTCCTAGCTACCCCTATTAGAGCCTGGAAATAGACTTGCTCAAACTAGGTGCCGACCCATTATGCAACATTCACCTGGCTTTAACTCGTAACCCAGACTTTGCTCCATGTGCTCTATACCTGTTTAGTTGTGGGCAGACCGTGGGATTACACAAATATATCAATGTAAAATAGCTTAAATAGGAATATGGTATAAAAGTCCCGAAGAGAAAGTCCTTATGTACTAATGTAAAACCTGCTGGAAATAGTATTATTGGAGGGTAGTGTTGTCGCAAACCCGAAATTTTCGGTTCGCGAACGGCGAACGCGAACTTCCGCAAATGTTCGCGAACCGGCGAACCGCGCGAACCGCCATTGACTTCAATGGGCAGGCGAATTTTAAAACCAACAGGGACTCTTTCTGGCCACAATAGTGATGGAAAAGTTGTTTCAAGGGGACTAACACCTGGACTGTGGCATGCCAGAGGGGGATCCATGGCAAAACTCCCATGGAAAATTGCACAGTTGATGCAGAGTCTGCTTTTAATCCATAAAGGGCAGAAATCACCTAACATTGACACCTGTCCTCAAAGCCAAGCCCTGAAACACACTGACACAGAGCAGAATAGAGACTGTTCCCCCTACATAGGGTCACTTGGCAGATATGGATTGACACCTGTCCTCAAAACCCCTGATACACACTGACACAGAGCAGAATAGGGACTGTTCCCCCTACATAGGGTCACTTGGCAGATATGGATTGACACCTGTCCTCAAAACCCCTGATACACACTGACACAGAGCAGAATAGAGACTGTTCCCCCTACATAGGGTCACTTGGCAGATATGGATTGACACCTGTCCTCAAAACCCCTGATACACACAGAGCAGAATAGAGACTGTTCCCCCTACATAGGGTCACTTGGCAGATATGGATTGACACCTGTCCTCAAAACCCCTGATACACACTGACACAGAGCAGAATAGAGACTGTTCCCCCTACATAGGGTCACTTGGCAGATATGGATTGACACCTGTCCTCAAAACCCCTGATACACACTGACACAGAGCAGAATAGAGACTGTTCCCCCTACATAGGGTCACTTGGCAGATATGGATTGACACCTGTCCTCAAAACCCCTGATACACACTGACACAGAGCAGAATAGAGACTGTTCCCCCTACATGGGGTCACTTGGCAGATATGGATTGACACCTGTCCTCCAAACCCCTGATACACACTGACACAGAGCAGAATAGGGACTGTTCCCCCTACATAGGGTCACTTGGCAGATATGGATTAACACCTGTCCTCAAAACCCCTGATACACACTGACACAGAGCAGAATAGAGACTGTTCCCCCTACATAGGGGCACTTGGCAGATATGGATTGACACCTGTCCTCAAAACCCCTGATACACACTGACACAGAGCAGAATAGAGACTGTTCCCCCTACATAGGGTCACTTGGCAGATATGGATTGACACCTGTCCTCAAAACCCCTGATACACACTGACACAGAGCAGAATAGAGACTGTTCCCCCTACATAGGGTCACTTGGCAGATATGGATTGACACCTGTCCTCAAAACCCCTGATACACACTGACACAGAGCAGAATAGAGACTGTTCCCCCTACATAGGGTCACTTGGCAGATATGGATTGACACCTGTCCTCAAAACCCCTGATACACACTGACAAAGAGCAGAATAGAGACTGTTCCCCCTACATAGGGTCACTTGGCAGATATGGATTGACACCTGTCCTCCAAACCCCTGATACACACTGACACAGAGCAGAATAGGGACTGTTCCCCCTACATAGGGTCACTTGGCAGATATGGATTAACACCTGTCCTCAAAACCCCTGATACACACTGACACAGAGCAGAATAGAGACTGTTCCCCCTACATAGGGTCACTTGGCAGATATGGATTGACACCTGTCCTCAAAACCCCTGATACACACTGACACAGAGCAGAATAGAGACTGTTCCCCCTACATAGGGTCACTTGGCAGATATGGATTGACACCTGTCCTCCAAACCCCTGATACACACTGACACAGAGCAGAATAGGGACTGTTCCCCCTACATAGGGTCACTTGGCAGATATGGATTGACACCTGTCCTCAAAACCCCTGATACACACTGACACAGAGCAGAATAGAGACTGTTCCCCCTACATAGGGTCACTTGGCAGATATGGATTGACACCTGTCCTCAAAACCCCTGATACACACTGACACAGAGCAGAATAGAGACTGTTCCCCCTACATAGGGTCACTTGGCAGATATGGATTGACACCTGTCCTCAAAACCCCTGATACACACTGACACAGAGCAGAATAGAGACTGTTCCCCCTACATAGGGTCACTTGGCAGATATGGATTGACACCTGTCCTCAAAACCCCTGATACACACTGACACAGAGCAGAATAGAGACTGTTCCCCCTACATAGGGTCACTTGGCAGATATTGATTGACACCTGTCCTGAAAACCCCTGATACACACTGACACAGAGCAGAATAGAGACTGTTCACCGTCCACAGAGACCATGATACACACTGACACAGAGCAGAATAGAGACTGTTCCCCCTACATTGGGTCACTTGCCAGATATGGATTGACACCTGTCCTCAAAACCCCTGATACACACTGACACAGAGCAGAATAGAGACTGTTCACCGTCCACAGAGACCATGATACACACTGACACAGAGCAGAATAGAGACTGTTCCCCCTACATTGGGTCTTTTGGCAGATATGGATTGACACCTGTCCTCAAAACCCCTGATACACACTGACACAGAGCAGAATAGAGACTGTTCCCCCTACATAGGGTCACTTGGCAGATATGGATTGACACCTGTCCTCAAAACCCCTGATACACACTGACACAGAGCAGAATAGAGACTGTTCCCCCTACATAGGGTCACTTGGCAGATATGGATTGACACCTGTCCTCAAAACCCCTGATACACACTGACACAGAGCAGAATAGAGACTGTTCCCCCTACATAGGGTCACTTGGCAGATATGGATTGACACCTATCCTAATGATCCCTGATACACACTGACACAGAGCAGAATAGAGACTGTTCCCCCTACATAGGGTCACTTGCCAGATATGGATTGACACCTGTCCTCAAAACCCCTGATACACACTGACACAGAGCAGAATAGAGACTGTTCACCGTCCACAGAGACCATGATACACACTGACACAGAGCAGAATAGAGACTGTTCCCCCTACATTGGGTCACTTGCCAGATATGGATTGACACCTGTCCTCAAAACCCCTGATACACACTGACACAGAGCAGAATAGAGACTGTTCCCCCTACATAGGGTCACTTGGCAGATATGGATTGACACCTGTCCTCCAAACCCCTGATACACACTGACACAGAGCAGAATAGGGACTGTTCCCCCTACATAGGGTCACTTGGCAGATATGGATTGACACCTGTCCTCAAAACCCCTGATACACACTGACACAGAGCAGAATAGGGACTGTTCCCCCTACATAGGGTCACTTGGCAGGTATGGATTGACACCTGTCCTCAAAGCCCCTGATACACACTGGGGGGAGCTACTGTCCTCCCCAACCCCTGCGCGGTGGGTGGGGGCCATAAATCACAATGGGGTGACCTACTGTCCTCCCCCCTCGGCCCCCACCCCTGCGCGGTGGGTGGGGGGCATAAATCACAATGGGGGGGCCTACTTTCCTCCCCCCCGGCCCCCATCCCTGCGCGGTGGGTGGGGGGCATAAATCACAATGGGACGGACCTACTGATAGGAGTGGAGTATTGTTCATATCAGTTTAATACCTTCCGCGTCTCCTATCAGTGGACGTGTAAATGGCAGAGATTTTTAATTGTTGAATCACCTCCCCTTTTTAGGCCAAGGTGGGAAGATGCTTAGACCACTGGTATATTGGTGCCATCTTGGAGGATTTTAATTTTTGGTTTGTTTTTTGAAGCCACAGTGCTGCACCAGTGGGCCTAAAAATTAGGCATGTACACATGCCTGAAAAATTTGGTATTGTTGCAGCCGCTGCTGTAGCAGCGGCCAGAAAAATTGATGTTTGTTTCACAGGCAGAAAGTGCCCTAAAACATGGCGGCTTGAACCCTAGTTGGTGGCGGATAAGTCATGCAAGTCAAACGTCATTCAGAGCTAAAATACAGCAGCGTGTGGATCATTTTTAGCCCAAGGCAGCTCATCTCATCAGGCCTTTTTTAAGCGAATGTATCGCCCAGTGTCAGTCCCTTCGGGATCCATCCCTCATTCATCTTAATAAAGGTGAGGTAATCTAGACTTTTTTGACCTAGGCGACTTCTCTTCTCAGTGACAATACCTCCTGCTGCACTGAAGGTCCTTTCTGACAGGACACTTGAAGCGGGGCAGGCCAGAAGTTCTATCGCAAATTGGGATAGCTCAGGCCACAGGTCAAGCCTGCACACCCAGTAGTCAAGGGGTTCATCGCTCCTCAGAGTGTCGATATCTGCAGTTAAGGCGAGGTAGTCTGCTACCTGTCGGTCGAGTCGCTGTCTGAGGGTGGATCCCGAAGGGCTGTGGCGATGCATAGGACTTAAAAAGGTCCGCATGTCCTCCATCAACAACACGTCTTTAAAGCGTCCTGTCCTTGCCGGCGTGGTCGTGGGAGGAGGAGGATGACTTCCACCTCTCCCCCTGTTAGATTCCCGTTGTGCTGTGACATCACCCTTATACGCTGTGTAAAGCATACTTTTTAATTTATTTTGCAAATGCTGCATCCTTTCCGACTTGTTGTAATTGGGTAAAATTTCCGCCACTTTCTGCTTATACCGGGGGTCTAGTAGCGTGGACACCCAGTACAGGTCGTTCTCCTTCAGCCTTTTTATACGAGGGTCCCTCAACAGGCAGGACAGCATGAAAGACCCCATTTGCACAAGGTTGGATGCCGAGCTACTCATTTCCCGTTCCTCCTCCTCACTGATGTCATTGAAGGTATTTTCTTCCCCCCAGCCACGTACAACACCACGGGTACCAGATAGGTGACAACGAGCACCCTGGGATGCCTGTTGTGTTTGGTCTTGCTCCTCCTTCTCCTCCTCAAAGCTACAATCCTCCTCTGACTCCTCTTCCTCACAATCCTCTTCCAGCGTTGCCGCAGGTCCAGCAAGCGATGCTGATAAGGCTGTTTCTGGTGGTGATGGTGACCACAACTCTTCCTCTTCCTCTTCACGCTCATCTACAGCCTGATCCAGCACTCTTCACAGGGCACGCTCCATGAAGAAAACAAATGGTATGATGTCGCTGATGGTGCCTTCGCTGCGACTGACTAGGTTTGTCACCTCCTCAAAAGGACGCATGAGCCTACAGGCATTGCGCATGAGCGTCCAGTAACGTGGCAAAAAAATTCCCAGCTCCCCAGAGGCTGTCCTAGCACCCCGGTCATACAAATATTCATTAACAGCTTTTTCTTGTTGGAGCAGGCGGTCGAACATTAGGAGTGTTGAATTCCAACGTGTAGGGCTGTCGCAAATCAAGCGCCTCACTGGCATGTTGTTTCGCCGCTGGATATCGGCAAAGTGAGCCATGGCCGTGTAGGAACGCCTGAAATGGCCACACACCTTCCTGGCCTGCTTCAGGACGTCCTGTAAGCCTGTGTACTTATGCACAAAGCGTTGTACGATCAGATTACACACATGTGCCATGCACGGCACATGTGTCAACTTGCCCAACTTCAATGCCGCTATCAAATTTTTTCCGTTGTCACACACCACTTTGCCGATATCCAGTTGCTGCGGAGTCAGCCACTTTTCCACCTGTGCGTTCAGGGCGGACAGGAGTGCTTGTCCGGTGTGACTCTCTGCTTTCAAGCAAGTCAAACCCAAGACGGCGTGACACTGCCGTATCCGGGATGTGGAATAGTACCTGGGGAGCTGGGGGGTGCCGTTGATGTGGAGCAAGAAGCAGCGGCACAAGAGGACTCAGCCGAGGAGGTTATGGAAGAGGATGGAGTAGGAGGAGTAGAGGAGGTGGCAGCAGGACTGCCTGCAATTCGTGGCGGTGTCACCAACTCCTCTGCAATGCCACGCATTCCTTGCTTGTCAGCCGTCAGCAGGTTTACCCAATGCGCAGTGTAGGTGATATACCTGCCCTGACCATGCTTTGCAGACCAGGTATCAGTGGTCAGATGGACCCTTGCCCCAACACTGTGTGCCAGACATGCCATGACTTCCTTTTGCACAATCGAGTACAAGTTGGGGATTGCCTTTTGTGAAAAGAAATTCCGGCCGGGTACCTTCCACTGCGGTGTCCCAATAGCTACAAATTTTTTGAACGCCTCAGACTCAACCAGATTGTATGGTAAAAGCTGGCGGGCTAATAGTTCGGACAAGCCAGCTGTCAGACGCTGGGCAAGGGGGTGACTTGGTGACATTGGCTTCTTACGCTCAAACATGTCCTTGACAGACACATGACTGTGGGCAGATGAGCGGGAACTGCTCAAGGCGGGAGACGGAGTGGCGGATGGTTGAGAGGGGGCAAGAAGGACAGAAGTGGTTGACGTGGCTGAAGATGCTGGACCAGGAGGAGGATGGCGGCTTAGAGTAGGCGTGCTGCTTGTACTCATGTGTTGATCCCATAGGCGTTTGTGATGTGAGATCATGTGCCTACGCAAAGCAGTTGTACCTAGGTGGGTGTTGGACCTCCCACGACTCAGTTTCCTTTGGCACAGGTTGCAAATGGCATCGCTGTTGTCCGAGGCAGACACACAAAAAAAATGCCACACTGCTGAGCTCTGCAATGACGGCATTCTGGTGGTGGACACAGCATGCATTGATTGGCGTGCTGTCGGGCTGCCCCCGGGTGCCGATGCATGCTGTCTGACTGTGCCACTAGCTCCTTGCGACGACCCCCCCCTGCTTCCAACTCGTCTCCTCCTCCTCCTCTCTGTCTCCCCATCTGAACTTTCGCCCTGTTCTTCTTCTTGCCGAGCGGGCACCCACGTGACATCCATTGACGCATCGTCATCATCAACCGCTTCGCTTGTATCTGACAACTCAGAAAAGGAAGCAGCAGCGGGTACAACATCATCATCATCACACCGTACCTCCATGTGTTTAATGCTGCCTGCCTGAGACATATCCCTGTTATCTACATCCTCTAGCAATAATGGTTGCGCATCACTCATTTCTTCAAACGGGTGTGTGAAAAACTCTTCTGACATACCAAGTAAAGCGGCTGTGGTGCTAGTTTTGGTGGTGGCGGCAGGCGGGTGAGTGCTATCTTGAGAGGTGCCTGAAGCTAAGCTGGAGGAGGATGGTGCGTCAAGGTTCCGAGCGGAGGCTGTACAAGATTGGGTGTCCTGTGTTAGCCAGTCAACTAAGTCCTCAGAACTTTTCAAGTTCAGGGTACGTGGCTTCTGAAAACTGTGCATTATTCTAGGGCAAAAGGGAATCACAGCACCACGACCATGACGGCCCCTGCGGGGTGGCCTGCCTCTGCCTGTCATTTTTTGGGGGATTAGTGGTACTATGCGTGCAAGCTACTGTGAGACCAGATATGATTGGCAATGTGCACTGGAACAGTTCTGCAGAGCACACACTGTAGGCCTGAGACACCCGCTTGAAGACAAGTAACTGCTATTCAATCTATAACAGTGAAAAACAAATTTTGGATGTAAAAGCACGCTATAGAGACACAAGATATGAGTGGCAACTGTCAAAGCACGCTGGCACAGGTCTGCAGAGCACACGCTGAAGTAGGCCTGAAACACAGACGCTTGCAGACAACTAACTGCTCTTCTATTACAGTGAAAAAAAAATATTTATTTTAAATCTAAAGCTTAACCAATTGTTAAAACAGATATGAGTGGTGGCACTGGGCTAGTGGGCACAGTATCCAATGTGAACCTCACACAGAAGCTGGCAGGCAGGCAACTGCTCTTCTATTACAGTGGAAACAAAATTTTGGTTGTAAAAGCACGCTATAGAGACACAAGATATGAGTCGCAACTGTCAAAGCACGCTGGCAGGGTTGTGCAGGGCACACGCTGAAGGAAGGCCTGACAGAGCCGCTTGAAGGACACTGACTGTCTGCTATTAGCTTACACTGGAAACCTTTTTTCTTTGTAAAAGCACGCTAAAGAGACACCAGATATGATTGCCAACTGTCAAAGCACGCTGGCACAGGTCTGCAGAGCACACGCTGAAGTAGGCCTGACACCCAGACGCTTGCAGACAACTAACTGATCTTCTATTACAGTGAAAAAAAATGATTTCTTTAAAATCTAAAGCTTAAGCTATTGTTAAAACAGATATGAGTGGTGGCACTGACTGTGCAAATGGGCAAGGCATCCAACCTCACACAGAAGCTGGCAGGCAGGCAACTGCTCTTCTATTACAGTGAAAAAAAATATTTATTTTAAATGTAAAGCTTAACCAATTGTCAAAACAGATATGAGTGGTGGCACTGGGCAAATAGGCACAGTATGCAATGTGAACCACACACAGAAGCTGGCAGGCAACTGCTCTTCTATTACAGTGGAAACAAAATTTTGGTTGTAAAAGCACGCTATAGAGACACAAGATATGAGTGGCAACTGTCAAAGCACGCTTGCACAGGTCTGCAGAGCACACGCTGAAGTAGGCCTGAAACACAGACGCTTGCAGACAACTAACTGCTCTTCTATTACAGTGAAAAAAAAAATATTTATTTTAAATCTAAAGCTTAACCAATTGTTAAAACAGATATGAGTGGTGGCACTGGGCTAGTGGGCACAGTATCCAATGTGAACCTCACACAGAAGCTGGCAGGCAGGCAACTGCTCTTCTATTACAGTGGAAACAAAATTTTGTTTGTAAAAGCACGCTATAGAGACACAAGATATGAGTGGCAACTGTCAAAGTACGCTGGCAGGGTTGTGCAGGGCACACGCTGAAGGAAGGACTGACAGAGCCGCTTGAAGGACACTGACTGTCTGCTATTAGCTTACACTGGAAACCTTTTTTCTTTGTAAAAGCACGCTAAAGAGACACCAGATATGATTGGCAACTGTCAAAGCACGCTGGCACAGGTCTGCAGAGCACACGCTGAAGTAGGCCTGACACCCAGACGCTTGCAGACAACTAACTGATCTTCTATTACAGTGAAAAAAAATGATTTCTTTAAAATCTAAAGCTTAAGCTATTGTTAAAACAGATATGAGTGGTGGCACTGGGCAAGTGGGCACAGTATCCAATGTGAACCTCACACAGAAGCTGGCAGGCAGGCAACTGCTCTTCTATTACAGTGAAAAAAATTATTTATTTAAAATCTAAAGCTTAACCAATTGTTAAAACAGATATGAGTGGTGGCACTGACTGTGCAAATGGGCAAGGCATCCAACCTGACACAGAAGCTGGCAGGCAGGCAACTGCTCTTCTATTACAGTGAAAAAAAATTATTTATTTTAAATCTAAAGCTTAACCAATTGTTAAAACAGATATGAGTGGTGGCACTGGGCTAGTGGGCACAGTATCCAATGTGAACCTCACACAGAAGCTGGCAGGCAGGCAACTGCTCTTCTATTACAGTGAAAAAAAATTTTTTATTTTAAATCTAAAGCTTAACCAATTGTTAAAACAGATATGAGTGGTGGCACTGACTGTGCAAATGGGCAAGGCATCCAACCTCACACAGAAGCTGGCAGGCAGGCAACTGCTCTTCTATTACAGTGAAAAAGAATATTTATTTTAAATGTAAAGCTTAACCAATTGTTAAAACAGATATGAGTGGTGGCACTGGGCTAGTGGGCACAGTATCCAATGTGAACCTCACACAGAAGCTGGCAGGCAGGCACCTGCAATTACATTACACAGGAAAAAAAAAAAAAAGCAGCCTGATGTTATAGCCCTAAAAAGGGCTTTTTTTGGGGTGCTGTCCTTACAGCAGAGATCAGATGAGTCCTTCAGGATTGTAGTGGACACTGAATACCCTAGCCTAGCTATCAATTTCCCTATCTAATCAGCAGCAGCTAAACTTTCCCTCCTCTCACTAAGCATGCATCTTCCGAATGAATCGAAAATGGATGCTGGGAGGGAGGTTGGAGGGTGTGGAAGGGAGGGAGTGCTGCTGATTGGCTGGAATGTGTCTGCTGACCGAGAGGCACAGGGTCAAAGTTTGCCCAATGATGACGAATAGGGGGCGGATCGAACTGCGCATGTGTCCGCCCGCCGTGGCGAATGCGAACACGCTAAGTTCGCCAGGAACTGTTCGCCGGCGGACAGTTCGGTACATCAGTATTGGAGGGTAATCTGTTGTGGGTGGAGGACAGCGAGACACCAACCAAGCTGTGGCGGTTCGTGGGGTTTATGGTGGTTATGGTGTTCCAATACAGTGCTTATGGTGATCGCAAGTACGAGGAAGCAGCGATTGACGAAGGTACCCGGTCGGGGTGCCTGGCGGTCCGTCACACAGAGAACTTAGTAATCATTCAGAACTATGTTTCTAACACCATACAAATGTAGCCAAGTGATTCCCAGTAAGGTAGGTAAAATAAGTACAATGAGCCCAGAACATTAAATAACTCTAGTGATACCTTTTACCAAGCAAACTGAAGGTCAGGAAATTCAACAGTATAATAAATGACCCAGTTGACCATATATGCTAAAAATAGCTCCAGCTTATCAATGGATGGTATGAAGTATACATGATAGAACTTGACATACTGATATTTATTTATTTAAGAATTATTTTACCAGGAAGGATACATTGAGATTTCTCTCGTTTTTAAGTAGCTTCTGGGTTTCAATTATGTCCTGGGTATGCGCGTAATGTGTATTGATATTTAAGAAAGGCTGTTAAAAAGGTGGCTAGAATAAATGAATAACATGACCCATGTGAGCTATATACCAAGAGGTGAGGGTACATAATCACAAAATTATGTGGTTGATAACTAGTTGCAAGTTTGGAGCAAGTAGGTATTGTGACATATAGGCATAGTATAAAATAAAACAGTGAGGACATATGGAGTAACTGAAAATTAACATATTACATCATATAAAATAAAATAAGTCATACTGTAACTCCAAAGAAAACCTGAAAGACGTAGTGCGGTGAGTATCTTTGATATCCCTAAGCAAAGGAGACGGTTACTTACAGATACAACTAAATAACATAAATTGAACCATGACAAACTGTAAGCGTAGCTGTTCCTCTCGATGAGTTGGGGATGTTTAGTTGTTATGAACATGGGCTTCATTACCCCTTACTTATGACAATCGGTAATCATATGATGAACTAAAACAAAGTGCACCTTTGTATTATTTCAAAGTACTGTGTACTGATCAGGTGACATACAGTTGCAAGAAAAAGTATGTGAACCCTTTGGAATGATGTGGATTTCTGCACAAATTGGTCATAAAATGTGATCTGATCATCATCTAAGTCACAACAATAGACCATCACAGTCTGCTTAAACTAATAACACACAAAGAATGAAATGTTGCCATGTTTTTATTGAACAAATAATATACTGTCTAACTCTGGAGATTAAGATAATGTAAGTATATCGACGATATACTGCATATCTAGTTTGGTGTATCAAGTACCAGGTAGCTAAGAGCAAATTTTTATAAATATCATAATGAAGCAAGTGATAACATTTGCTATATGCATGAGAATATGAAGTTCTTGCTGCCTTAAAACATACAGTAAAAGCTTACATGTGGCCCTTGAACAAAATGATGGTACAACTAATTGATATGTAAATGCCTACTGACAAGTAGCATGGCTAAATGAAGCTTATAATAAGGTAATGAAAGCTTAGCCGAAATTAACGGATTGTACTGATTCAAACTAAAAATGTGGTATGGGCGAACATAGGTCATATGTAGTGAATCAAAGTGACTATGTAGCGTAGCTGAAAGTAAGCCGAATGTATTGAACCACTAGCTGCAAGTTTGGAAAAAAGTAGGCATTGAGACAGAAAGGCATAGTATAATGTACCAAGTAAATATGTTGCACACCCAAACTTAGGCCTAAAGTACTTAATATAGTGAATGTAGCAAGGCCCAACATAGGCCAAACTGCATTAAGTGCACACATAGCATGGCCATATGTAGGCCAAATCTAGTAACCAAGGTGACTATGTTGTAAAAGGTACTAGAATCAAGATGAAAATGTAGTGTGGGTGAATGTAAGTCATTGATAAACGTAGTCTGAAAGTACATAAACAAAGTGAACATGTATCATGCCCAAATGTAGGGCAAATGTACTGAAACACAGTGAAAATTTATTGTGGATGAACGTAGGCCAAAAGTATATAAACACTATGAATCTGTAGAGTGGCTGAATGTAGGCCAAATGTACTGAATCGCAGTGAATATGCATTGTGGCCGAACATAACCCAAATGTACTGAACCACAGCCATGCCAAACACAGGCCGAAAGTAGATAACACAATGACTATGTAGAGTGGCTAAAAGTAGGACGAATGTATTGAACCACAGTGAATATCTACTGAAATACAGAATACGTATATACCTTAATATGCCAGGGTTGGACATTAACCAGTTGGCCACTAAGACATTGAGGAACTAGTCAGTGTAAGGAAGGTAACTATGTGAGTATAATTCGAGTGCCTAAAGAGGCATGAATCACTTGCCAGAAAAAATAACTACCTAGTAAATAAAAAACAGGTTTTATAAAAAAAAAGGAAATTCCTGACTTCAGAATAGTGAGAACCTAATAAATATGATAAAAAGTATTGGAATGAAAGAAGTGTAGTTAGAAATATGTCATATAGAATCCCAGACCCTAACCCCCCATTTCCCCCGATTACTAAAAAGAAAAAAATAATCTCGCTGAAGCTAAATAAGGTTGAGTTCTGGACAAGATCAAATTTCAGTCAAATACCAGTTGAACGAGGTTGAAATTCAGCTAAATGAGGGTCGAATTCGGATCGAAGGACGATTAAATTTGAGCTGAACGATGATCGAATTCGGCCCGAATGATTGTCGACAGCTATTGAAATGTTTAGAATGGCAAGAGAACAGTGACCAGAAAACTGCTCCAAGCTTGAACAAAATAAATGTGAACCAGGAACTGGAAGTGACGTATTACGCAGACCACGGAAAGTGGTAGATACAAGCCGACAAAAAAACCCTCCCACAACTTCAAGTATATCTTTTATTTTCTTTTCTTTTTTTTTTACTGTACTTCTTTTGTTTTTCTATTGATTACTTCACACTTGATCTGTGAATAAAAGCAACACTTAGTGCCTGTCCCTTAACCATAAATGGCCTTGTTTTCTATCTATTATCTCTCTTTTTTGTGCCCTGATGGAGCTCTACGACTCACGACTCAAACATGATGCTCGATCATTGAGCAAGCTATTTGTTCAGTCATATGCCTTAAACTGTATGTACTAAAATTCAAATATTATCAGGAAAGTCAGAGATTCTGCTGGATTCCATTATTTCTGAAGGTGGCACTGACCTTCATGTAAAGCTCAACCAAAAGATGCACACATGTGGCCTAAACTGTAACATATTCTCATATAATGATTGTAATTATACAGTGTTTAGATTGTATGTGGCCGTACACATTCATACATTTCTGACACCCATTTCACACACTGAGAAATTCACATGAAATTGTTCACATTAAATTTTTCTTCCTGAGGCTGTAATTGGTCTTTAAACTCAAGGCTCAGTTTTCCTCCCATCCATTTACTGTATGTACTTTGATTGTGATAAATAGTGTATGAGGTTCTGGAAATGGACTGCTTACATAAGCTCGAGTAACTGTTGCTTCTTTGGCGCTGAAAGTCACCAGGCATTTGATTTATGACGTCTTCCCCAACACTGAGCAGATTACTGTGTATTAAGAGATGTATTTTAAAACTTTAATTTCAAGTGCATGGTGCATTGTTTAATGTCAATTGGTACACAGAGGTATCCATACATTGGAATATTCTGAGATATTCTTGAACCATCGTTGTATTTAAATATCCTAAACTATCATGGGAGAATAGTATTTCAACCATATTGTCGGAACAGTGAAAATCTTAACATTGGAATGGCTAAATTAATATTCTATATATATATATAGCCACTGCGAAATAAAATCCCTTAAAAGACATACACAAAACACATTCTTCTGGGTCCTGCTGAAGTTAGCAATGTACAATATGTATAATGTATATAAGTGGGACCACTGCTCTAGGCGGCACTGTGGTAGATACAAGCCAGGCTCCAGGCGGCACTGTGACAGGGGCGGCATTTTGCTACCCTTGTACTTTTAAGGAATGTGTAGGGCAGGGCCCGGGCCGCCTATTTGCTCATATATAGTGAATACCTCTATATATATATATATATATATATATATATATATATATATATGTGTGCAGTTCCAAGCTCCTGCTGGAGGACAGTGAAGAGGGAGCCCTGAGTGTAATCTTACACCTCCAGCAGCAGCCATGGGTTGCCATAGAAACTCTCCGGGCGGTAAGCAATGCATGCCGGAGCGTTGCAATGGCAACCCACGGCAATGCTCTCACAGCTCGCGAGAGAAGAATACTGACTGCTGCTGGACGTGTAAGATTACTCTCAGGGCCCTTCTTCACTGTCCTCCAGCTCCACTTGACCACCATGGAATCATGTATCCCACCTCCATGCCCACAGGTAAGACGCAGGGAGGGGGGGTGTGATGGTAGTAGTTTGTATCACCGTCCAATATTCCCTTTTTCCCCGTAAAAGAATATTCCCAATAATCCACAGGAATAAATATCGCTGGTATCGCCAAATAATCCACACATGAGCCAAAGCTTAATGCTGGAACAAGACTCATTTACTGGAAGCAACAGGCATTTAATTTAAACAGTAACAGACTCCTCCTCTGGGCCAGGCTAGATAATTGAGTTTCAGCAACATACTAAACTCAATCATCTGCTGGCCAGAAATATTACAATTTTCAACATTTTCAGAAAAGTACTTTCCATAACACATACAATTATAACATTTACATCCCTGGGTAGCTGCGGATACTGGGAGTCACATATCCAAATCTCACGAAATTCCGTTTGGTAGTTTCCGTGTCGCATCGTGTGGAAGTTTGACCGACTCGCCATGTGGTGGTATCCGCTTTACAGTTCCATGAAATCAGTAGCAAGAGCCGGTCTCCGTTCGCGCCTAATTACACGAAAACTACCATACGAACGTTGCAGTTGGTTATATAGAAATGCTCCCCTTGTTCGGTAGATTCCACCTCCCGAATGCCGGTTTGATTCGTAAAGTGGAAAGTAGTCAGCCGGGACTTCCATGGTGACCGGGTGTTTGCGGAATTGCCATGCCGAAAACAGTTCCAGGCAATTCATGCGTAAGTCCCGCTGAGCGCATTAGTGAGATTTAAGATGGCCGCCATCCTTTGTTCTCGCCACGTGTTCGTATGCCGAATGGCGGCCACATAGGAGCAATTAAGTTGCGGTTTTCTCAACGTTCTAAGTTCTGATTGCTACCCAGGGTGGTCTCTGTTCGGTAGACGAATACATTGCTCAACATACATAAAAGAAACAAACTTATTACACAAATTTACACTGCAGGGAGAAGGCATAACTGAAGGCACACAGGTAAATACATAAAAATCCTTTACAGGGGGGTTGGAGGATGAGTTAGATATTTAAAATAAAACTGCATGCTACAACAACACAAACACACACTCCATGCACTACACTAATACAAACACTGCATCCACTATATACACATACACACACTGCATCTAATACACACACACACACACTTCATCCACTATATACACATACACACACACACACACTGCATTCAGTACACACACACACACTGGATCTGATGTAGAATTATTAAAAAATCTTTATTGAACTTGTACTGAATTATTGTACTAACTCCATTTTAACCTCACACTGTGACAAACCCTCCATTTTGTCCTCATTACCTGACAGATCCTCCATTTTAATCCATTTTAAACTACATTACATGACAGAATTTCCCAGCAACATTTAACACAATGAACAGAGACTGTATTTTCTATAAAGACATGACTAACCCAGGAACTGCTGAATTTCCTTTAACTTGCAACATAGTATAATTTGAAGGCCATGAGAACACTGTACTAATGAAATGTTCTATTCATAAGAGAACCTTGCACCTGACCACAAGACCTGACATCACTGACTGTGTAAAATGACGCTCAAGCCCCCCTTTCCACCGAGTAAACCTCATGCTGGGAAAGATGGCGCTTGAGCCTTCTGTCCACACCCGTGTCCAGAACAATACCACCTCCCGGTGGGAGGACACCTAGCTAGTCACTCAAATCCCTGAGCCAATTAATAATATTGATGGGTGGACACGGATATAGTCACTTAACATTTAATCCAATTAATGATGTTTATTTGTTATTGTGACGAAACCAATCTCGCCACATTGTATTGGAGGAGCCTGGTTGCCCGCCTGCTGCCTTTGGATTATGGACCGGCAGCTAAAGGGTTAATTTTACTGTGCAGAAGGATTTATTTCTCCCTTTCTGCACAGCAGTTTGGTAGATTTCATCTACCGAACAAACAGCCGTTCACCAACCTCCCCAGAGCCGTGGGAAGCCGGCCGGCGTTGTTAATTGGCCACCCAGAAGCTGGAGTGTGCTGCCAATTTACCTCCCTGAAGCTGCGGTTAATTGCCTGTTAACTGTGTGGCCGCTGTTACACTTAGCGGCCGCTAGGTGGCGCTGTTCTGGAGCTCCCCGGGCAGCCAACACTTTTCTGCCCGGATTTCATGCACCAAAATCGGACACTTTTACGTGCAGGCACCGCTGAACCTCCAGCCCCTGGTTCTAATTCGTATGGATTTGGTGAATGCAGGGAATTCGGTATTTTATGTTTTATGTGAACTGTAGTAACCCAGATAGCCTGCCATGGAGCCTGTTCGTATAATTAAAGACTTTGGCTCCATGGCAATTAAAATGTATTTGTGTGGTCTGGGTGCCATTCACCTAATAATGTGCACCCAGACCTGAGCTATCTGGGGATATGTTACATGTCTGTGTTTTGTGTATAAAATGTGTCTGTATGTATTTTAAAGTGATAGTCTGTTTCTGTGTCACCATGTGCATAATGGAGTCTGGCCTTTGTCTTAGGAGATAATTGAATTACTTCATTAATTATCTCCAGGGCAGGGAGGAGGAAACCAGGATGCATTGTGGGAAAGTATTGTGGCTGTGTGTACGAAAATGATACATGTCTGTCTGCTGTTTCAGTCTTCCATCTGGTCCCCTAGGGGAGTGTCCACCAGGTGGGAGACCTGCATAAATACAGGGGCAGGTAGCCCTGAATAAACAGACCACTGCTTGACCTTCAACACGGAGCCTTGTCTCGTTCTTGGGGGGATTCACTGTATGCTGTTGGAGATTTGACTGCTAGGAGTGTAAGCTGATGTCTGCTTTTCCTATTCATCTGCTAGCAGCTATTTGTGAGGTTCCAGCTGGAGTGCTACCTTATTCACCTATATCCAGTTCGTGAGTTCTGATGTTCTGCAGTAGCTGTGCCTTTCTGAGAAAAGGGGATTATCGCCTAAACGGATTTTAACCCCTCATATGCTGAAACGGTCCGTTACAATTGGTGGCAGCGGCTGGATCGTTCCTACAGCCAGAAGGACAGCTACAGGAGACACCATTACTCTGGATTTTACAATTTGAGGGCAACGCATGTCCCAGGACAGCGACCCTAAAAGCAACAGCATGGAACCAGCAGTGGAGTACGATGAGGGTGACATGGATGACCGGGAGGCATTAAGGAAAGGCATCTGGTACCAGGCACTGGACATTGTGGAATACCAACGAGGTGAGAGACTTCCCAAGGAAGATCAGCGTTTGCAGGAGCGACTAGCCCTGCGGATGCCCTTCCTGGGAGAGCAGCCCAGGGAGGAATGGGTAAAAGAACTGGAGCTCCGGGTATGGCAAGAGATGTGGCTGGAGGATGCCTACCAGGCGCTTTGGTGGTATGTTGCACAGCACCTGCCCTGGACAGCCGAGCATGACAAGCCAGAGGGAGAGGAGTTTGATGGTCCTGGCTTGTTATGGGAGTCTTTCTCAGAGCCTGAATTTGGGAGCCCCACACAAGCCCAGTTCAGTGATCTCTTTGAGTGGAGGGAGAGCAGGTATGACTGGGACGACACTCATGAAATTGAGCAAGACCTGGTCCACCTAGTAACCCGAGAGATGGAGCTGGAACAGGACTACCAAAATCTGTTCCACTCCAGTGAGAAGGCTCAACAGGGAAGCACAGACCCAGATCCAGACCCCTTCAGCTGGGAAGATATTGTACAATTTTACTGGGAAGAACCCCAGGTGGCCAGTGGAGATGGGACCGAGGTCTCTCCACCGAGCCTGCAGGGAATTGGGAGCCCAGTCTCCATTCCCCAGCGGCAGTGTAAAGTGCAGGGAGAGGAGAGCAGCGTCCTCCCTCCCCAGCGGCAGGCTGAGTTACAGGGGGCAGAGGTAGTTGTTCCTGCCCCCCAGCAGCAGAGTGATATGCCAGGAGGGCAATGTGAAGTGCAGGGAGAGGAGAGCAGCGTCCTCCCTCCCCAGCGGCAGGCTGAGTTACAGGGGGCAGAGGTAGTTGTCCCTGCCCCCCAGCAGCAGAGTGATATGCCAGGAGGGCAATGTGAAGTACAGGGAGAGGAGAGCAGTGGCCTCCCTCCCCAGCGGCAGGCTGAGTTACAGGGGGCAGAGGTAGTTGTTCCTGCCCCCCAGCAGCAGAGTGATATGCCAGGAGGGCAATGTGGAATACAGGGAGAGGAGAGCAGCATCCTCCCTCCCCAGCGGCAGCGTGAGTTTTCGGGAATTGGGAGCCCAGTCTCCATTCTCCAGCGGCAGAGTATCCAGCAGGGAATAGAGAGCCCTGTCTCCTTTCCCCAGCGGCAGGACTCTGTATTGGGAGGAGAGACAGTCGGTCTCCCTCCGCAAAGACTAGGAATATGTATGGGAGAGGAGCTTGTTACCACCTCTCCCCAGCGGCGGATCATTAATGGGCAGAGTGTTCTATCGGGAGAGGAGCTTGTTACCCCCTCTCCCCAGCGGCAGCTTAATGTACCAGGGGGAGACTGTAAACCCCCCACCGGTGCAGATGGGACCGTGGTCTCTGCACTCACCACACAGGGGGTAGGGACGGTCGGTCCTACCCCCCCACGACAGAGCTGTGTATTCAAGGGGGAGACAGTCCGTCTCCAGCAACCAGGCTCCAACCAGACTACTCCGGTGGTATTACTGGCACCAGGACAGAGTACCGCTGGTCTCTGCCCACTCAGCAACCCACCAAGGCAGCCTACCGGTCCCCCACACAGCTGTGGTGAGGCACCTGGACATGGACAAGATTCTCCTCTACCCAGGTGTAGTAACCATTTATTGTGGGTGGGCTGTACTGTTTTTTCTGCTTTGTGGGTGGGCTGCTGGACTAACAAGGGCGCTGACCGGCAGGAGGTCAGGTACCCTGTTAGTCTTTTTGGAAAGGGGGAGAGATGTGACGAAACCAATCTCGCCACATTGTATTGGAGGAGCCTGGTTGCCCGCCTGCTGCCTTTGGATTATGGACCGGCAGCTAAAGTGTTAATTTTACTGTGCAGAAGGATTTATTTCTCCCTTTCTGCACAGCAGTTCGGTAGATTTCATCTACCGAACAAACAGCCGTTCACCAACCTCCCCAGAGCCGTGGGATGCCGGCCGGCATTGTTAATTGGCCACCCAGAAGCTGGAGTGTGCTGCCAATTTACCTCCCTGAAGCTGCGGTTAATTGCCTGTTAACTGTGTGGCCGCTGTTACACTTAGCGGCCGCTAGGTGGCGCTGTTCTGGAGCTCCCCGGGCAGCCAACACTTTTCTGCCCGGCTTTCATGCACCAAAATCGGACACTTTTACGTGCAGGCACCGCTGAACCTCCGCCCCTGGTTCTAATTCATATGGATTTGGTGAATGCAGGGAATTCGGTATTTTATGTTTTATGTGAACTGTAGTAACCCAGATAGCCTGCCATGGAGCCTGTTCGTATAATTAAAGACTTTGGCTCCATGGCAATTAAAATGTATTTGTGTGGTCTGGGTGCCATTCACCTAATAATGTGCACCCAGACCTGAGCTATCTGGGGATATGTTACATGTCTGTGTTTTGTGTATAAAATGTGTCTGTATGTATTTTAAAGTGATAGTCTGTTTCTGTGTCACCATGTGCATAATGGAGTCTGGCCTTTGTCTTAGGAGATAATTGAATTACTTCATTAATTATCTCCAGGGCAGGGAGGAGGAAACCAGGATGCATTGTGGGAAAGTATTGTGGCTGTGTGTACGAAAATGATACATGTCTGTCTGCTGTTTCAGTCTTCCATCTGGTCCCCTAGGGGAGTGTCCACCAGGTGGGAGACCTGCATAAATACAGGGGCAGGTAGCCCTGAATAAACAGACCACTGCTTGACCTTCAACACGGAGCCTTGTCTCGTTCTTGGGGGGATTCACTGTATGCTGTTGGAGATTTGACTGCTAGGAGTGTAAGCTGATGTCTGCTTTTCCTATTCATCTGCTAGCAGCTATTTGTGAGGTTCCAGCTGGAGTGCTACCTTATTCACCTATATCCAGTTCGTGAGTTCTGATGTTCTGCAGTAGCTGTGCCTTTCTGAGAAAAGGGGATTATCGCCTAAACGGATTTTAACCCCTCATATGCTGAAACGGTCCGTTACAGTTATTATCTGATATTCAATGATGATGTCATTTTGCCTTTAAAAGGGTCTGCATACCCGTTTTCTAACCAGATGCCATTAAATTTTCTGAAGTGCTTTTAACCTGAACACCATGTGTCAGTGTGAACTTACTTCTGCGTATACGCAATTTAATCATCTCAGATTTGGACAGGAACAGATAGACATTTAAACATATTTGTTTATTTCTAAATTCATCTACATCAATTTGGCGCCCAACGTGGGGCATCGGGCTATGGCCTCTGGCCGGTTGCCTGTTTACTCCTTTTAGGAGCCACGTGGCTGTGGCTGTAGGGAAAAAGGGGGGTGGACCTGTGGAAGTTTTCCTGGGGGTCTTCTTTGCCTGTTTACCTCTTTTAGGAGCCTCGTGGCTGTGGCTGTAAGGAAAAAGAGGGGTGTTGGATCTGTGGAGATTGTGTAGACTCATAGTTTCCTGGGGATCCTTCTGGTGTCACTTTGATAGCCGAGCTAGCCTCATTGTGCACATAGCTCTGCTTGCAGAGAGGTGGTACCCTCCAGCTTTGAGCGCTGAGCTGGAGCCATTCCAATTGTTATTTGTGGTGTGTGGATTCGGGCAGGCATTGCTGTCTCCATCACCACGGGGTAGTGAGACTTATGAGTGGGTTCATAGGGGCACTACGAGGGTGAGGATAGAGGTGGCCACACTTAGTGGACTGCTGTAACGAGGGAGGCATATGGATTTCGCGCCGGTGTCAGTCGTTATCCTTGGCCGCTGGTAGTGAAACTTACGAAAGTTGTTCTCCGAGCGGGGACACTACGAGGTTGAGGGAGGTGACTTTGGTCACACGAGTAAAGGAAAGGGATTACTGTTGATTTTATTTGAACTGTGATGCATGCACTGTATTTCAATTGTATTGTTGTGTTTTTTGTTTAATTGGGAGTCATTCAAACTCCTGTGTCTGTCTCTAAAATTTCTCCTTACTTTTTACTTTTCCTATACTTCCTGTATTATTTACACTATCCTCTCCTATTTCTATTGTGAGAGAAGTGATTGGTCACACACTTCTCACCTCGCTCCAATTAGTGACTAGTCTACGTTTTGGGAAGACGCACTTGGGGGGGACCCTCCCCTCTCGAGTGGCAGTCCACCATTGTAGACACTCTGTTTAAAACCTTTTTCCCCTATATCTGGGACGCCTGTATAGGAGGGGAATGGAACAGGGATTAGAAAAGCCCAATAAAGGGCTGGCTAGCGCGTGTGATCTAGTTGGAGATAGAGATTGCTAAAGTGTGTAAAATTGCTGTGCCTTCATGTGGTAGATTGCAGCCAGAAAGCTGGCGTAGATTACTGACAGAGTAGCAATGCTCTTCAGCAGGAAGGTTGGGTTGAGGAAGAACTAGATCACAAAGGGTTAAGAATGTATGTATATCATAATAATTGTTTTTGTATTTTGTGTTAGCCATTACCCTGGTAGAGGGTGGGGGTTTTGTATTGAGTTTCACTGAGAGTATTACTAAATGTTGTGTTTTTGTGTCTCCTTGCTTTTGCAATAACTGTAACGTGGCTATCCTTCTCTCTTGTTACTGTACAGCATTGACATGGTTAAAGAGATTCTGCTGGCAGTCTCTCTCTCTCCCACTTCCCCCGCCTTTCTCTCTCTCTTGCTTTCTGTGAGACGTGAGGGGGGGTTGCGTGCTTGCAGATTCAGATTAGTTTCTTCCGTAGCGTTATATATATTTGGACATGTTAAGTGATTAATAGCTGGTGAATGATGGGGGAGGTTAGTTGCATCCCGTGAGTTTATTTTTTGCACCATGTTATTCCAAAGCTTCACGGGCTGTTAAATGTATAATGTTTTCATTTGTCTTATTTAATCCGTCAAGTCTGTCCATAGTTTAGTATTTCATTTTGCCTAACAGAATGTTGCTTCTCTGATTTATTTTTATTAAGCTATAATTTAGTGTAAAGCTACTGCAAGCTGATATAAGTAGGAATTACATTTTGAGATGTTAGATATAAATTAATAAAATAAAGAACGAGAGTCAGGGATAGCGTCTGTCTCCACGGGCACAAGTCTGGTGTGGGAGATGTGGTGGGCTAGCCACTGCGGGACACCCACGGAGTGAAACGTTCGAGGCCTGTGCAGACAAGATGAGCATGTCAGCCTTTTATTATTTTTCTCTAGGGAAAGCATAGGGCCAGTTAATAGTTGTTGTACATGGGCTATTTGCAGCCTCCATTGCATTTCTACCTAGTCTTGATTTCTGATGTATCCTTCATTGCTACATCACCTGTCTGCTCCCTTACCTGCCCACCCCCGCTTACTCCTTCCACCGATCCCTCCCCTTCATCTACAGTCTTCCACTTTCTCCTCCTACTCCTCCCTCTACTCCACCTTCTCCTCTTTCCTCCTACTTCTCCTCTACTCCTCCTACTCCTTCCTCCTGCTCTTACTCCTCCCTCCTCTTCCTACTCCTCCCTCTACTCCACTTTCTCCTCCTACTCCTCCCTCTACTCCACCTTCTCCTCTCTCCTCCTAATTCTCCACTTTCTCCTCCTACTCCTCCCTCTACTCCACCTACTCCTCTCTCCTCCTATTTCTCCACTTTCTCCTCCTACTCCTCCCTCTACTCCACCTTCTCCTCTCTCCTCCTACTTCTCCTCCACTTTCTCCTCCTACTCCTCCCTCTACTCCACCTTCTCCTCTCTCCTCCTACCTCTCCTCTACTCCTCCTCCTACTCCTCCCTATACTCCACCTTCTCCTCTCTCCTCTTCCTACTCCTCGCTCTATTCCTCCCACTTTCTCCTCCTACTCCTCCCTCTACTCCACCTTCTCCTCTCTCCTCCTACTTCTCCTCTACTCCTCCTCCTACTCCTCCCTCTACTCCACCTTCTCCTCTTTCCTCATGCTTCTCCTCTACTCCTCCTACTCCTTCCTCCTGCTCTTACTCCTCCCTCCTCTTCCTACTCCTCCCTCTATTCCTCCTTCTCCTCCTCCTCCTCCTACTCCTCCCTCTACTCCACTTTCTCCTTCTACTCCACCTTTTCCTCTCTCCTCCTACTTCTCCTCTATTCCTCCTTCTCCTCCTCCTACTCCTCCCTCTACTCCACCTTCTCCTCCTCCTACTCCTTCTTCCTGCTCTTACTCCTCTCTCCTCTTTCTACTCCTCCCTCTACTCCACCTTCTCCTCCTCCTACTCCACCTTCTTCCCCTCTCACTCTATCCACTACTCATTCTTCCATCTCCCCACTACCATATCTATATCCTTTATATGCTTCCTCCCTTCTTATTCCTTACCAATTTCCTCCGCCCATAGACAACTCTGCCTCTACCTGACAACATTATATTTTGAAGAAAAGTTGCTCTGGCCACTCTTCCGCCACTTCCCAGGGGGGAATAACACACATTATTCAGACTGGTGGAGGTGCACTTCATCATGAAAGAACTGTTTTGAGCACTCTCAAGGAAATAGTGCGGTCCTGACCCAGATTCCCATGGAAGTAAGACACCTGTAAGGGAGGTGGCTGTCCCTCATGTTTTTTCTTCACTAAGTCCCCAGAAATCTCATGAAAGGAACCTGACTCATTAGAACAAAACATGAACAATCAATTTACAACTCTCTACAGAGTGGGGTCAGCAAGAGAACTGTGAATAGAAAGACAAATACCCCCCAATCTCACACAGAAATAGGTGAGGAAACCTCTTCTACTGCTCCTCATGGTTGCTTTGAACAGATGAAAGAAGAAACAAGACACCTTTCAACAGAGCATGCAGTAGCTTTACCAGATCCTGACTCCACTCTGTTTGCGGATAAAGAGGAAAGGTACCATACTGGATTTGCTGTTGCTACAGAAGATCAGGTACGTCAAGCATCTTCACTTTCCTCACCCACATCTGCTCAAGACGCTGAATTGACAGCCTTCCCAGTGGCATACAAAATGCCTGAAGGAAGACATGCCAATACCTACACTGACTCAAGATATGCCCTGGGTGCAGCACATTATTTTGGATCAATCTGGAAGATAAGAAGCACCACTCAGCTGACCAAAAGCTGCCAACCAAGCCACAAGTGCACCAAGGGAAGTGGACAGAAGGGTGTCCGCTAAAGAAACTTCTATACTCACCATGTAGGCCCTACCCACAGATCTCAAGCTTCTGAAAGAATGACCATGAAGAAATACAAAGCTGGAAAAACAGAAAGGGGCAACCCTTGAAGACGGGCTGTACTCCAACACTCTCAAGTTCTGTTTACCCAAAAACATGTACTGGGCAGTGGGCCCATGGAACTTTATACCTATCCAAGACCCTCACGAACTCTTTGATCTCTAAATACTCTAAAGCACCTAGAATTACTCCTCTAATCATCAGTTACTGCCGATCCTGTGTTATTTGTGCCAAGGACAGCTCAGGCAGAAGAGGAGGAGAATCTTAAGCACCCAGCTAACTCTCACCATCCCTTTCAAGAATCCAGGTGACAAAGAGCTGTTGGGTCAAATATGCACTAGTTATAATTGACATTTTGTCAGGATGGCCAGAAGCCTAGCCGGTCATCAATGTGACAACCAAGACCATATACCCAATAGTGCATTGTGAAAGTTGCAGAGATCACTCAGTGGATTCATTGTTCCAGATTCAAGACTCTCTCGCTCTCTGCAACATGAGAAGTAACATTTGTTGATTTTGACACACTTTTGACTCTAAAGAAAAAATGACTTGTTAAAAAAAAAATAAAAAAAAATAAAAAGATACCAACAAGTAGGTGTTTGATGGCCATAATAATGCCTGACCACCTGGCATCGATGGAAAGCCGAGGACCCCAAAAGGAGACCTCGTGAAGCTAAGGAGATCCAAACGCCAAGCTTCCTCAGGATTATTTGCCCATCCTGAGTTTGTGGTGATATTAATATTGACTAAATGATCCGAGTCCACCTACGCTGATGTAGCGTGGGACAGGTTTAATACTACAATGCATAAGCAAATGTGCCCTAGCCAAGGTTATTATGTCCATACACATAATACATGACAAGGTACTCTTGACACACCACATTCATGCTTCAGAACATAAAGAGGAGCACCCCTCTAAAGGGAAAGTTTGATACATATATATATTGATGCCATAGGTGTGCCAAGGGGGGTACCAGATGATTTTGCAGTAAAAGGAAAGTTTGAGTCCTTTTTCCCAACCGTCACTGCTAATAATAATAATATTTTGATTTGCATTTATTATATCTATCGCAACCAACAACGTTTACCTGTCACCATGACTTGTTGTGCCTATACTCCAGATAACACATATGGTAATGTAAGCTTGTCTATTTTGTGATGTCCCTCTGAAGAACTAAGAAGACTTTAAGAACCATTACTTCATAGGGTTTTGTGCCTTTGGGCTAACCTGTCTTCTGAAACTAACCAATAAAGTTTATCTCTTAGAATCTAACATTTCATAGGGGGGACTGATGTAGAATTATTAAAAAATCTTTATTGAACTTGTACTGAATTATTGTACTAACTCCATTTTAACCTCACACTGTGACAAACCCTCCATTTTGTCCTCATTACCTGACAGATCCTCCATTTTAATCCATTTTAAACTACATTACATGACAGAATTTCCCAGCAACATTTAACACAATGAACAGAGACTGTATTTTCTATAAAGACATGACTAACCCAGGAACTGCTGAATTTCCTTTAACTTGCAACATAGTATAATTTGAAGGCCATGAGAACACTGTACTAATGAAATGTTCTATTCATAAGAGAACCTTGCACCTGACCACAAGACCTGACATCACTGACTGTGTAAAATGACGCTCAAGCCCCCCTTTCCACCGAGTAAACCTCATGCTGGGAAAGATGGCGCTTGAGCCTTCTGTCCACACCCGTGTCCAGAACAATACCACCTCCCGGTGGGAGGACACCTAGCTAGTCACTCAAATCCCTGAGCCAATTAATAATATTGATGGGTGGACACTGATATAGTCACTTAACATTTAATCCAATTAATGATGTTTATTTGTTATTATCTGATATTCAATGATGATGTCATTTTGCCTTTAAAAGGGTCTGCATACCCGTTTTCTAACCAGATGCCATTAAATTTTCTGAAGTGCTTTTAACCTGAACTCCATGTGTCAGTGTGAACTTACTTCTGCGTATACGCAATTTAATCATCTCAGATTTGGACAGGAACAGATAGACATTTAAACATATTTGTTTATTTCTAAATTAATCTACATCAGATCCACTATACACACACACACACACACACACTGCATCCACTGCACACACACACACACACACACACACTGCATTCACTATACACACACATACTGCAGCCACTAAACACACACACATACACACTGCATCCACTACACACACACACACACACTACATCCACTGCATCCACTATACACACACACTGCATCCACTATACACACACACATACACTACATCCACTATACACACACAGACTGCATCCACTATGCACACACACACTGCATCCACTATACACACACTGCATCCACTACACAAAAACACACATTGCATCCACTATACACACATACACTGCATCCACTATACACACATACACTGCATCCACTATACACACACAAGTTCTGCATCCGCTATCAACACACTGCATCCATTACAAAATACACGCACACTGCATCCACTATACAGACACACAATGTATTCACTACACACACTACATGCAATACACAGCAACTACACAAATATACACTCTGTATCCACTACACAGACACTTAGTTCACTACACACACTGCATAACATAATAGGTGTGGGCATGTTTTGCTTGGTGTGGTTTTGTTGGGGATGGGGGGGGGGGGCAGCATTTAATCTTTTGAGTCCGGCAGCCCAATGCCTTGGGCTGGCCCTGCCCAGGTAAAACTTTATAGTGCTCTAGTTTGGGCCATGTTTAGGTCTAACTTGAGGCAGTAGGAGAGCCTTCAGCCCCAATGCTGGTATTACAAGCAGATCATTTCACTTTACTGCTGCAGTCAATGTTTGACAGGACATTTCAGGAATATGGTGTTCAGCATTTTCCTGAAATGTAAAATATTCCATGCAGATATAGAGAGGAATAATCCAGCTGTGTGCAGACAGTTTTTTCTTCAGTCACATCTTTTCCTGTTACAATTTGTCCTCTAACCTCTCCTGCTTTGCTTGCTCTGACCAAAAAGCTGAACACCAAATTCCTGAAATGGTGCAACCAGTGCTGCTGCAACAGGGCCCACAAGCTTGAGGGGGGGGGGGGGTGTCCATTGTCCGTCACACTTCGGATACTCAAGGGGGATTTCTGATCAGAGGCCCTGTCTAAGTTGTGGTGCAATCCTTATACAGTGCCACCGAGACCCTATAAGATTTCTAAGAAGAAGTCACAGGGAGGGCTAGGAAAAGGCAGGAAAGGAGGGAGGAAGAGAGCCTGGAATAAACTCACATAAGCCTTAGCCAGCAGCCAGATTTGAATACCAGGAAAACCAGCATCCTGCATACCTAAAAAAAAGTAATAAAGTAATAACTTGTGTATATTTGTGTCAGTGTATTCATTTGTGTGCCTGTCTATTTGTGTGTGAATCTGCTTGTGTGTCAGTGTGTATGTGTGTCTGTCTTAGTATGTGTGTACATGTGTGTGTGGCAGTGTGTATGTGTATCTGTGTTAGTAAGTGTGTGTGGCAGTGCATGTGTATGTGTATATATAGCACTGGTGTTTAAATGCTGGGCTATATGGACAAATACACCCCGGTATTCAAACGCCAACACTACAAACATACCCCTGCAATCAAATGCAACACTACAAACAAATGTAAACTGGCACTCAAATACCAACACTACACACAAATGTATAGCTACATTTAAAAATCAACACTACTCCAAAACTACTTACGAATTCCCCACTACATTCAAATGGCAACAGTACATACATATACACTCCTGCATTAACACACTCCATACAAAAACATGCTAACCTTCAAACACACAAACACTGCTCACAAATACAACACTTCAAAGATGGGCAAGAGTATCTACTTTTTGATACTGTAAAAGAAGTACACGAAGCAGCAGCACAATATGTGTTTTGTGTAAGGTCATGCGTAATGCATTATACATCTCTCTGTCTATTTCCTATGTAGGTTTTTATTTAATCTTTGTGTTGTTATCAATTGAACCTCAGAATTAAATCTGAGAGATAGAATGATTGATACTCATACATACATACATACATGGCTTTACAGAAAATATTACATTGAATCAGGTTTAAATAAGTAAGTAAACTTAAAAATAAAATAAAAATAAATAAAAATAAAAAGTAAGTATTTAAACGTTATGGGAAAGAGTTTATATCTAAACCCTGCTTGCAAAATTGTGGGTGTTTTGGCACAACATGAAGTGAACTTTTTAATTGTTTCATAGGGCTTCAAAATAAACAAAAGAGCGGATTTGTTGTAAGCAGACAGCATTTGCATATAATCAATGTTTCAGTTCAATTACCTTGACATATTAAGGAAAGTTTTGTAATTGGACTGAAATTGTGAATGCATGTTATTGCACAGCAGTAAAAAAAAAAAACTTTATCTTGCTTATTTTGAAGTAACAAGGGTGTGCTCTTGACTTTGTATGACAACTGGATAATCTCAGTCAACGCCAATTTAATTCCCATAGGAAAGCAATGGGAGGCTATTGCGCATTTGTGGCAAAACTTTGCACTTCACCACACCAATCAGCATTTCCTCATAAAGATGCATTGCATCAAAGCATCTCTATGGGGAGCGTTAAGCGCCTCCATGCGCATCCATGCAGAGTGTTGAGTTGTTCATCATAGGTGCTGCACACTGTGCAGCACTGGACTAGGAAGCAGATCTAGTGGCCGTCTGAGTGACTGTCACTACAGATGTTCCTAGGCAGCAATGTAAACACTGCCCTTTCTCTGAAAAGGTAGCATTTACAGTGCTCAGCATACAGGGATAGGCTATAGACACCAGAACCACTACATGAAACTGTAGAAGTTCTGGTGACTATAGTGTCCCTTTAATACGAAGTCTTTCTCTCACCGATCGACTCTAAATTACAGGGAGAGCAGGAGACACAAGTCAAGATGCATTTTGTTTGTGTCTTTCTCCCCCAAGCCCCTTTGTCTTTTTCTCTCCTTCCCCAGCCCTTCTTTTAGTCTCTTTCCCAGGCCACAGCACTTCTGTGTGTCTCTTTCCCCACAGCTCCTCTGTGCCTCATTCTCCCCTTCCCCAGCTGCTCTGTGTGTCTCCTATTCCCCTTTCTCAGCCCCTCTGTCTCTTTCTCCCCAGACCCCGCTGTGTCTTTTTTCTCCCCAGCTTCTCTGTGTGTCTTTTTACTGCCCCTCTAAGTGTCTCATTCTACCCTCTCCAGCCTTACATGTGTGCCATTACCCCCGCCACCCCTCCATGCATCTAAATCCATCACCCCAGACATCCATGTGCCTCAAGTCATCCCCCCAGACCTCAATGTGTCTCATTAGCTCCTTCATCCCCTCCATGTGTCTTATTAGCCCCTCCATATGTCTTATTAGACCCCCAGCCCTCCATGTGTCTTATTAGCCCTATGTGTGCCTATAACCCCCTCCAAGCCCTCCATGTGTCCCAGTGCACCCCTCCAAGTCCTTCGTGTGTCTCTATTCCCCCCTCCCATCCCTTCATGTGTCCCAATAGCACCCCCAGCCCCATGTGTCCCATTAGTGCACACCACCCCCCTTGTGTCCCATTAGTTCCCCCCTGCCCCCATGTGTCCCATTAGTTCCACCCAAGCCCCCATGTGTCCCTTTAGTCCTCCCCCCAGGTGTTGCATCATCCCAACCCCATGTGTCCCATTAGTTCCCAGCCCCCAGATGTCCCATTAGTTCCCCCGCAACCTCCAGGTGTCCTATTAGTTCCCCCATTACCCCCAGGTGTCCCATTATTCCCCCCCCCCCAGCCCCCAGGTGTCCCATTAGTCGTCGTCCCCAGCCCCCAGGTGTCCCACTAGTTTCTTCCCCGCTCAGACCCCAGGTGTCCGATTAGTTTCCCCCCCCAGCCCCCAGGTGTCCCATTAGTCCCCCCAGCCCCCTTAGGTGCCACCATTAGTCCCCCACCCAGCCCTCCTGCTCACTGTACCCGTTCTGACAGGAAGCAGTCAAGTGCTCTCTGTGAGCACTTCCTGTCAGACTGGGTAGGGGAACAGGAGCTCCTTTACCTGTGGTCTACCTGCTCGGCAATGCTACATTCTGTGACCGGCAGGAGGGGAGCACATCCCCTCCTGCTGATCACCCTTTAATTGCGCTGCGGGCCAATGCGCTGGGCGGCCCACGGGCTGGTGAGCCATGGATGTCCGCGCGCCTGCCCAACAGTGTGCCGGCCCACCGGGAAATTTCCCAGTATCCCGGTGGGCCAATCCGGCCCTGCTTGTAAGAACAACTATATGAAGTTGAGAAAAGCCCAAAGCATTTTCCTACAGTTTGTTGGTATAGTAAAAGTCAAGGATCATAGCAAAATGTTCAGTCTCAAACTTCTATTTAGCAGCCTTGCTGATGACTGCTTTGTTTGCCAGAGAACCCACTGTGCCCAGAAAATGAGCCATGCCAAAAATATCTTTGCTACATGATCATTCTCACTGCCTCCTACACCTGTCTCTTACAATTGTGTCATTGCCCAGTGTGTCCAGGAAGTGGGCCCATCAACTTCAACAACAACTACAACTCCAAGTCATAGCACCAATGCACTATTGAAGTGGTGAGTGAAATTTGCATATTCTTAAAGTAAAAGCTATTGACAAAAACATCTATGGATTTTTCATGGGAAAACTTGCAAAGCGTGCTGCTTAAAAAAATAAATCCTAAAATTGCATATAAATTCTATGAGAACTTTACTTTGAATTCTAAATTGCAGGAAAACTCCAAACCTTATACTACAAAAAAAAACATTTATCTGATGTTATCTGATTTTATGGGAATTGGTCAAATAATGTTACATAGTTACATAGCTGAAAAGAGACTTGCGTACATCAAGTTCAGCCTTCTTCACATATGTTTTTGCTGTTGATCTACACTAAGGCAAAAAACCCAAATGATTGATCTATTGCAACATTTGCTTATTTATTCCACCTTTATCACAGTCCTTTTGTGTTTCTGTTTATGCGTGGTATGTATTTTGTAGTTATCATGGTTTTCCATGTTTATGGCATCTGGCATGATAATACCTAATGTATTTAAACAAAAAATGTGTATATTTGGCTTTTTTCTTGTATTCATACATATATATATATATATATATATATATATATTATCTATCTACGTGTTTTTCTCTGTATACTGTTTATTAGCATTATATTGTCATTAGTGCTTGTGATGCGTCTCATGCCAAGTGATTTTGGTTTATGCATAGTGATGCCCCAAACGGTTCGCTGGCGAATAGTTCCTGGCGAACATAGCTTGTTCGCGTCCGCCACGGATGGCGAACATATGCGATGTTCGGTCCGCCCCCTATTCGTCATCATTGAGTAAACTTTGACCCTGTACCTCACAGTCAGCAGACACATTCCAGCCAATCAGCAGCAGACCCTCCCTCCCAGACCCTGCCACCTCCTGGACAGCATCCATTTTAGATTCATTCTGAAGCCGCATTCTTTTTTTTTTTTTTTTTAAACAGAAGTGTGTTATATTTGAGCATGAATTTGAGATAGTGATGGCTCTGATTCAGAGGTCAGAAAAGAGTGACCAATGAAGAAGTGCCAAAGCCCTAAAGATTACTCTCCCAGAATAGGGAATAAACCTCAAATATTGTACAAAGCAAAAAGAGAAAGGAAGGGCTAGAGGAAGCCCATGTGGAGAGTAATATAAAAGGAAGTCCCTACCTTTTAATAATCCTAAGGGAAAACAATAAGTAATAAAATAGATAGACAGGGGGGTAGTGATAGACCAGTCAGAGGGGAATATGTACAGAAGCAGCTGCTCACTAGAGTATTATTACTCTCCACATGGGCTTCCTCTAGCCCTTCCTTTCTCTTTTTTCTTTGTATATTTGAGCATGCTAGGCTGAACGTGCATATATCATGGCTAGCTGCACTGAGGGTATGAGTATATAGCAGTACATTGTTGTGAAATATGGCTGTCATGTTTAGGGTGTAGCTTGCACGTTCAACTACGACAATAAACTCTTTAGGAGGTGAAATAATGACATGTTTAAATGCTTGCTACTTTACGATTAGTTAATGTGCAGAGAGCAGTTCATGTGATCAAAGGCATGGTGTGGAGGATCGGCTATAGTGGGACATGCTTGGCAGGCTGCTGTTTACTGCTTGTGCTCATCCAATCCCTTCTGGGCGCCAGGTGCAGACCCTGGGAGTCCATGATACCTGGAACAACAAAGGCAAGTCTCTGGCTGAGTGCCGGGTTCGCGGCTTGAGGTGGTGGAAGCTTGTTTTGTCGGGTGGTTGGATCTGTCCCGGTGGTGCTTCACGTCCGGTGCGGGATTGTGGTGGCTTAAGGTGGAGGCGAGTGCTTGACGTGGGGCAGGTTCTGCATTTCTGTTTGTGCCTCCGGTCCCGTCTTCGACGCCTTTTGCGTTGGTGGATTTTAATGGGGACTGCTTCGCTGAGCTATGGTGGAGCTTGTTGGGGCTGTGGTGGAGCTTGTTGGGGCTTCCTGCTTGTTATTTGCTTCCAAAATTGATTAACGAGTCTGTCCAGCTCAGACTCAATATCCTGCCATGCTTTGCAGGTACCAGGAGGACAAGCGGCTGCAGCCATATTGGGAGAGTCGCAGATGAGTATGTCAGCCTGGGCGGCTGTGCTCTGTGCGTCCATTAGCTCCAGACAGCCTCTCAGGGGTGGACCGGGATAACCCCCACCGATCCAAGGGGGGGGTAACGGAGCTCCTGCCGGGAAGTAGCTGCTCCTTGGCATCCCAGGATCGGGAGATCGTCCGCCTCTCCCGCCCGGTGAGCACCAGGCCACACTTGCCATGCGGAGGTAAGAAAGACTCTGTCGAGTTGCTGACCGTTATTAAGCATGTCGGGTCGGTCAGGTAGGAGCAACATTGCTGGGTCATCCCCTTCTGGGGTGAAATTCGCTTGTTGATAGCTGCTTAAAGTGAGATATTGTGGGAGCTCACACGAAGTGTATCTTTCCTCCCTGACAGCTAGGCCCCGCCCCCGGAAGCTGCATTCTTAGTGAGAGGAGGGACAGTGTAGCTGCTGCTGATTTAATAGGGAAATCGATAGCTAGGCTAGTGTATTCAGTGTCCACTACAGTCCTGAAGGACTCATCTGATCTCTGCTGTAAGGACAGCACCCCAAAAAGGCCTTTTTTTCCTGTGTAATCTAATTGCAGTTGTCTGCCTGCCAGCGTGTGTGTCAGGCTCACAGCGTATACTGTGCCCACTTGCCCAGTGCCACCACTCATATCTGGTGTCACAATAGCTTGCATTTAAAAAAAAATTATAACTTTTTTGACTGTAATATAATAGCAGTCAGTTTCCTTCACACGTGTGCGTTTCAGGGCCTGCCAGGGCACAGTGTCACACCAGTGCAACTCATATCTGGTGTAACAGTAGTGTACATTTAAAAAAAATACATTTTTGACTGTAATAGATTGAATAGCAGTTAGTTGTCTGCAAGCGTGTGTGTCAAGCCTACAGCGTCTACTCTGCCAACTTCTGCCAGTGCACAGTGCCACTCATATCTGTTGTCACAGTAGCTTGCACGCATAGTCAGTGGTGTATCTTGGTTTTGTGCTGCCCTAGGCAGGACAAAACTCAGACACCCCCCCCCCGCGCGCACGCGCGCCACCCCCACCCAACCCTTCCCCGCCTTCTAAATACACACACATTCACTGTCTAGCTAACAGACACACACAGTCGGACACACACAGTCGGACACACACAGTCGGACACACACACACACTAACAAACACACACAGTCGGACACACACACTAACAAACACACACAGTCGGACACACACACACTAACAGACACACACAGTGAGACACACACACTAACAAACACACACAGTCGGACACACACACTAACAAACACACACAGTCGGACACACACACACACACACACTAACAAACACACACAGTCGGACACACACACTAACAAACACACACAGTCAGACACACACACACTAACAGACACACACAGTGAGACACACACACTAACAAACACACACAGTCGGACACACACACACACACACTAACAAACACACACAGTCAGACACACACACTAACAAACACACACAGTCGGACACACACACACTAACAGACACACACAGTGAGACACACACACTAACAAACACACACAGTCTGACACACACACTGTGAGACACACACACTAACAAACACACACAGTGAGACACACACACTAACAAACACACACAGTCGGACACACACACACTAACAGACACACACACTAACAGACACACACTGTCGGACACACAGTCAGACACGCACTGTCGGACACACAGTCAGACACACACTGTCGGACACACAGTCAGACACACACTGTCGGACACACAGTCAGACACACACAGTCAGACACACACTGTCAGACACACACACTAACAGACACACACACACTAACAGACACACACACACTATCAGACACACACAGTCAGAGACACACACACACTCACATTAACACATTTTTTTTTTTATTTACTCCCCCTCCCCCCTACCTTTGGGAATGCTGGGGGTGGGGGGGTTCTCCAATTCCCTGGTGGTCAAGTGGCTGCAGGACGGCACTGGCGGGCAGGCTGGGCGGCCGGCGAGGGAGCTCTTCCCCTGAGCTCTCTGCTCAGCTCCCTCGCGCGCCGCCCGCAGAGTAAGGCTGGGAGGCGGAGCCGGAATATGACGTCATATTCCGGCTCCCAGTCTCACTCTGCGAGCGGTGCGCGAGGGAGCTGAGCAGAGAGCTCAGGGGAAGAGCTCCCTCGCCGGCCGCCCAGCAACCAGCCCAGCATGTCTGTTAGCCGCAAGGCTAACAAGACATTTGCCTTGGGCATTTGGGGGCGGCGTTTTTTGCCGCCCCCTGGAAAATGCCGCCCAAGGCAAATGCCTTGTTTGCCTCGCGGCTAATACGCCCCTGCGCATAGTACCACTAATCGAAAAAAAAATGACAGGCAGAGACAGGCCACCCCACAGGGGCCGTCGTGGTCGTGGTGCTGCGATTCCCTTTGGCCCTAGAATAATGCCCAGTGTTCAGAGGCCACATACCCTGAACTCGAAAAGTTCTGAGGACATAGTTGACTGGCTAACACAGGACACCCAATCTTCTACAGCTTCCGCTCGGAACCTTGACGCACCATCCTCCTCCAGCTTAGCTTCGGGCACCTCTCAAGTTACCATTCGCCCGCCTGCCGCCACCACCAACACTAGCACCACAGCCGCTTCACTTGATCTGTCAGATGAGTTATTTACACATCAGTTGGAAGAAATGAGTGATGCGCAACCATTATTGCCAGAGGATGTAGATAACAGGGATATGTCTCAGTCAGGCAGCATTACACACATGGACGTACGGTGTGACGATGATGATGTTGTCATCAGTGAGGACAAGGAACGGGACATGGCTAGCTTGGTATCCAACCTTGTGCAAATGGGGAGTTTGCGGCTGTTTGCGGTGTGTTAAACGGGGAGTTTGGTCTGTCACTGTGAAGCGGGCGTAACCCTTACACTACCTGATCGATACAACATCATACCTGATGTTTTAAAGCACGTTATTCCAAACAATTTAGGAATGTTAGGTGATTTATGCCCTTTATGGATTAAAACCAGACTCTGCATCAACTATGTAATTTTCCATGGGAGTTTTGCCATGGATCCCCCTCCGGCATGCCACAGTCCAGGTGTTAGTCCCCTTGAAACAACTTTTCCATCACTATTGTGGCCAGAAAGAGTCCCTGTGGGTTTTAAAATTCGCCTGCCTATTGAAGTCTATGGCAGTTCGCCCGGTTCGCCCGTTCGCAAGCATTTGCGGAAGTTCGCGTTCGCCGTTCGCGAACGGAAAATGTTATGTTCGCGACATCACTATTTATGCAATAAAGCTGATTTACTTATTCTTATTGGTTGTGCTCTTCACTCTATACTATATGAACTTTGTCCCAAGGTTCTATGGGGAAATGGTCCCTTGAGTGAGCACCCTGATATTGTATTTATTTTTTACAGATTTATTCTATGGCTTAACTTGTATAGTGTGCCTGCCTTTGTAGTTTTGTTTGTCTATTGTAACTACCAGTGTATGTTATATTCATTGTGAATATACAAACTAAAACATTGTAATGTAACTTTGTTTTACATACATATTTTGTATGTATATTCTTTGTCTATTAATAAAGAATTTACAATAAAGCACATACAATTTTAGGATTTTTTCCTCCAAACTCTATGGGTGTGGAACATTTGACAATCTAACATTTTTCAAAAACTTGTTGTAGCATTGTATATGTTTCACCCACTGTACAATCACTTATTTTCAAAATGCTATTCAACAGTTGTTTTGGATTTTCAATGTACTCATGTTATTTAATACATTTCTCCTTTTTACAAATGGTGGTGTTGTAACAGCATTCCAGCATGTGTCAATCATTACAATCATTACATTTACAGAAGTCCTCATAGATTCAGTGACGTTCTATTTAACTCTGGTTTCGAAGCTAGGGGCTTTTAAAACAACTATTGAATGAAACGGAAGACAAATCCAGAAATCTCATTAGCTTCTTCTCAAACACTCCAATATCATAACATGTTTAGAGTTCCCTGGCAGCCATCCACAATATTAGATTTGACAGATGCGTTAGTAATTCAATAAAGGCAGCGTTTTGTGCCGGAGCGTGCTGTATTTCTTTCCATCACAATGCAACATTTTTCTAGGAGGGATTGCCAATACTGTAATTTCACAGTGCCAAACATAGCTGGAGACATAATGGAAAAATAAAACAGAATAATACGGGAGCCTTATATAATACAATAAATTGCTCTCAGCTTTGCAAGAATTCTCTAGCAGATCAATCTATATATTCTAATTTCACCTGATTAGTCAATCTTTGTCATGCCATCCCCTCTTTTTTCCTGTTCTTTTCTTCTCGTACGCAGAATCCCCAAAATCTTTCATTTAACCCGTTTTGTTAATATAATGCTCTTTGATCATTAGTTATGCTCTTTCAAAGCACTTTTTGTAAAGTCAACCACTGAAATAAGAAAATGTTCTTTATAACAACTGCATCCTGAAGAGTACATTGACTATAAAGAAGTCTACTCTACCTTATAAATTTCCCTAATCCCCTTAAGGACACATAACTGTAATATTCTGTCATGATTCCCATTTATTTCTGAAGCTGTAGCCTTAAGGGGTTATACCACCTCTTGATATTCTTAAATATTTCATGTTCTTCCAAAAATACATTATAAATCCCCTTTATTCATTTTATAGCCTTTGTTTGTTGTTAACATTTTCTTCATTAAGTCTTAGAAGAAATACTGATTATCTTTCCTTCCTCTTTAGTTTTCAATTTCCCGTTGCTTATTATCTTCAACTCTGTTTGTTCTATTCCTTAATGATTTACATCAAATACTTAATGTTTATAAAACATTGTTGCTCCATACTTTGTTTTTACTTTTTATCTCTTTCGCTCCTATGCTCATAAGCATTTTTTTAATATATTTTTTTTTAATTTGTATTTTATTGTTTTACACAACTGGTGGTTTGAGGAAGAGGGGTACAGAAAGAAAGAAGGGGGAGGGTGGTGGGGGAAACAGTCACATATCAATATGTTAATACAATTGTTTAATCATTAGAAGGATTCAAGACATTTATGTGTTATTGTTATCTCACATGTTCTTTCGTTATGTGGCGACTCAATCACATTTTACACTTCAGCCTGCATGGATGGTTAATATTTGTGGTTCAGCCTTTTATTGTTACTTTCACTTATGTTCCCTACACTCTATATGTAGACCCACTGAGGTGTCTATACTGCTGAGTCGTTCCTATTCTCCTAGCTTAGACTTACTTCTATTTAGTATGAATAGGTGTTCTCTCCCCTAAACTGTCACTAACTGTCGGTATTCTGTACCGTTTATGGTTCTTCCATAAGGTTCAGGAATTTAAGAGTGACTCTGGTTGAGTCTGAGAGTGGTTATATTGGGTTATGGGTCCCATACTTTGGGTTATCCCTTCTCCAAGTGCGCCATCGCTCCCACGACTCCGAATGTTGGCGGCTACCTGGTTGTGTTTTAGTGAACCATGTTTCATAAATGTGTTGTTTATCTATGTCCTGTACAAGAGTAGACATGGGAGGGGGCACAGTGGTTTTCCACACTCTGGCTATTAGCTTTTGTGCAGTCAATAAAATGTGGTATATCATTTTCCTTAATGGTGTGGGTATATCAATGGGTATATCAAGTAGTAAAAAGGTTGTAGTTTCCATTTTCAGGTCAGCGTCTGTGACATTGTTTATTAGCTTATGAACCTCCTTCCAGAACCTAGCTAATCAGGGGCACCTTCACCAGATGTGGAGGACCGATCCATTTTCTTGCTCGCACCTCCAACATGTCTGAGATGTGTGGGGGTATAGTTTGTGAAGGCGAGTCGGTACCATGTACCACCTGTATTTTGTTTTCTGGTATTGTTCTATGAGTGGTGCGGATTTGATTAGACGCCTCGTGGAGGAGGAAATGCTTTTTCACTGGCTTTCTGTAATTGTGGTCTGGAGGTCATGTTATTATTTTCTGAAAACAACTCTTTATAGTGTTCAGTGATATGACCCGAACACCCATGATAATTCCTCTGTTTTATTTAAAACAATGAAATGTTTGAAAAATAAAAACACATTTGTTTCTATGGCATTGTTCAGTTCCTTTGCTTCCTCTTTCTGTTCTTCTAGTACTCTGTAGCTATCTTCACAACGTTCAGTCATTGCTTGCTGAACCCCTACTGACTGCCCCAACTCTCGTTTTTGCAATCTAATGAACAGAGATGTAAAAAGTACCATAAACTAAAAAGCAAGCAGCATATGCGTTTCTTCAGTTCTGACTTAGGCCTCCATGTCTTCCAAAAAAATATCCCTTTGATCAACCTAATGCGTAGGGATATTTATTTGGAGTACATGGATACCCAAGTCAGAACTGAAGAAGTCTCCAGGAGAAGTCGAAATGCGTATGCAGCTTGCTTTTTAGTTTATGGGACTTATTTTATCTGTGTGTGTTTTGTGGTGTTGCTATATAGATTTTTACAGCTTATTCTCCACACTGCTTATTTATGTACCCATATATATGTTTACTAATAAAGTTATTTTTAAACTTATCTTGGAGACTCCACTCCTAGTTCCTTCTCAAGAACTCCAACCATAGCCTGTATAGGCACCATGGAGCTTCTCATATAGAGCCTGTTTTATTCCATTTGTGTGGGATATGTGTTCTTATATAGAAATATATGTAAAGCACTATGTACTGTGTTTATGTTTTGTAGGAGTTCCTGACTCTACTGGAGTATCATTATAAGTATATTGTGTGTGCATTCCACATTGGTGAAATGTGAAATTTAGTAATTGGGGATAAGGGGTGTTAGGATTATTGTGTCAAGGGTTAGAGTTCTGTTCCATTTAGTAATTGGTTACACGCGGTATTTAGTGTTTAAGAGGATTAAGTTAAAGTTTTTTTCAGGTTTCAGCTTTGAGTCCTTACATTTTGGACTAAGGAAAGTGTTTGTTTAAAGGGACACTATAGTCACCATAACAACTACAGCTTACTGAATTTCTTCTGGTTAGTAGAATCATAACCTTCAGGCTTTTTGCTGTAAATGCTGTCTTTTCAGAGAAAATGCAGTGTTTACATTACAGCCTAGTGATAAGCTTACTGGCCACTCCTTAGATGGCTGTTCCAGATCCTTCTTGGGTCATGGCTGCCTAAAATGCATCCAAACATTCAGTATCTCCTCCCTCTGCATGCAGACATTTCCTCATAGATATTCATTGATTCAATTCATCTTTATTAGGAGATGCTGATTGGCCAGGGCTGTGTTTGAATCTTGCTGGCTCTGCCCCTGATCTGCCTCTTTGTCAGTCTCAGCCAATCCTATGGGGAAGCATTGTGATTGGATCAGGCTACCACTTCTGATGCTGTATGCAGGCAGCTTGTTTTTCTGAGGCAAACAGCATGCAGATCTACAGCTTCAGGCTTGCATACAGTAAAATTTTGCTATATTTATGGAGGCATGAGGGGCCCAGGGGTGCTAGATGGTGGTTTTACCACTATAGGGTCAGGAATACATTTGTGTTCCTGACCCTCTAGTGATCCTTTAAGTTTTCTGAGGGTTACGTTTATTTTTAGGGAAAAGAAGAGCATAAGGTACAGGAATTACAGTTAATTACACACATTTTTATAATTGGCAGTAGAGAAACAGGATATTTTAAGTAGGCACCACTCAGGGCTGTCTTATGATTGATATAAAAAAAGATGTAGAAGCTCTAATATAATGTTAATCACTCTGTTAACTGACTTTTTCCCCCCCTTGCCTCGCCAGTCTTCTCACTCAACCTCCAATTATTTGAAAATTCCTCAACAAAAGTGAGTTTTTCTTTTGAACAAAAGTTATGGTTATTTTGAAGTTTAGTGAATAATCATCTGATTGTTTTGATGTTCTGGAAAGAGAAAATACATTAACCCCTTAAGGTCAAACTTCTGGAATAAAATGGAATCATGACATGTCACACATGTCATGTGTCCTTAAGGGGTTAAAAAGAGGTTAACCTATTTTCATTTAGTGTTTCACTATTCTATTTGTTAATCCTCAATATCAGAACAACTAAAACAAGAACAAAAATATCCATTATACTTACCTTTTTGTGTAAGTTCATCAAAGTGACCTGAATTAAATTTTGTTGCGAGAGAAATGTTTTTTTTAGAAACTAGAGAGATGATGATTTCCATAAAAAAAATTGCACAGCAGGAAGTAAGATGGATTTTTAAATTACAGACACTCCATCAATTAGTATTACATGCAGAATTTGAGGTCTGCCATTTTATATAAATGTAATCTTTTAATTGGTATTACATGTGATATTGGTAAATATTAAATTCATTATAATATGGGAAGAATTAAGGTAGAATTGATAAATATGCTACATGGAATGTATTGCATTTAAGTGAATTTTGTATCCTCTACTATTCAGTTTTTTTTTTTAAAAAAAGGAAAGAAAATGTCAATGTGAGCAAAAGGAGAAGAGATAGGGAGAGCAGTGAGAGTAGATGGAGTATGGTGGGAACTGGAGAAGGGATATTGAGTATTATTGTTATAATGCCAACATATTCCATTTTACAAGTATGAAATGGAGATGTTTAATGGTACTGAACTAAATGTTTGTTGATGTTTTCTTATTATTTAACTCCTTCAGGCAGGTTCGCCATCAGAAATTATCGGGTCCCTAACACAGCTCAAGGTCTGGGCCCCCAGGTGCCCGCCTCCAAATCCCGCCCACAGGAATACACACAGACACACACAGAAAGATACACATATACTAACAGACACAAATACTGAAACAGACATATACACATACAGGCATACTGACACACACATACTGAAACAGACACACACACATATACAGACACACACACATGCGTAAGGAGATACAGACAGGGGCGGACTGAGAACCCTCAGGGCCCCCGGGCAAAATAAATCAAGGGCCCCCTTACAGGCCCCACCCATACTCCGCAGCAAGCGCCACCCATGTCCCGCCTCCATGCACCGCCTCCAGCCACACCCTACACAATCTTTAGACACAAGGAACAAAAGTGCAATAATCCCCTCAAGGCCCCAGTAGAGACTACAATTGAGGGCTAATGGGCCATGGAGGGGGGTCTTTCTAGCAGAGGCTATCTCAGTGTCCTTTAGAGAGTGTGTTAGAAAGAATCCCCTCCAGGCCCTATTAGAGACTACAATGGAGTCTAACAGGCTTGGAAGGGGGTCTTTCTAACAGAGGCCATCTCAGTGTCCCTGCTGGAAACAGTCGCCTCCAGGCCCCAGTAGAGACTACAATTGAGGGCTAATGGGCCATGGAGGGGGGGGGCATTCTAGCAGAGGCTATCTCAGTGTCCTTTAGAGAGTGTGTTAGAAAGAGTTTCCTCCAGGTCCCATTAGAGACTACAATGGAGTCTAATGGGGCCTGGAGGGGGGTCTCTCCAACACTCTGGTTCCTATTCACAATATAGCAACACAACATAGCTGATACCTAGGCCAAGTTGGCTCCTCTTACCTTAATTACTGTTGCTGGCTGGCAGTCTGTGGGCTTGCTGGAAGGCTGTGGGCTTACTGGCTGCGGCTGGCAGGCTGTGGGCTTGCTGGCAGGCTGTGGGCTTGCTGGCTACTGCCGGCAGGCTGTGGGCTTGCTGGCTGCGGCTGGCAGGCTGTGGGCTTGCTGGAAGGCTGTGGGCTTACTGGCTGCGGCTGGCAGGCTGTGGGCTTGCTGGCAGGCTGTGGGCTTACTGGCTACTGCCGGCAGGCTGTGGGCTTGCTGGCTGCGGCTGGCAGGCTGTGGGCTTGCTGGCTGCGGCTGGCAGGCTGTGGCTTGCTGGCTGGCAGGCTGTGGCTTGCTGGCTGCGGTTGGCAGGCTGTGGGGTTGCTGGCTTTAAGCCTAACTGGTGGCCTGTAGGCTGGCTGGCTGTCTACTGGCCAGCCTGTGGGCTGGCTGGCCTGTGGGTTGGCTGGCTTGCTGGCTACTGGGGCACTCGTAGATTATTTAAAGAAATAATCCATGCACAATAACCACTACTACTCTGTGTAGTCGTTATGGTGCCAGGAGGGCCGGGCCCCCCTCCCAGAGTAAGTAGTCAAACCGTTTAAGAACAGTTTGACAACTTACCTGGGGTCTGCTGGGATATGAGGCTGTAGTAGGGTATAGGAGCAGTGGTGCAATGTGTAAGGGGTGCAGTCTGTGTGAAAGGTTCAGTGTGTGTGAGGGGGTGTAGTGAGTGAATGTGTAGGGTGTGTGGGGCAATGTGTGTACGAGGGGGCTGTGTATGTGTGTGGCAATGTCAGTATGGGGGGCTGTGTGTGTATGGGTGGGCAGTGTATGTGTGTGTGTGTGTGAGGCAATGTGTGTAAATGTGTATGGTGTGTGTGGAGGCAGTGTGTGTGTATGGTGTGTGTGGGGGCAGTGTGTGTGTATGGTGTGTGTGGGGGCAGTTTGTGAATGTGTATGGTGTGGGGGCAGTGTGTTTATGGGGCTAAAGTTCACTCTCACCACTGCGACCACCAGGAATACCTGGTGGTCACAGTGTTGAGAGTGAACTCTAGCCCGTAGCTCCAGGGCTAGAGTTTACTCTTGCAAGAGCCGTAACGTTGCCGTGGTAACCGCGGCAACGATCTGTGCTCGCGCAAGAAGGACCCAGAGGAGCTGCAGGCTGAGCTCCCGGGTCCTCTCTTCCTCCCTCCCCTGCCGGCTGCCCGCACGGTGCCTGCGGACAGGGGAGGGGGCAATTGCCCTCCTCTTACTCCCCCCTCCCCCTCTTCTTACCCCCCCTCCCCCTCTTCTTACCCCCTTCTTACTCCCACTCTCTTCTTACCCCCATTCTTACTCTCCCCTCTTCTTACTCCCCCCTCCCCCTCTCCTTACTCCCCCTTCTTACTCTCCCCATCTTCTTACTCCCCCTCCCCCTCTTCTTACTCCCACCTCTTCTTACTCCTCCCTCTTCTTACTCCCCCCTCCCCCCTCTTCTTACCCCCTCCCCGCTCTTCTTACCCCCCTCTTCTTACTCCCCCTTCCTCTTTTTACTCCCCCCTCCCCTCTTCTTACCCCCTTTACTCCCCCCCTCTCTTCTTAATCTCCCCTCTTCTTACCCCCTCCCCCCTCTTCTTACTCTCCCCTCCCCCTCTTCTTACTCCCCCCTTCCTCTTTTACTCCCCCTCCCCCTCTTCTTACTCCCCCCTCCCTTCTTACCCCCTCTCTCTCTTCTTACCCCCTCCCTCTTCTTACCCCCTCCCTCTTCTTACCCCCCTCCCTCTTCTTACCCCCCTCCCTCTTCTTACCCCCCCTCTCTTCTTACCCCCTCCCTCTCTCTTCTTACCCCCCTCTCTTCTTACCCCCTCCCTCTCTCTTCTTACCCCCCTCCCTCTCTCTTTTTACCCCCCTATTCCCCTCTCTCTTTTTACCCCCTCCCTCTCTCTTTTTACCCCCCCTCTCTCTTTTTACCCCCCTCTCTTTTTACCCCCTCTCTCTTTTAACCCCCTCTCTCTTTTAACCTCCCCTCTCTCTTTTAACCCCCCCTCCCTCTCTCTTTTAACCCCCCCTCCCTCTCTCTTTTAACCCCCCTCCCTCTCTCTTTTAACCCCCCCTCCCTCTCTCTTTTAACCCCCCTCCCTCTTTTAAACCCCCCTCCCTCTCTCTTTTAACCCATCTCTTTTAACAACCCCCCCTCTCTATTAACCCCCCCTCCCTTTTAACCCCCCTCCCTCTCTCTTTTAACCCCCCTCCCTCTCTCTTTTTACCCCCCTCCCTCTCTCTTTTTACCCCCCCTCTCTCTTTTTTAACGCCCCCCTCCCTCTCTCTTTACCCCCCCTCCCTCTCTCTTTTTACCCCCCCTCCCTCTCTCTTTTAACCCCCCCTCCCTCTCTCTTTTAACCCCCCTCCCTCTCTCTTTTAACCCCCCCTCCCTCTCTCTTTTAACCCCCCCTCCCTCTCTCTTTTAACCCCTCCCTCCCTCTCTCTTTTTACCCCCTCCCCGTAGCGTGGCCGAGAGGCTCTGCGTCCGCGGTGCCGGCCGGAGTTATAGGAAGGTGCACACACACTGAGTGTGCACCTTCCTGTCAGTCCGGCCGGGTACAGGAAACAGAAACTCCTGTTCCGCGCGGAACAGGAGTTTCTGTTTCCTGTACCCGGCCGGACTGACAGGAAGGTGCACACTCAGTGTGTGTGCACCTTCCTATAACTCCGGCCGGCACCGCGGACGCAGAGCCTCTCGGCCACGCTACGGGGAGGGGAGGTGAGAAGCTGCAGCCGCCTGAGCGCTCTTAAGAGAGCGCTCAGGCGGCTGCAGCATTTAAAGGGGCGGACGGGCCCCCTGATGGCGGGCCCCCCTCCCGGCCGGGCCCTCGGACCATGTCTGAAGTGCCCGACCGGTCAGTCCGCCCCTGGATACAGATACACACACACATACATACTGACATACAGAAACACACACACCTACATACAGGCATACATACTGACAAACAGACATACATACAAACTGACATACAGACATACATACACACATACATACACATAAATACAGGCATACATACACACATACATACATACTGACATACACACACACACACAAACAGATAGAAATATACAGACATACATACTGACATATAGACATACATACAGATATACATACTGACATACAAACACACACAGACATACTTACATACTGACATATATACATACACACATACATACATACACAAACAGACATATATACATACTGACATACATACTGATACATACATACTATATACATACTGATACACATAAATACATACTGACATACATACAGACATACAGACATACATACATACAGACATATATAAATACACACAGACATACACAAACAGACATACATACATGCAGACACATACATATATATACACACACCTCATTTTTCAGCCACCCTCCTCTTCCTTACCTTTTCAATGCAGGAGGGTGGCTGGGGATGATGGGAGCGGATGCCTCTCCTCGGCTGTCTCTCCCCCCACACGGAGTAAGCTGGGAGGAAGTGACAGGCCGTCACTTCCTCCCAGCAGCATTTGTGGTGCAGCTGCAGTTTTTTTTAAAAGGGGCCGGTTGCGCTATTATACGGCTGCAGTGCTGACTGGGCCCCTGAAGATATAAGGCTCATCGGGTGGCCCTAAATGCTTTGGCCACCTGATGGGCCCGGTGCAGATGCACCTGCGGCAGTTTTGCCGCTCCACGTAGGGCCCGGGCGGCCAGGCCCCCTAGGGCCGCCGGGCCCGTGACAACCATCATGGTTGTCAACTCCTATTGGCAGCCCTGCCTTCAGGACTGCACTGTTTTGGCAACGTTGTATGTTAAGGACCATGGCTGTTTTAACATTTTTGTGGTGTTTGTGTTTAGCTGTAATTTTCCTCTCTCTCATTTACTGTTCCCATACAAGTTATATATTGGGTTTTTTGGGGGGACAAAAGGGGCTTTCTTTACATACCATTATTTGCATCATGTAATATATTCTACTTTAAAAAAAAATGGTGAAAAATTAAAAAAAAATGTTTTTGGTTTTACTTTTGCTTGAAAATTCTTGTACTTGCCTACGAAAGCTAATGAAAAAATGCTAAATAGATTCAAAATTTTGTCCTGAGTTTAAAAACACCCAGTGTTTATGTGCTTTTTTGCTTTTTTTTGTGCAAGTTATAGGGCTATAAGTACAAATGGGAAATTGCTGTTTCAAAATATATATTTTTAAAATGTATCAACAGTGATATTGTAACACTGTTATCTGTCATGAATCTCTGAATCACACCCCACATGTACATATTTTTTTTAAAGTAGACAACCCATGGTATTCAATATGGGGTATGTCCAGTCTTTTTAAGTAGCCACATAGTCACAAACACTGGCCAAAGTTAGCATTTCTATTTGTGTTAAAATTGCAAAAAACAATTTTGAACGCTAACTTTGGCCAGTGGTTTTGACTAAGTGGCTACTAAAAAAGACTGAACATAACCCATTTGCAATACCTTGGGTTGTCGTCTTTTGCAAATGGTATGCCATCATGGGGGTAATTCTCATTTCTGGGCTACCATACACTCTCAAAGGCAACATAAATAACCTGGCAATTTTCAATGTGAAAAAATGTGACCCTTGTATTTGACCCTGTAACTTTCAAAAACACTATAAAAACCTGTACATGGGGGTACTGTTATACCTGGGAGACTTGGCTGAACAAAAATATTAGTGTTTCAAAACAGTAAAACGTATCACAACAATAATATCATCAGTGAAAGTGCCGTTTGTGTGTGAAAAATGCAAAATAAGTCACTTTCACTGACAATATCATCTCCTGAACAAAACAGTACTCCCCATGTACAGGTTTTAGGGTGTCATAGAAAGTTACAGGGTTAAATACAGTGCTATCAAATTAAATTCTCTGGACTTTCGGCCTGGGTTGTCAGGTAGGTCCCTCAAATTGCAATCAATAAAATTACTTAATTATGTAAAAATATTACATAAATATGCACGTAGAATTTAAATATGACATTATATATATAAGATATATAGACATATATTATATATATATATAGGTATATATAATATATGTCTATATATCTTATATACATTTATATATATATATATATATATATATATATATATATATATATATATATATATATAAACAATTATATTTTTATTAACATAAAAAAAATATTTTACAGCAGCAGGGAGACTGCAGGCAGATACATGGACACCTATTGTGGCCATGTGACCGTTCATTTGAGCGATCACATGGCCGCGGAATCCTAATCTGCCGCGGGAAGACTGCCTGGGCTGTCAGGCAGTCTCCCCACACTGGGAGCAATGCTGATCGCCGCCGGGTGAACGACGGTGATCGGGTAAGTACATAATACCATTATGACGGTTCAGGTCCTTAATTGGATTTTTCCGATGACGGTCCTGAACCGCCAACGGTCGTGAAGGGGTTAAGTTGTTTTGCTTTATTCCACAACATTAAAACCACTTAACCTAATATCATAAAGGTCTCTTTCATGCTGCCAAAACAGCTCTGATGTGTCAATGAATGGGCTCTACAGGACCTTTAAACGTGTTCTTTGGAGCAAGTTATTAGCAGCAGATCCTTTAAGTCCTGCAAGTTGTGAGGTGAGGTCTCAATGGATCAAATTTATTCTTCCAGCACATCGCACAGATGATCTGATCAATCAGATTGAGATCTTGAGAATTTGTAGGCTAAGGCAACACCTTGAACTCTTTGTCATGTTTCTCATGTTTTCTGAAAGAGGCCACTACCATATGGGAACATCATTGCCATGAAGGGGTGTAACAATCTCTAGGTAGGTGTTACATGTCAAAGTAACAGGCTTCCCAGCAGAACAGAGAATACCACTGCATCCACCGGTCTGCTTTCTTACAATAGTGTATCCGGTTGCCATCTCTTTCCCAGGTTAATGACACGCACACACCTGGCCAGCCACCTGATCTAAAAAAGAAAAAAGAAACTTCTTCCATTGCTCAATGTTCTAATTCTGATGCTCGCTTCCACTTTGAAAGTACTTTTGCGGGTGGACAGGGGTAATTATAGGAACTGGACTTATCTGTGGCTACATACCCCATTTGCAGCAAACTGTGATGCATTGTGTGCTCTGACAACGTTTTAGCAATTTGAGCTGCAGTAGCTCTTCTGTGTGATCAGACCTTTGCTCCCCATGTGCATCAATGAGTCTTGTGTGTCTATGATCATGTCACCGGTTCACCAGTTGTACTTCCCTGCATCATGTTTGGTAGATACTAACCATTGCATACTGGGAACACTCCACAAAAATTGCCATTGTGGAGATGCTCTGACCCAGTCGTCTACTCATCACTATTTGGCCCTTGTCAGAGTCAATCTTTTCACTTTCCCATTTTTCCTGCTTCCAACACATGAAATTCAACAACAGACTGTTTACTTGCTGTCAGGAATAAGCAATGCTATTCATTTCACCTGTCAGTGGTGTTAATGTTGTGGCTGGTCAGTGTATGACATAGCTATCAAATAGATGAGGCATGTGACATAACAACAAAGCCTAATAACAAGTGGAGATTGAAAATAGAGAGTGGAAAAAATATACATGGGGAACGGAATTACAGAAAAGTAAGAAAACACAAATGCTTAACATAAAAGTATATTTGCATGTGTGCAATGTATTTATTTTAATAAGACGCAATTACAGTCAATAAGGGCACACATGCTGTAGTAAGGATGTCAGACTACAATCTCTCATGCACAGTGGAGGACATTTTATTTTTGTGGTTTGTTGCAATAAGTGGAGCAAATATGAAAAATGGGAGGGGTCACTGATGTGCCTGATGGTTTTCACTGGTTTCCATGGTAATATATCTGCCAATAAATAAGGTCTGTGTTATCAACCCATATGCCAAGATAATTATTTATTTTTTTTTGGCTTTACTATTCCCTGGAAAAATGCATGCTATTAATTACTCTATCTTTATTTTGACATGCTTTATACACATTGAATATAATTCTAATGAATATTTAATAATGGTAAAATGAGCATATGAATTATTAGTTAGTAGTAGCACTGTCTACATTTTAAAGTAGACACATGCAAGCTATGATGGCATTATTTTATAGACTTGGAAATTTGTTTCAGTCTGAACTGAAATTAATCTGAATTTGGGCTGATCACAATTACTGAACCGTGAGCGGAAATGTACCCGAATAACAAACCAAGCAAAACACGTTTTTGCGCACTTTTGGTTTGTCTGATTCATTTCCCGAATCAGTTTTTAGGTACCAAAATGTTGCCAAGCCAAATTTATGGCTGAAATTAGAATGTAGCAAAATATTTTCTATTTTCTGCAAAAATGGTTTGGACGAGTACAATTTTTGACAGAGTGCACAAGTCTATTCTTTCATTTCAAGAAAAAATATGCAAGCACATCCTTTCAAAAGATGTCCCCTAATATAAGTGCTTAGCATTCTGATGTCTGAACAAAGTGACGCTAGTCACTCCGTTACTGTACTCCCTAGCCAAAACTAGCAGCATCAGTTAGGGAGTTACTATAGCAGCCACAGCGCGTATTGAGAGCTGAAGGATGGGATGTGGATGGGCTCTTCTGCTCTCCTTTATCAATTCATTATTCAACATAGAGTTTACATCGAAGAATTGATTAACATATGGGAGAAAAATCTATTTTTAATAAGTTATTTCTCTCAATTTATACATTTGCTGGTAAAACTGCTTGCACAATGCATAGGTAGAATTTGATACTCTTTAAATATTACTGATAATGTTTTTTAAAGAAAAAAACAAATTATTAAATAAGTTAATAATTCCTTAAATGAAAGATATGAAAAATTCCTATTGATCGGCCAAACTCAAACTATAGACTATATATCTTACTTTAAGCTATGTACAGGGCCAGACTGGGGATACAATGCAGCCCTGGAAAAAAAATCTATGCCAGCCCCATAAGTCATTGCGCCATATATTGTTGCATGTAATATGTAAGGCTATGTCTTACCACCCCAGATGATTGAGTAATATATATTTATATATATCAATTATATATTGCTTTTTCTAATATAAAATATTGGTCCTTTCAGAGTAAAGCGTTTAATTATACAGTAAGCATACTCACATGCAGACACAGACAATCTCACTGACACATACAAGCTCATTGATACACAGCCTCATAGACAAACAATCTCACTGATATACATAAGCTCATTGACATAAAAACACAAGCTCACTCAGTAGCAGGCACACATACACACACATGCAAGCAAGCTGACTCACTAGCAGGTGCAATCACACAAACAGCTTAATGTTGTGGTTCTGGTGTCTATAGCTTGTCTCTGCAGGCTTTTCAATGTAAACAGTGACTTTTCCGAGAAAAGGCAGTGTTTACATTGCTTCCTTGCAACACCGCTACACCTTTACATTGCTTCCTAGTGACACCTCTAGTGACAGTCACTCAGATGGTCACTAGAGGTGCTTCCTGTGTCAGTGCTGCACAGTGTGCACCACCTACATGCAGGGCCTCCATGCTCTGGAGGCGCTGAACATTCCCCATAGAGATACATCGATTCAATGCATCTCTATGAGGAAATGCTGATTGGATTGGCTGAGATCATCCAAAAGCATTGGATTGGCTGAGATCAGCAAGCCATAGAGGCAGGGCCAGTCGAGGGGAGACCAGCACGGCGTGGGGGGGAAAAAAGGCGAGTAAAAACACTATTTTTAAACAGACACAGACACACACATACACCATGACAGACACACACACATACCATGATAGACACACACACACATTCCACAACACACACACATAAACCATGACACACACACACACGATGACACACACACACACAACCTGACACAGACAGGCACACATACCATGACACAGACAGACAGACACACACCATGACAGACAGACAGACACACACACACACACACACACCATGACACATACAGACACACACACCATGGCAGACAGACACACACAATGACACAGACAGACAAAGACACACACACACCCACACCATTACACACACACCATGACAGACACCAGGGGCGGGCTGGGAAGGGGGGTAGGGAGGCAATTGCCCCCCAGGCCGCCCTAAACCCAGGGCCGCCCACACTCAGCAAAAAAAGGAAAAATCTGAATCCCCTGCTTCTGGCTGAGGAGTCAGATTTTTCAACTTACCTCACTCTTCCTGCAGTCTGCAGTCAGTGGAATCGGCCGGCCTCTCCTGATGATGTCAGGAGGAGGGGGCGTGACTTTCACTGCTCTTCTCACAGGACCGCTGGGGAGTCTGGGAGAAGAGCAGAGGAAGTCACGGCCCCTCCTCCTGACATCATCAGGAGAGGAGACTTCACTGGCTGCTGCTGGCTGCTGCCCACCCCTCCCTGTCCTAAGGTAAGACTCAGGGAGGGGGGAAATACAATTTAGTGTTTTTTTATTCCCCTCCTCAGCCCCTGTCCCCTCCTCAGTCCCTGTCCCCTTAGTCAGCCCCGGTCCTCTCCTCAGCCCCTGTCCCCTTAGTCAGCCCCTGCCCCCCCTCCTCAGCCCCTGTCCCCTCCTCAGTCCCTGTCCCCTTAGTCAGCCCCTGTCCCCTTAGTCAGCCCCTGTCCCCACCTCAGCCCCTGTCCCCCCTCCTCAGCCCCTGTCCCCATCTCAGCCCCTGTCCCCATCTCAGCCCCTGTCCCCACCTCAGCCCGTCCCCTCCTCAGCCCCTGTCCCCACCTCAGCCCCTGTCCCCACCTCAGCCCCTGTCCCTTACCTCAGCCCCTGTCCCCTACCTCAGCCCCTGTCCCCTTGGTCAGCCCCTGTCCCACCCTTTCCCTGCTCCTTTCCCCCCTCTCAGCTCCTGCCCCCTTCCTCAGCCCCATGCCCCCCACCACAGTCCCATAACATCCCCACTACAGCTCCTCTCCCCCAATTGCAACCCATATTACCCACACCACAGCCCCTTTCCCAAATTGTAGCCATCAACTTGCTTCAGCCCCTATCCCCCCATACATTTCCTAAACCCCCAATTACAGCTTATACCCTCCACTACCACCCCCTGTCCCCCACTACAGCCCTGTCCCCTTACTCAGCCCCTGTCCACTGGTTTTAAAAGTGTAAAGTTTGGGTGTGTGTGTATGAGTATGTCTGTGTGTATGAGTATGTCTGTGTGTGTCAGTATGTCTGTGTCAGTGAGTATGTCAGTATGTCTGTGTGTGTGTGTGCGTCAGTATGTCCGTATGTCTGTGTGTGCATCAGTATGTCAGTATGTCTGTGTGTGCGTCAGTATGTCTGTGTGTGTGTCAGTATGTCTGTCTATGTGTGTGCAAGTATGTCTCTGTGTGTGTGCCAGTTTGTCTGTGTGTGTCAGCCAGTATGCCTGCGTGTGTGTGTGTCAGTATGTCTGTCTGTCTGAGTCAGTATGCCTGTAACAGTGTGTCTTTCTGTGTGTTTCTGTGTGAGTACCAGTATGTATCTCTGTGTGTGTGTCAGTATGTCTGTGTGCAAGTATGTCTCTGTGTGTGTGCCAATTTGTCTGTGTCAGCCAGTATGCCTGTGTGTGTCAGTATGTCTGTCTGTCTGAGTCAGTATGCCTGTAACAATGTGTCTTTCTGTGTGTGTCTGTGTGCCTGTCAGTGAGTGTGTGCGTGTGCCTGTCAGTGAGTGTGTGTTTTTAGTGTGTGCCAAATCAGCAAGTGTGTGTGCCTGTCATTGATTGTCTGTTTAGGTGACTGCCCCCCCCCCCACACACACACACACTTTCAATCACATGGGAAAGGTGTTTTTACTCTCCTCTTGGTGCAATGGGCCACTAGACTGGATTTGCCCCCCAGGCCTAAGGCTGCCAGCCCTCCCCTGACAGACACACACACCATGACAGACACACACACCATGACACAGACACACACACTATGACAGACAGACACACACCATGACAGACAGACACACACCATGACAGACACACACACACCATGACAGACACATACACCATGACAGACACACACACCATGACAGACAGACACACACCATGACAGACAGACATACACTCACACTGACAGACTGACACACATTATTTGCTACCTGTGGGCATCCAAGTCGTGCAGGGCAGACAGCTGGGTGTGCAGGCGGCCGCAGTGGGAGCTGTGCTGGTGGCCGTGGGGGGGAGCTGTGCTGTCTCTGCTCTGCTCCCCAGCGCGCAGCTTAATGAGACTGGGGCTGGAATATGACATCATATTCCGGCCCCAGTCTCATTAAGTTGCACTCGAGGGTGGAGGAGCAGAGCAGAGACAGCACAGCTCCCCCCGCGGCCGCCAGCAAAGCTCCCTCCCGCGGCCGCCTGCACACCCAGCTGTCTGCTGGCCCCAGGTGCCAATGGCCCATCTGGAAATTTCCCGGTATTCCGGTGGTCCAGTCTGGCCCTGGCTACGTATAACCTCGTTGTATGTATATATATATATATATATATATATATATATATATATATATATATATATATATTTTTTTTATCAATCAGATTTAGTAATTACTCAGGATAAGGTGAAAATGTGATGCAAAGGTAGAGAGGCCACTAGAAGGAGAGACATTGGCTCAATGGTTTATAATGTATTACACTATAACTAATCAAAAAGACACTCCAAGCACTATAACCTTTATAACTGATTGTGGTTACCATTGCCTTCTTTACAGTCAGATAAAATGGATGATTAATCTTTTTAGGTGACATATATCATGTTCTAATGTCTAGCAGACTTCATCAGACACCTTGAGGCAACTCTCCAGAGCATCAGTCATTTGACCAATCACTGTCATCGACATTGGATGTTCATGATCAATGATGCCGTTTAGCTGAAATATAAGCAAACAGAGAAAATCTTATTTACGTTACACTATCGTGCTATAAAACATGATTCCCCTATGGTGTAGCTATCCTCTCGTGTATATTTCCAGTATGTTAAATGAAACTAGCAAAGATCAACCAGAGAACCTTTAAATGGATTCTCTTTCTATTCACCTGGCTGTATGTATAAAGAGCTTTTTTTTTTTCAATAAAAAAGTAAAATGCTTGAAGAAAAACGAACAAAAAAAAAAAACCTTCATCAGCTCAGACAAAATTATCTATGCATAAAGCCTTAAAAATCTAACAATTTAGGTGACTGATGTCAAATGCTACAGAGGATTTATATGCTGTGGGTCTATTCAATATCACCAAATTTTAGTGATTTATTTCAATATTTTTTTTAACGGGATTATTAAAACACTAACTTTTGGTGAATAAACCACTTTCATGGCGATTCACTTAAGTGAGATTAGTTTTGAATTCACAATAAATTAAAAAATTTAAGGTCAATGTGGCCTTACGGTTGAGATATAGATTGGTCATCTTTTCTTTATATTTCAGATTTACTTTTGTGAATAACTCTGTGTTGTGATATTTGTAAATAGTCACATGGGCTTTTTTCACTAGGATGGAATGGAGCAGGATAATAAATAATTAGTATGTGATGGTGTTGTCAGAGGTGGAGGAGACAGATATAAAGGTCTTTGACATATGTGGCTCAGAGCAACTGCTCTCTACATCTGGCTGACCTCTCATAATGTCTGGACATCACTTTGGACATGTGCTATATGTGATATACTAAGATGCTGATGTATAGAATATTTTAGTCTAGAGCAGGCATAGGCAACTTTTGGCACTCCAGATGTTTTGGACTACACCTCCCATGATGCTTTGTCAGCATTATGGGTGTAAGAGCATTATGGGGGATGTAGTCCACAACACCTGGAGTGCCGAAGGTTGCCTATCCCTGGTCTAGAGACTGGGGTTCATGACACGTTTTCATTTTAATAACTGAGATAAGAAAGTATTACTAAATCTAAATAGTTTTTTCCAAACTTAAATCTGGAATGTTGTGCAAGAAATCCATTTGTTCTTCTTAATACATGTCTCATAAAAGATAGGCACATTTCAATAAAAGAAAAAAAAAAGTCATTGCATTTTGTAGGTCAGCACTTTTCCTGTGTGTTTTAGAAACCACACATTCAGTAAAAGAGCAAATTAGTCAACAGAGGTCCACAATACTAAATCAATACAATGAATTACCTGTACCTGAGATATTTTTTCCCTAACGCGCGACACAATTTCAGTCCAATTAAAGTCAGAATGATTGATCAAGTACTGTGAAGTAGAAAGTGCAGAGAGAGTAAAAGTGCTTAAAAACAAAGAAGACATTTTGGTTTAGTGAGTTAGATTTGCTGTGTAAAATTTTCTTAAATCTGATTACAACTCTACATTTAGAGAGGCCAGCCAAATTTTAACTTTTCCATAGCTATGAGCATTATTTATATATATATATATATATTTTGTAAAATAGTGGAAGTCCCTCTGTATATATAATGGATGATGCAGCATTGGTACACATAAACTATCATGTGGACTATAACAGAGATGTAGTTAAAGGAACACCACATGCACTATAACCAAAACAACTGTAGTTATTATGATGCCAACAGTGCCCTAGCCCTTCTAGAGTGACTTGGCAAACCGCTTTAGTACAGTTTGACAACTTACCTGGGTCCTACATGAGAATCTGATTAGCTCCACTGAGATAAGCAGGGCCATGCAGGACAACTCTAGTTTGCTGAGAGCACCTGAACTGATGAGCAATTTTGTATCAGATCTGCTTAGCTCAGTGAAGATATCTGGTTTACCCTGCTTGCGGGTGGGGAGGGGAAGGGGTTCATTGCTAAACTGTCCAACCATTTAAAGTGCTATGAATTCCTTTGGGAGGGTGCGATGACAATCCTAGTACCATAACCACTGCAGTGAGTGGCTTTGAAAGAAAAGGACAAACATATAATGTTGACTCAATACCTCCAAAAAATGCTAAAGAACTGCTGAAAGCTGCTGGAGAAAGTCTCACTCTGTATCTGATTTCCTCCCCAGTAAATTAATGCTATACTCGTGCAGTTTGGTTCTTTCCTTCGCAAAAGAAAACTACTTCAATACACTCATAACCAAACTCTCCCAAGAACCAAAACACCTCTTTTGCACTTTTAATGCTCTCCCCATGCCGCCCCTCCTCCGCTTAAATTGACCACTATAAACTTTGCAACTCACTTCGCTGATTTTCGCAATCAGGGAAGAGATCTCTAAACTCTCTCCTACACCTACCAATACTTCCCCCAACCTCAACTTCCTCTGTCCTATGCTCACTCGCATCTGCTACACCAGAAGAAGTTTCTTCCCCATCACCTGTTTCCTTTGACGCCCACCTGCACTGTTCCTATGGGGTTCCTTTCCCAATATCCATTCTTTCAAGAAATCATTGAAAACTCACTTCTTTAGGAAAGCATATCAATTAAACTTATAATAGATTTCCCTCCCCACACCTTGGTAATCCACCTTGTTTCCTCTCCTGCCACTGTCATCTAAAAAACCATACCTTCATTGTAAACTATTCTAGTAACCTACTTTTTCTCGTACACTAAACATCCTACTCTTACATTGTTACTTTTACCCTACTTCCTCTGGAATCTAAGCTTGTTGGAGCAGGGCCCTCAACACCCTTTGTTCTTGTGCGTCCAACTCGTCTGTTTCAAATATTGGTCTGTTAGTCAACCCATTGTTTAGTGCTGTGGATTTTTATTTATTGCCTTATAAATAGTAATATTAATAAAATACATGCAATTATATTTATATTCAGACTCGGTGCATTGTGCACCTAAATCCATCCCTTTAAAGGAACATTCCAGTCACCATGTTAAAGTAATCTCAGTTAAGTTGTTATGATGTCTGGAGGTCCTTAGCATTGTCTTATCTTTCGAGCCTAAACTGTTTATAAATGGTATAACCCTAAGTTGAGCAGATGGCACCTGAAACCTTGGCTCCTTAATGAGGAAGTGTCAGAATGGCTGCAGGTGATAGGAGTGCCAGCTGATGAATTTAACCTATCACTAGCTCCCCATTGGGCAAACTGTGTGGGAAAGGTATGTACCATGCATACATAATTAAATTTTAACACAATCATCCCATAAAACCAAAGAAGCTGCAATCCATCTGGTCTTTTTACTATCTTTTTTTGTTGACATTTTATTGCCTTATTAGCAATGTGGGATCCAAAAATCTCCCCCTGATATACCCTATCAACATGTGGGCTCAGTGTAGTGGCTTTGGATTTCCTGTATGATTTCCTGTGGATAACAAGTAATTGTAATAACCACAATATGGCACTGGTTCCTCTGGCCTCTGGATTAACAATAAGGGACAATAATGATGATAGAATTATCAGCACCATCTCCCTAAACCTACTGTCTCTCTATACTCTCTAGAGCAGGAGGAATGCCAATGACAGCCACTCATTTTTTTTTTGTTTGTTTGTTTTGCAAATATGCTTATTTGGTAAATGTGATGTACCGGTATTTTGTATCAGTACCAAGCTTTCTTCCTCTTAAACCTATGATTTTTTATTTTCCTCTTTGTTGGGTTCCTACAAATATCAGCTGATGAATATAATCATTTCAGTATACTAATGTGCTTGGGAAAGCTGACTGAAAAAGCACTGTATAATTTGTGGCCTGTTTTAAATTGAGGCCTAATGTTAAACCATGACTGACAAATTAAAACAAAAAAAAATACTGAACTTGGTCAAGTTAGATATTTTTACCAACTTAGCCTAATGTTTGCAACCCCCCTTTGACAGCCAGTCACAATATTTACTGAAGAAATTAATTACCTCTTTAATTTACCTCTGTTCAACTAATGCTTACTCATATTTCATGAATTTCCATGCGATGTTAACCTAACATCTAAATAGACAAGGGATTTTTTTTTTTTAAACTATAGATGTGTAAGTGGAGTGGATGGAAGACTACATTAGCATTGAAATATGTCTTCGAGATGGTCATCTATCAAAATCTATAAATTGCAGAATTGCAGCAAGTGGCACTAAATCTTTCTTGTAAAATCATCCCTGTGCAATCAATGAGATGTTATATGCAGTGTGGTGTCCGTAACTTGGTTTGTTATAAGACAGACATTGATAAATTACTTCATGAAGAAACTTCACAGTCTTCCCCAGTAAACTGTGAAAAAGAATTCCTTGCATTCCTTAGACATTTATTTCAATGTACCTTAGAGTGAACTTTGACAGGTTAACTATAAGGTACTATGTATTTTATCCTATGGAAGTTGTTAATTAAATACTTATATTGTCTTGTTGTTATGGCTGCCAGAGGCACACTGGCCCGCCAGGATACCGCACCTGGGACCTGGCAGGCAGCCTTAATGCCATTTAAATTATGACAGTCCAAGGAAATTAAGAATGAAAGTACTGGGGGCTGGTGAGACCATCTCAAGGCTAAAGAAGTGTGGGAGTAAGAATTCCTTCACAATTCCTGGCAGCGTGTCTTAACTTCTGTTCCATTCCCGCATTAACGCGCCGCCCCCTAGCTCAAGCTCTACCTCACAGCCAGGGACGGACTGACAATGGCCTGGGCCATCAGGAAAAATTAGGACCTGGACCTCCTGCAGACCAATATATATGCTGGTGTACATGTACCATATATTTGATTGTATGTGCATGTGAAGTGAATGTATGCTTCTGTGTATATACTCACTGTCTGTCATGATGTAAGTGAATATATGTCTTTGTGTGTCACTTATGTCAGGATAAGTGAATTCAGAGTATATTTAAAGGTTAACTATAGTGCCAGGAAAACAATGTTTTTTTTTCCTGGCACTATAGCTCCCCACAGTTAAAAGCACCTTCTGTCACATACCTGATTCTAGCGCCAATGTCTCTCTGTGCTGGTTCAGTCTCTGCCTTGCACTTTAGCATTAGGATTTCCCCTATAGGAAAGTATTGTATGATGCTTCCCTATGGGGGTTTGGGTGACGCTGGATGTCCTCATTGCATAGCGTAAAGACATCAGCATCAGTCAGGTGACCAAAAGTTGCCTAACCTCTCGGGAGTCAATCTAGTGGCTGTCTAGAGATGGAGTTTACCCTTAAAGGTAATTATTGCTGTTTCAAAAACTGCAATAATTACCATTGCAGGGTTAAGGGACTTCGGTCACAGCACCCAGACCACCTCGATGAGCTGAAGTGGTCTAGGTTTCTATAGTGTCCCTTTAAATATATTTAAATTACTATAAAGACACCACAGTCAAAAAATGGCGGGGGGGGGGGGGGGGGGGGAGGTTCACTAGTAATGTCCACCACTAAATCATAGAAGTAATAGCAGGGGAGATAGTGAGTATAGGGGACGGTTAGAGGCCATAGTGGATGCTGGGGGATAAAGGTCATAGTGGGTGCAGTGGTGAGGGTAAGGGAAAATAGTTGCTGTCGTTGAGGTGTGGGGGTTATAGAAGCTATAGTGGATGCAGAGGAGGGATAGGGGATGTGGTAGGTGCAGGGGAAAAATAGGGGCTGTAGTGGGTGTAGAGCGCAATAGAGGCAGTAGTGGGTGCAGTTGAAATGGGATGTAGTGGACATAATAGCTGTAGTGGGTGCAGGGGGGCATGTGGCTGTATCGGGCTTTAGTAGATGAAGGGGGTATAGGGGCGGTAGGGGATATAGGGGTTGTAAGGGATATAGGGGTTGCAGTGGTTGCATAGAAGCTGTAGTAACTGTAGGGAGTAAAGGAAGCTGTAGTGAGTGTAGGGGCTCTAGTAGGAGCAGGGGCTGCAGTGGGACTCTAGGGAATAGAGGGGCTGTAGGAGGGACAATGATTTTAGGGGCTGTAGGGGATATATGGGCTGTAGGGTGCAGGGATTTTAGGACCAATATGACTGTAGAGGGTGCAGTGGCTAGAAGGAGGTAGTGGGGTTTAGGGAGTAGAGGGGCTGTAGGAGGTGCAAGGAATTTAGTGGCTGTAGGGTATATAAGGGCTGTAGGAAATGTAGGGGCTAGTAAGGCTGTAGTTGGAGCTTATAGGGAGTAGTGGGAATGTATTGGGTAGATAGCTTGTAGGGGGTAGTGGGGCTTTAGGAAAGGGGTAGAGAACTTGTAGGGGGTAGTAGGGCTTTAGTAAAGGGGGCAGAAGGCTTGTAGGTGATAGTGGGGCTGTAGAGGGTACAGGGCTTATAGGGAGTAGTGGGGCTGTAGGTAGGTAGAGGGGCTGTATGGGGTAGAGAGCTTGTAGGAGTTAGTGATACTGTAGGAGGTAGAGGGCTTAGAGGGGCTGTGAGGGGTAGTGGGACTGTAGGGAATAGTGGGCTTAGAGGGGCTGCAGGGGGTAGTCGGGCTGTAGGGGGTAGAGAGCTTGTAGGCGGTACTGGGTCTGTAGAAGAGAGGCTATAGGGCTTGTAGAGGGTAGTGGAGCTTTAGGACAGGGGGTAGTGGGGCTTTAGGACATGTGGTAGAGGGTTTGTAGGTGGTAGTGAGGCTGAAGAGAATACAGGGCTTATAGGGAGTAGTGGGGCTTTGGGCGTAGTTGGAACAGGGCTTATAGGGAGTAGTAGGGCCGTGGGAGTTAGAGGGCTTATAGGGGTAGTAGGCTGTAGGTGGGTAGAGCTTGTAGGTTTTTGTGGGGCTTTAAGGGGTTGATGGGCTGAGGGGGATAGTGGGGCTTTAGGGGATATAGGGCAGATTATATAAACTTTTAACCCCTTAAGGACGGCGGGCATGCTATGCCGTCCTTAGGGACCTGGCTCTAAATGGCAGGGGGCGGCATAGCACGTCCCTGCCGTTCTTTCAACTTACCCAGTCGCCGGTGATCCCACGCCGGCGATCGCAGTGTGGAGACTCACCTCGGAGCCCAGGGAGTTCCCCTCCGTCGGTTTCGGCCCCCCTGAGCATGTGTATATCTGTCAGTAAGCTTGTATATGTGTCACTCTACGAGTAACATTTTTGCCTTGGCTTCAAGTATAATTCTACGATATAGGAGATTATTGTTTATCAAGTCAATAATGTAAACACTCATGCAATTCAGCATACAATCAGAATTTGTATCTATCATAAATGCTGCCCTGTTCAGTAACTATGTTATTACCCTTTAATGCAAGATGTCTATTTAATGTAATGTGTATATGTGTGTCAGTGATCTTGTCTGTGGTAAGTTTGTGTGTGTCTGTGAACTTGTCTGTAGTGAGCTTGTGTGTCAGTGAGCATGCATCAGTGAGCTTGTCTGTAGTGAGCTTCTGTGTCACTGAGAATGCATCAGTGAGCTTGTCTGTAGTGACCTTGTTTGTGTCAGTGAACTTGTCTGTAATGAGCATTTGTATGTGTGTCAGTGAGCTTTCCCATAGTGAGCTTGTGTATGTGTGTAAATTAGCTTGTCTGCAGTGAGCATATGCATATCAGTGAGCATGTGTCAATGAAGTTGTCAATAGTGAGCATATGTATGTGTGTCAGTGAGCTTGTCTGTAGTGAACTTGTATATATGTGAGCTTGTGTGTGTCAGTGTACTTGTCTGTAGTGAGCATGTGTGTGTGTTTGTGTGTGTGTGTGTGTCAGTGAGCTCATCTGTACTGAGCTTATGTGTGTCAGTAAACTTGTCTGTAGTGAGCTTTTGTGTTTGTCAGTGAGCTTGTCTGTAGTAAGCTGGTCTATGAGCTTGTGTTTTCCATATTTTAACACCTAACATACTACACTACTGGGCCCACTGTTGTCTCCTTTTTCTCTGTTACACGTGTCCATTGAGGATTGCACAACCAATACAAAGAGTATGGTCATTATACTAAGACTTGGATTTTTAATTATCTTACAATAATATTTATGTTTTATTATATATGTATTTTATATCTTGACATATGTTTGCCTATATTTCTTAGTAGGTATTGAGGTTTCTTGTTGACTGTTCTTACTTGGGTGTAGAGAGGCCCCATTTTTCCTGTGTTTGTTGCCCTGTTGGCTCTATTACAGATGCTCAGCTCTTATCCTCCTTGTATATATGTGACAAGCAGAAGTGTAACTAGAATTAAAAAATTGTGAAAATTGCTCTGGGGCCCCTCCCATGTGTCTTATCCCGCTCCCCATGTCTCATTACCCCCCTCCCAGTGTCTCATTCCATTCCCTCTACCCCCCCCCCCAGCTCTTGCATGTGTCTCATTCCCTCGACCCCAAAGCTCTCTATATGTCTTATTCTCTATGCCCCACAGTCCCTCCATGTGTTCTATACCCTCCTCCCCTCAGCCCCTCCATGTGTCCCATCTCACAGTGAGAGGCACTGGCCCAGAAGGTATGCAGGCTGCCCACGGTCGCAAGGGTCGCGGCCGGGCCCCCTGGAGTGTGGGCCAAGTCGTGGCATCAACCCCTGCGTCTGTGGTAGGTATGCCACCGGTTACATATATCATGACGGGTATACTTTAAATAACCCACTACATAAAATGATTATGTACAAATCACATTTATGAATGAATGAATTAATAAATAATTGAATAAATGTCAAAAGATGTTTTCAATAAAAATGAACTGCATGGATCTTTGCATATTTTGGTGACATCACCACTTGGTGTGCGATGGCCCGGCAGTGCAGGAAAAAGGAATGTTTTGCTTATCTGAACCTGTCCCTCATGGGCACTGCCATCTTGATCCAGAGCATCCTCTCCAGTTTTCTGCTCCATCTGACATTTCATGAGAAAAAAGTGCCCCCAGTCCATGTGGTGATGCATCCATAGCATGCCAGCATGGGTATTCTTATATTGGAATCTTCTCTTATCCTTGTCATTATTAATTGGTTTATTTTCCAGAATGTTTTGTTGACCTTTCTATGCAGTTCCAGGTTCTGTTAACTTCTAACAGTTGACATAACAGGTAAAGTATTTTTGCTCAATTCAGTAAAAGCCAATAATAATTTGGTTTCTGATATGTGTAGCTCTTGTACATGTATGACATGGTTCCAATTTTCCAACTGCTACTTTAGAAAATTAAATTTTGCCAACTATACTGTTAAACAAAATGTAAAACAGTTCTACAAATGTTGCAAGATAGTATATCTTGCTCTTTTAATTCAGAGCATATGTTTGAAGTGACACTAAGTATTTATAATAGCTGCTAGCAATTTATCTATATTTTTTTTGCCAAACTAGTGAAATGAAATTATAGTCGCATAGGCCTATTTCTTTATTCATAGTTAAATATATCCTGGACTCAAGCTGTACCTCTAGCAGAAGTACAATACAATACATAGATACATATATTGCAATTTAAAAACATGACGCGCATGATGTGCGTACTCTCTTACGGACATCTCACACACCGACGCGCCAGTGACTTCCATGAAAAGCTTGCACAATATCATTCTACATTTAACTTCAGCAATTAGAGAAAAATAAAATGCAACAAAGATCTTGTAACTCGAGACATTTCAAATTCTTCTATTTTTGTACTTAGAGTTATAAAATCAACCTTGTTACATTTCTACTGTTCTGTTCTCTCATTAGCATATCTCTGCTTGTTAGTTTCACATAACAAAAATAATAGACACAGTCTATGCATCCTCCTATATATCATTTAGTGACCTCAAATTATTATCATGTACTTTAAATAGGATCTGACTCAGCCAGCTGCATTTTTCAATATAAAAATACTGCTTGGAATGTATATGAGCTAAGCTATTTAGTAAATGTGGGTCTTTTATAATATACGTGCTACTATTAGTTTTCTAGAGTCTAATCTTAATGTAAAAGGAAATGGCACAACAGATATTATACCAGTGAATTAGATTATTACCCCATTTCCCTTTGACTAAATACATGACTTTTATAATGTTCTGAACACTGACAAAATAATATATGCAATTTTTACACTTTCCAATGTCAAAATGTTGGACTGACTGATATTTTACTTCTGTAACGAGGAGAGTGCTCCAAATTCTCTATGGACAAATCTATTTGTTGGAGAAAAATTCAAAATGCATTAACTTACTAGGCAAAACAGTCTAAGAAATCAGTTATTTTATTTATTTATTTACATTTTTTAAAAATATATAATTCAAGGAAAGCTGCAATAAATTCTTGTCTGATTGCATAAAATAGATATTAGAGCGTAGCGTTGAATTGAAATATAATGTATGCTCTTAAACCGCATGGAATAAACAGAAACAATAACTCAGCCTCTTGAGAAAAGTAAATATTGCTGAGTACATTTACATTTATGCTGTTTCTAGACTGTTTTAGAGTTACTAGCTGTTAGTTTTTTAGTTTTTCAGAATACGTATTGGGTAAAGAATGCACAAATGCCCAGTAGAAATGCTGAGGAGTAAGAGATTTTTTTTTTTGTCTGTGAGTGCTGAAACTATATCAGAGAAAATATAATTACAAGCAATTAAAACACATTGTCCATTTATAATTGCTATCTTCAGAGCCCCGAAAACGTAATAAGTGTATATCAATTACTTCTTCTACACTTTTAGTGCTGCAGTTGAGAATAGCACAGTTTTGTGCTCTCAGCTGAAACCATGAACGTTAACACAAATACATGTAAATCCTTTTTGGAGTTTTGTGGGACCTTTAGATAATATGAAGGTGTCCACAATAGGTCTCCATGAAAAAAGTGAAAGACCAGAAAATATCCCTCCCCAAAAATAAGGAGACCGTGGTTCTCATTAATTCCCAGAAAATACATTGGTTTATTTTGCCAGAAAAGGGAACAAAGTCTTTATGTTGAAGTGATTTTGGTGCTTACAGTATTTATTTATTGTTACTTATTTAAGCTGCATATTTGCAAATAGATCCAGTTTTTGGTCATTGTTAGGATTATTATGATGATGAATTTTATCAGTCATGCTTATTTGAAAAGCCATTAGTAGCGTCTTTTGCATATTTTGAATAATACAAAAACGTGGAACTGAGAGATATATTGCCTACACTCAAAATAAATTTTACTGGATTAAAAATATTGCCACCAGTCACTCGGAGCACTTTTCAATTTGTGAAAAGCGAAGAAGAATGTCAACCATTTTATTGCAGATGCCATCAGAATTCCCCTGTTTCCCACCATATTGTTGATGGTTTGTTTGCACCAGGGGTAGGCAACATTTGACACTCCAGATGTTGTGGACTACACCTCCCATGATGCTTTGCTAGCATTATGGCTGCAAGAACATTATGGGAGATGTAGTCCAAAACATATGTTTTTTTTTTTTTTTTATTTAACCCCTTAAGGACCAAACTTATAAATAAAAGGGAATCATGACGTGTCAGACAAGGGGTTAAGAGCAATATGAGACTCCTTAAGTAAGACAGAAGACAGCCATGGTGCTATATGTCATTACATAAAAGTTCTCTCAAATTCATGAAGTGCAAGAAGTTAGTACCTTAACCCCTTAAGGACACATGACATGTGTGACATGTCATGATTCCCTTTTATTCCAGAAGTTTGGTCCTTAAGGGGTTAAAACATTTGAAACAGGCTCTTGTCCCCATGCCCTGCATTTTAAACAATGTGTTCCTGGACTGGTCTCTGCAGTGTTTATAATATGATCCTTTTATCATTTTAGCATTTGGAAATGCATATTACTAGTGTCTAAACTTTAAACCATTTAACCCTTTCAAGCACTGGTGAGCGTGTTTGCCATTGTGCATTAACCTTTGCAATGTGGCAGTTGTGAAATATGCTGCACCTTTATTATGACAATCATTGGAGGCTTTGCTGGTAAGAGAAGTGAAATGTGGCATTTGTTTGATATTTATGTAAAGATTACTGTTAGGAAGAAGCTGACCGGGGTCATTGATCACTGGAATGGATTCCGTTTGCAGAGGTTGTTTGCTTACATGGCTATATGTCTTTTATTACTCCAGACATACCTGTAATATGTGATAATTTTACTGAGTGATATCCAAGACACAACCCAGTGTAAGGAGGAGCGCTTTAAGGAATAACTTACCCCCCTTGGAAATATAAATGACCTAAGGGGGAGATAGAATACAATAGTATAGAGTGTTTCGATATAATCAAAGTGAAGGAACTCAATAATGGTTCACTCACATGGTTCTGAGCCTAAACAGGACAGGCTCAGATCTCTCAGGCAGACGTGTACTTTAGGGAAACACGGACCCTTTAACTGGTGGTTCTTTGGATCCTTTTTCTAGAATAGAATAAATACCAATATCTGGTGTAGTAAGTTAAGGATACCAATGTGTGCAGGTAAATAAATAGAACTGCTCACCTTATATAGAGCCTAAGACTTGGCTCTAAGTATACCAGCAAGTGTGTCTTTAAGAGGACACGTACCCTTCTTTAGTTTGAACAGGAACTTGAAGTGCAGACTGATCAGAATCTCAAAGAGGACTTGGTAGTAAAAAATGACGAATTTATTATATAAAACTATGGTATTGAAAAAGCCGACCAGGCGAAACGCGTCTCGGATCAACTTACAAGATTGGACTTTTTTGTTATTCATTTTATTGTTTTATTACCATAGTTTTATATAATAAATTCGTCATTTTTTACTACCAAGTCCTCTTTGAGATTCTGATCAGTCTGCACTTCAAGTTCCTGTTCAAACTAAAGAAGGGTACGTGTCCTCTTAAAGACACACTTGCTGGTATACTTAGAGCCAAGTCTTAGGCTCTATATAAGGTGAGCAGTTCTATTTATTTACCTGCACACATTGGTATCCTTAACTTACTACACCAGATATTGGTATTTATTCTATTCTAGAAAAAGGATCCAAAGAACCACCAGTTAAAGGGTCCGTGTTTCCCTAAAGTACACGTCTGCCTGAGAAATCTGAGCCTGTCCTGTTTAGGCTCAGAACCATGTGAGTGAACCATTATTGAGTTCCTTCACTCTGATTATATCGAAACACTCTATACTATTGTATTTTATCTCCCCCTTAGGTCATTTATATTTCCAAGGGGGGTAAGTTATTCCTTAAAGCGCTCCACCTTACACTGGGTTGTGTCTTGGATATCACTCAGTAAAATTATCACATTAATTCTGTAAGTGCCAGGTTGTGAGAGAACGGCACTTTAGGTGGTAGCAGCTTTGCACATACTAATCTCTTCTTAAGCGCCACCACTCACAAATTCCATATATTCTATACCTGTAATATACTTACTCTTATCATGTTGAAGAGAAATACACGAGAATGGTGGAGTAAATCACAAAACATGTTACTGGATGCATCAACACACAATTCCACCCCAGGTGCCAAATAACACACGGCAAGGAGGGATTAAGAGAAAAACACAACAAAGGTGGAGTAAATCACAAAACATGTTACTGGATGTATCAACACACAATTCCACCCCTGGTATCAAATAACACACGGCAAGGAGGGATTAAGAGAAAAACACAAGAAAGGTGGTGTAAATCACAAAACATGTTACTGGATGTATCAACACACAATTCCACCCCAGGTATCAAATAACCTTGGAATACAATTAGAAACACTTACAGTTAACCATTAGAACTCTAGCCGAAATGTGATTAAACCAATTTTGGATTTGGGATAATTTCCGGGGCTGTAAAATACAGCACGGTGTTACACGAAGAATAATCTTACTTTGTTTAATGAAATAAGCAAGCCATTGCTAAGCTTTGGAAACAACGCTTGTCTGCAACTCTGACAGAAATTAAACATAGAAATTAAACTTAGTTATTTACTAAAGTGAGAATCAGCAGGAATTTAAAGATAGTTCAAAGTGAATTACAAATTTAAGTCAAAATAGCCAATATGGAAAAAAATCTCCAAATGCTTCCAGTTCAACTACTTAAGCCTTAAACTTCAAATTCACTTTGCATTCACAACAATTGTCACTTTTGTGAATAACCCTGGTAATTGCAGAAGTTTTGGACCTGCAAAAAAATAATGCTCATCTGTGCGACTCATCTGTGGAGAAAGATTCCACGGGATGACTTTTCCTTTCTCTTTCTCCATTCCCGTTATTTTAATCCTTTAACACCGTGTTTGAAGCTTTTGTGATATGATTATGTATATTTTGGAAAAGTGGGATTTTTTTGTTGTAGTTTTGTGTTGCATTCCTTTATCACCTTGATGTACAGTAATGAATACTTCCATAATTTCTAGTTTGTATTTTTCCTAAAAAAAATAATCTTAGAATAAAGAATTGATAAAAATAAAATAAAAAATCAATTGTTAAAATAAATAAAATTAAGCTACAGATTCATACCACATTCATGTTTAAGATCTTGGACTAATAGATGAATCTCTTAAACAGAAGGAGTGTCCATCTATTTCTGGTCATATGGTACAATGGTCATACAGACAATTCTGTCGTTTTTAAGTAAATAAAGGTAAAGGTTAGACATTCTTATTTTAGGCTATACTGGACACATTTGAAGTGGATTTGGAGATAAAAAGGGGGAATATTATACTTGCAGTGAGAGGTAGAAAACCCCTGTGCTAAAATGTGATGGTTCTAAAGAATGGATGTCTATGAATAATTCATTCACACTGTGTGCTTTTCAACATTCATCTACCTCTCACCATATCCAGAGGGAATTGATACAGTTCAGGTAAATAGGAGAATGGTATGCATGTCTGTTTAGAGCAATTGACATCTAAATGTTCTAATGTAATACCATTGTCTCTTCATCAGGAAACCATCAGGAGTGGACATAACATCAATAAAATGATCAAGCTAAATCATCCCACACAAATGCCTCATGATTTTCATCTGTGTATAACAGTGACCATTCTCTTCAATCTCCTTCCTGCCAGTTGACACTTACCATAACATCGTGTATGATGCACCGCTTGAAAGGGTAGCTTGCAATAAGGTATCAGTTGAGATTGCATTTCATATATCTCAAGAGTTATGTATTTATTTGCTTAAAATAACTTAATCACATTTGGACCTGTAAAAGTTATTTAAAGTGGCTTTATGTGTTTATTACATATAATATAATATACAATGGGGAGATCATGCTTTATAATGCCATAACTGTGACCTGTTCTGCTCTGCACTCTTACGTCGTAGCTCCCACCAAAGTTGTGACTCTCACTAAACTTGGGCAGCCAGGAACATGTATGTCTCAGTGTTGTTCTAGAATTTTACAAGGAAGGTCTACTGTCTACAAATTCAAAATTCAGTCATGGCATATACTTTGCAAAAAGGCCTTTGTACATGAGATATTTTGATTATTTTTTGTATGGTCGTTTTACCAAACATCATTAGGTATCAAATTTTTGTTTCCCTATACATCACATTTTAACCAGCCAAACGGGTCTTGCTGTGTCAGACTTATGCAAGGTACAGTATGTTCATTTGTTATAACTAAACTCTAATTATTCTGCTATCATTTTATTTTTCAGAAAAAAATTTGTAAACCTTCAAAAGCTGCAAAGCTAATTTGGCATTTGGCCTTCTATAATGTGTACTTATTTTATCACACCATTCAAATAATGTGCTAAACTGATGGGTATTTCTCCACGGTAAACTTAACCTGTTGGCACTTCTACCATCTTAATTTATGACCTTTTCTTTGCTGTTACACCTATTTTAGGAACTCAAGACCGAAAGAAAATAAAGAGATGGAGACACAAAGGCTTAAAGAATACAAAAGAAACATCTCTTAATTTTGCCTTATAGACTGTGTGAATGGGCATTCATGTCAACTAAATACTAAATCCCCATAGGTTCACTTACTTGTTTTGTTCCATTATACCTGTAAGCACTAGTGTATTTTCCCTTCCTACTGCTCTATAGGTTATACAGATTACCCTGGGTTAATGTACTGACTAATCCATTATTCATAAAGGATTTTGAAATTGGGCCATGCATTTGCATTTTCAGGCTGAACAGAATTAAGCTTTGCTTGATATGGAAGAAGAAGAAAAAAACACATTTGAAGATATTTTCTCCAATATAATGAATGTTAAATGCCCTGACTATCTGATTCGGTATTCATCACATTAATCTGACATTAGCATTCCCTGTGTCAGAGATCCAGAATTGCCTGCTTCTCACAAATGCGATTTAAAGGAAGAAAAAAAAGAAAAAACACTTGTACGGCAAAGCTGTGGGTCATACATCAATGTCGCAGTGAGCATCAGTGCATTGCATAGCCCATGCTGCTTAAAACTCAGTTTAAAAGCTCATCAGTGTTTGAAGAGCTACTGCAAATAGATGTATGGGAGAGCATGTGAGCATGATTATATTGAGAGAAGGCTGCATTCACCTTTTAAAGTAAGTTAACATGTGATTGAAAATGAAACCATTTTTGTATGCAGTCTGTGTCAGTCACAGCCAGGGGAGGTGTGGCTTAGGCTGTATAAACAGAAACAAACGTTGTTTAACACATACATGGCAGAAAATTGAGCAGTGAGACATGATCTATACACAAAAACTGCTTCATTAAGCTAAAGTTGTTTTGGTGACTATAGTGTTATTTTAATTCAGTCCTTCTTTCAAAAAAGATATGACAGGAGACGGGCTGGGAAGACAGAATTGTCTCCTCAGCTCCTCTGCTGCAATACCATTACTAAGAAAAACCTGGATTAAAATATGGACTTCTGCAAGGAACAATTGCTGTCCTGGAATGTAATATCCACTATGAATCTGGGGTAGGTTATTAATGTTCTGGCCCTGTACTGCACATTGTCAGTCTAAGTACATATGTTGTAGAATAATGCTGGGATAATGTCACCTACTGTGCCGTTTGAAAACTATTAACATCAGATCATATTTTCAAATATTTGTTCAACAATCAGATCACATTTTTAAACCATATTTCCCAAACTACTTTCTTTTGGAATAAAACTTTTTGTCTCCTACATTAAAACAAATTACATATATTTTTATTTTTAAATAAAGTTGAAGAATTTTTTATATCTCGACCTTTTAGATTTAAATTGTTCAGTTGCCTAGATAGCACTCTGCAATTCCCAATTGAGTAAATAAACCATTGTAAAACAAGTAATTCAAAAGTTTAGAATATTAGAATGAAAATGCTACATCCTCCATAGAGATATTTAAACAATAAGTCCAGGTATTATTGGGTAGTAATATTTCATCTTCTAAACCGCTTTGAATAAAAGTGCAGTATTAAACAAAATGTTTATGGAAGTTATGGGTACAGGCAGGATTGTGGCTGCTTTTCACATGCCATCGGGGACCATGATCTGAATAAACATTGCATCAATGGCCTGTCCGTGCGTTTATTTTCATGATACCTTTGGGAAAATACGCGTTGAATGTGCGCAGCCTTAATCAGCTTTATTGATGTCTCAAACTTTGATTTTTTTTTCCTACTAGCAGATTTTACTGACCAGAGCACTCAATAAAGCAAATCACTACAGAGAACATTTTACTGCAATCCAGACTAAAGTATAGTATTTTATTTTTTAATCAAAGCAAAGATTCAATTCTAGCAATATTTACTTTCGAAAAGTATTTTTACATGTTAAAAATATGAAATAAATGAATAACGCTGAAAATATTTTTTTTTACTAAAACACACACATCTGTTTTTTTGTTTGTTTGTTTTTTGTGTGTGTGGGGGGGGGGGGGGTTATTTAGTGAGTATTCCCAGGAAATTAAAGTAAGTATAAATTTTAAGGCTAGCATAGCTGACCTGAAAATAGAAATGACTTGAATAGTTTTCTGATTTGGCTACTTTGACCTACATTTTTCAAACTCACTTTGAATTCACTTTCAGTTCTCAACAATTCCCGTTTTAGTGAATTACCCTGTGAGGATTCACTCTGGATAAATTACAACCAAAACAACTGCAAATGCAGTATTGTGATTTATTTCCATTTGTTTAAAAAACTAAACATATGTAAAATCTAAAATCTAGTCATTTAACTGCAAAATAACTTCTAAATACTATACGCTGAAATCCCTTAGCAGAGGTTTACTCTGCTTACAAAATGGTAATTTTTCCCATAGACATGGTAGGTGTATAGTTGCCATACGGACAGGACAGGGATCTATGAACCTGAACCCAAACCCACGCAATAAGACACCGACACTCTTGCCTGTGACACCCTAATTTGAACCCTCACTTAACCCTAAATGTCCCATATCCTGAGCTTAATGAATGCACTAACTATAATGAAAGTGTAAAACTAGTTTTACTTACCTTCCAGGACCTTGCTGTGGAGGAGTAGCAGGAGTGCTAGCACGCATGTGCAGCACAGGATCCAGCTGATCCCCCTCACCGGAAGTGACGAGGGTAGGGAATTTTCACGAGGTAGGTGAATTTGATAGAACCCAGGGTCCCTGTATATCGCTAGGTGGGGATTGTTCCACCTAAAGTTCTATACACTAGAGCAGGTACTTGCTCTAGGTTATGTAAGTAGGTTTTATCCTTTTATAGTTACTGTCATTTTACATACCATACCATTGGATTTTTTTTATCTTCTTCTTTTTATATATGGTGACCATTACCCGTTCGATAACCAAGCATTGCTGACATCTATAAAGATATCCTTAGACAGGGATTATTCCGTCCAGGCCCATGTAATAGCGCTTATATAGCTCTATAGAGTGTGAGTGTCCCTTTGGCACTATTTTAAATATTGCACTAATTTGTTACTGCACTATTATTTTATCCTTTTGATTTAAGATACATATTCTTGGAAATTGCCATCGCCCTCTACGTATGTAATTTGAAGCTCCAGCGCTGTTCACCTTCTTTTTGACAGTTTATTGTTTAAAGTTGAATTTTGGTCCATTGTATGGTCCATTGTAAGTTGATTTTAGAATATTAGACAGGTTTATCATCTCCTACACTCCTACATACATTGGATATATTGTTTGGGTTGCATTATATTCGGTATATGGAATGAAGGTTGGTGACATAATGTGGCGAGGGGTGCCACAAGTGTATACAGTTGAATAGTATTAATTGATATATAACTATCTTCGACTTCATAGGAGTAATAGACCCAAATTAATACTGACAATAATAAAAGGCATCATTCTAATAATCTTATATTCCCTTTTAGCAAGGTATTATTATTTTATATATACATAGAAGCAACAAATACATTCCCTTTAACCCATGACTGTTCAGCTCATATACAAGGCTCAAAACAGCCAGATCTAGAATTTATATTGATACTTGTGCTACTTTAGCTGAATTGTGATTATGTTAACAACATTAAGTGGTTTTAAAACACTTTTCAATATGTTCTAGTTTTTTACAAAGAGCTTTGTATTGAAACCAATATTTATACACCCTAGAGTAGTGCTACAAACCATGCATGAAGTCTACATTTTGAGCAATCTCCCACTGAGAAAATTCCCATATACTTAGGAGATATGAACAGAGGAGATCTAGACTTTCTATAGCACTGTGGGACACATTTCTCAGTAAAATTCAGACTGAACAAAAGACAAAGATTTATAATATTTCATCATTTCTCCACAGTTTAATGTGCAATTGGTTGGTGCTCATAAGTGACTTGCATAGCACATTGACTGGCATTGAAAAAATAAATAAAAGTCCTAAACAACAAGAACAAAACTGTTCTTTTTTTCTAGATTTTTATATAGTTGACAGTAAGCAGAAGACAAAAAAAAGAAAAAAACAATGCTTACATGGGTATTGGTATGCTTGTATAGATTGGTAAGAGCAGACAAAATATAAAATAAAAGCTTCAAAGATTTCTATACCTATTGCAGAAACAAGAAACAAAGAAATCTTCATCCTTTCTATTTTGCAAAAAAAAAAAAAGTGAATTGAAGTTCTGTTCTGTGTACTTACTAACAAAAATGTGGTAAAATAATAGTAGTAAAAATAAGAGTGATAATAAGTTATTGGGACACTATAGGCACCAAAACATCTTTACGTTAATGAAGCCGTTTTAGTGTATAAATCATGCCCTTGCTGTCTCGCGGCTCAATTCGCTGCTATTTACGAGTTAAATCACTTTGTTTATACAGTCCGAGTCACGCCTCACTGAATGTGACTTACACAGCCTTACTAAATACTTCCTGTAAAGAAATATCTAATGTTTATACTTCCTTTATTGTACAGTCTGTTAAATTTAGAATTTCTTATCTCCTGCACTGTTAATAGTCTTCTAGACCCTCATGTGCATAATTAAAGTTCAATTTGCAGAGCAGGAGATAAACATTTCTGAGACAAATTGTTGTCTAAATAAAAATTAAACAATGTTTACTTGCAGGCTGTCTCAATCACAGGCAGGGGAGGTGTGGCTAGGACTTAATAAAGAGAAATACAAGTGATTTAACTCCTAAACGGCAGAGAATTGAGCAGTGAGACTACCGGGGCATGATCTATACACCATATCTGCTTCATTAAGCCAAAAGTTATTTTGGTGACTATAGTGTTCCTTTAAGTCATCAAAACTACATATGGCTGAAATACACAAAAGGATAAGTCAGTTGATAAATGTTACCAACTACAATAACTGATCATACCACAGTGTCTCATTTTCCATTCCCAGTAGCGTCATCTCAGTGTTCATATTCATGCCGTCATTAAAATAAATACTCGTGATTTAATTAATAATATTATCACCACCTACTTTAAAACAAGAGAGAAAAATGCATGTCTAATCCATATAAAACATATTGATTATTACAAATACACTGCTCAAAAAAATAAAGGGAACACTTAAACAACACAATGTAACACCAAGTCAATCACAGTTCTGTGAAATCAAACTGTCCACTTAGGAAGCAACACTGAGTGACAATCAATTCCATATGCTGTTGTGCAAATGGCATAGACAACAGATGGAAATTATAGGCAATTAGCAAGACACCCCCAATAAAGGAGTGGTTCTGCATGTGGTGACCACAGACGACTTCTCAGCTCCTATGCTGGCTGATGTTTTGGTCACTTTTTAATGCTGGCGGTGCTTTCACTCTAGTGGTAGCATAAGACGGAGTCTACAACCCACACAACTGGCCCAGGTAGTGCAGCTCATCCAGGATGGCACATCAATGCGAGCTGTGGCAAGAAAGTTTGCTGCATCTGTCAGCGTAGTGTCCAGAGCATGGAGGCGCTACCAGGAGACAGGCCAGTACATCAGGAGATGTGGAGGAGGCCGTAGGAGGGCAACCCAGCAGCAGGACCGCTACCTCCGCCTTTATGCAAAGAGGAACAGGAGGAGCACTGCCAGAGCCCTGCAAAATGACCCCCAGCAGGCCACAAATGTGCATGTGTCTGCCCAAACGGTCAGAAACAGACTCCATGAGGGTGGTATGAGGGCCCGACGTCAAAGGTGGGGTTTGTGCTTACAGCCCAACATCATGCAGGACGTTTGGCATTTGCCAGAGAACACCAAGATTGGAAAATTCGCCACTGGCGCCCTTTGCTCTTCACAGATGAAAGCAGGCTCACACTGAGCACGTGACAGAGACGTGACAAAGTCTGGAGATGCCGTGGAGAACGTTCTGCTGCCTGCAACATCCTCCAGCATGACCGGTTTGGGAGGCCGCACAGCCCTCCATGTGCTCACCAGAGGTATCCTGACTGACATTAGGTACCGAGATGAGATCCTCAGACCCCTTGTGAGACCATATGCTGGTGCGGTTGGCCCTGGGTTCCTCCTAATGCAAGACAATGGACTGGCCTGCCAGTTCCCCAGACCTAAATCCAATTGAGTACATCTGGGACATCATGTCTCGCTCTATCCACCAACATCACGTTGCACCACAGACTGTCCAGGAGTTGACAGATGCTTAAGTCTAGGTCTGGGATGAGATCCCTCAGGAGACCATCCGCTACCTCATCAGGAGCATGCACAGGCATTGTAGGGAGGCCATGCAGGCACGTGGAGGCCACACACACTACTGAGCCTCATTTTGACTTGTTTTAAGGACATTACATCAAAGTTGGATAAGCCTGTAGTGTGTTTTTCCACTTTAATTTTGAGTGTGACTCCAAATCCAGACCTCCATGGGTTGAAAAATGTTTGTTTTCAGCACATTCAACTATGTTAAGAACAAAGTATTTCAGAAGAATATTTAATTCATTCAGATCTAGGATGTGTTATTTTTGTGTTCCCTTTATTTGTTTGAGCAGTGTGCATTAGCCAGAGGTTTGTTAAAGTGCACAAACAAACCTAAAACCTTATGTTTCACAAACCAATAACGGTGCATTCTTATAGTGCAAGATAGACCTATCTACTGTGTTTTGGGTTTTTTCTTGCATTCGCAATTATACATCACACACATGACATACCTAAGATGTAAAATATGCCATATCATAACATAATTGGTACTTACCTTGCAATTGGCATCAGAACTGCTGTCAACATAATCTTATTGTGCCTTGTTTGCTAAGAATCACATTAGTGCAACATCACTAATCTATTCCCACACCTGAATAAGAATACAAAACTGTCCAAAACAGTGTGAAATAGAGGGCTGACATCAGCAAGATTACTGGCATTTTCTAGTATGAGTATATTAAATTTACATAGGTATCTATTCTGAATCACGCTGGATGATGCCTTAAAACACCAGCTGTCAAAGATTGACAAGCAATATAAATGAAGTGGCTTGCAAGCTTTCAATGCCTTCCAGTAGCAAAGAAATGTGTTTTAGATATAGCATTTCCTGCATTGTCTAAGTACACTGAGACACAAATACATACGTAAACAGATATGGACACACACACATACAAGTCATATATTATTTCATTTCAGCTAACCTCCTGTTTCCATTCTGTTTGTGTGTAGGAGTATGGCTTCCCTGGGGTCCAGTGGGAATTGTCTGCTTACTTAGGCTGATCAGAGTCCAGGGCTGGTCCACACTATCTCCTTCCTCTCTCTATCTCTTATCTCTGTCTCCTCCTCGCCATCCCTGCCTTTCCAGCCTGGCTCTTTGCAAGCTGGGAGGAAGTGACTTGAACACACTTATGCCGATCCAAAAGGGACTTGGTCATGTCATTAAAGGACACAATGCCCAACCGGACCCCTTATTAGATTTGGACCTATGTATGAGGGACACCCATTGCCCCATGCTTGTGGGACCATGCATCATTCTCACTTAGATAAGCTGTTGTGCTTACAAATAAAATTAGTTTATGATATATGTAATTTAGCTCTGAGCCACAGTTGCACTGGATGAATTGAATAGCCAAATAATTTATAGTCTTGTAGAGAATTTTATAGAGAACATTTGGTTTGCCTGAACCATTTGTTCAAAATATATATATATATTTTTAGCATATATATTTATTATGGCCATATGTTTTTAAGCTTTATGCTTTATGTCAGTTATGTATATATTTTGGAGTACACTGGTAGGACCATATTTCTGCCATTTAGTACACTGATCAAGTAAACAAAATATCAAGAGGGAAAAAAAGAAGTCATAAACAAAAATCTATATTGATATATTTATCAAATATTAAATATTTATATATAGAGAGATTTTTTTATTTTATTTTTTGCTGCTCCTTCTCTTTCTTCTTCTTTTGGTCACTTCTCTTCTTTTTGATAATATTTTTCCCTTTAATCATCTTTTATTTATTTTTTGGTGCCACAGATGGAATTCAAAATCACAAGCCAAAACTAACATGCTCACTTATTGCAACTTTCAACTGGTTCATGATTTGGCTACATTTTTGCTTGGAGATTGGTGAGAGTTCAGACCATTTGCAGTTTGGAACTAAACAAATCTCCTAGTCTAATAAAAGAGGCTTTACGTTGGAGATTTTGCTTAAACAGTATTTTGCTGTGTGTGATGTAGGATTTACAATAAATGCTTTTTTTTTAGTTTGGATAAATAATTTTTGTGACATTATTTCACCTGGAGGTTGATTTTCCCTCAAGTAAAAATGAGGTAATTCAGAAAGATCGTGCCAAACTAATCTTATTTATTTTTTTGATTGGGTAACTAAAATAATAGATCTAAGTGGTGCAGTAGACATTGCTTACCTAGATTTCAATAAGGCTTTTGACACTGGTCCACATAGAAGGCTCATCAATAAACTGCAATCTTTAAGCCTGGATTCTAATATTGTTGAATGGGTTAGGCAGTGGCTGAGCGACAGGCAACAGAGGGTTGTAGTCAACGGAGTATATTCAAAGCATGGTCTAGTTACCAGTGGGGTAACTCAGGGATCTGTACGTGGACACATTATCTTTAATATTTGTATTAGTGATATGGCATAAGATCTTGATGGTAAGGTATGTCTGCTATGCTGGTGATACTAAGATTTGCAACAGGATTGATGTTCCAGGAGAGATAAGCCAAATGATTTAGGTAAACTAGAAATATGGTCAGAGCTGTGGCAACTGACATTCAATGTGGATAAGTGCAAGATAATGCATCTTGGGAGTAAAAACCCAAGGGCAGAGTATAGAATATCTGAATCAGTACTAACCTTAACATCTGAGGAAAGGGATTTAGGAGTAATTATTTCAGATTACTTAAAGGTAGGCTGACAATGTCATAGAGCAGCTGGATATGCTAGCAGAATGTTTGGTTGTACATGGATTATTAGCAGTATAAAGAGAGAAGTGCTAATGCTTTGTACAGACCACTGGTGGGACCTCACTTGGAGTATTGTACGCAGTACTGGAGACTGTATCTTCAGAAGGATATTGATACTTTGGAAAGAGTTCAGAGAAGGGCTACTAAACTGGTTCATGGATTGCAGGATAAAACTTACCAGAAAAGGTAAAAAGAGGTAAAAAGATCTTAGCATGTATAGTTTGGAGGAAAGACGAGACAGGGGGGATATGATAGAAACATTTAAATACATAAAGGGAATCAACACAGTAAATGAGGAGACTATATTTAACCAAAGTAAAACTACCACAACAAGAGGACATAGTCTTAAATTAGAGGGGCAAAGGTTTAAAAATAATTTCACAAAGTATTACTTTACAGAGAGGCTAGTGGACACTAGTGGACGCATGGAATAGCCTTCCAGCTGAAGTGGTAGAGGTTAACACTGTGAGGGAATTTAAGCATGCGTGGGAAAGGCATATGGCTATCATAGACTTAAGATAAGGCCAGGGACTAATGAAAGTATTTTGAAAATTGGCCAGACTAGATGGGCCAAATGGTTCTTTATTTCTTTGTTTCTAAGAGAAACCTGCAGTCCAAAGATAAATTGAAACAAAGTAGGGTCTACTTCATCTTAGTATTTTTCCTATACTTGACAAAAAGATGGTACTACATTTTGTCATGCCTTTTCAAGCCCTGAGCCATTAATAATGATGGATGAGAGGAAAATTTATGCAGGATACCATGGTCTTGCAGGATCCTCCATAGACCTCATTGTTGTACACTTAAAGAGGACCAACAGGAAGACCATGGTGGGTACCATTAAGGACAGGTTCAGGAAAGGTACCTCACCGTCCCATGCGCCCTAACAGCAAAATTACCTTCAGGGGGTCTTTGCAAATTATGCAAAGACCCAGATTGAGACACTTTACGTTGTTAGAAAATGGATATTGACATAAAAAAATTGTTTCATATATCCACATTCTACACAGAAATAAAGTGTAGAATGGAGTAATGTTATGTTGAAAAAACAAATGTTTTCTTTTTTTATTTTATTAATGTTTAGACATGCTTTTTAGCTAATCGTTAGACTTTTGTCTGCATTATCTTCTAAAATGTACAACATTGATCTTTTCTTATCCCTTTCCTTCTTCAAGACTATTGTGTCTAATTGTTCTGTATTGATGATGCAGATTAAACTTGTGTATTCCACTTTTTTATGAGCAAAATGTTCTGATAAAATCGAAGCAGGCTTGATTAGTAGTATGAAACACAAGAAAGTTTTATGAAAAAATAAGTAAATAGGTTACTACTTTCTATTTTTTAAACTAAATTAAGACCAAAATCAATTTGCAATTCTAAATAGCGTATTTAACCAATTATTTTATAGGGTTTCTTCAAACGGCTCTTCTGGTAAAAACTTACCCAGCAATTTCTCTTATTCCCTTGACAAATGGTTCCTAACCCCAATTTAGGAGTTACAGACAGGATTCTGTCTGCATGTTTCCCACATTTGAATGCAGAAAGCCCATGGGGGTCAAATACAAGGTCAATCTCATTTTTACACACTACTTACCCAGTATACATCAATACAAGTAATTACTGGATAATGCTCACCAGGAATCTGACCAGTAGCTTCTCATTGGGGAATGCTGTAATTGAACTTGGAAGCTTAGACCTTGAGTGTGTTGCTTTTATATGCCTCAAAGTGACAAGCATGAATGTGTAATAATTAACCCCATTCTTCAAAAAGAATCGAGCAGAACAAAATAATTATCAGATTAAAGAAATGTTGAGCCACTAGCTCTAAATAGGCTTCAAATCTCATCATTCACAGCATTGTATGCAACAAATTTCCTTACTCTTCAAGAGGACTTTTATATATGTATAAGATCTAACAAAGAATGCTGTGAACCTGTATTAAAAAGGAAAATTACAAAGAAAAGGAAAAAACACACAAACTATACTTGCACTAACCATGTCTAAACATAATTTAAAATCTATTTGCCAGTTAACCTTTGAAAGAGTGGTGGAAATAATTGTTTTATTTATTAGTAGTATATGTCAATTGAGATTTAGGAGATGGTTTCCTGATTAGTTAGCTGTGAGTTCAAAACTGATTTGGAAAATACAGACCAAAACAACAGCTCTAAGTAACTCTAGGTTATTCGCTTAACCCACAAAGTCAGAGAATATCATTTGGTAGATGGGAAACTTGTGGAATAAATTATGTAGGTTATTCTCCAAATGTATTAGTCTTCACAATCTAACATTTTACATGGCATCCATCCTAATCAGCCTTAGAGACCATAAAAGTGCAGTAAACATGGTAAGAATCACTTACAGGGTTATTCACTAAAGTGAAAAATGTGTTGGCAATTCAAAAGTGAATACTAAGTGAATTTCAAATTTAGGGCCAAATTAGCGGAATTGAAAACTTTGTCCAAGTCAACTATTCTTCCATTTTAGCTACTTTTTTTGTTAGAAGTGAATTTAATTTTGATTACACTTAGTATCCCTAATAGTTCACACTTGAGTGGATTGCCCTGTTAGAAGTGAAATTCATAAACTACTTCCTAAGTGCCTATAATGAATACATGATCCTTGCACAAGCTCAGTGACGTATTTGCTGTGAGGCAAACAAGGCATTTGCCTAGGGCGGCGCTTTCAAGGTCGCCTCCAAATTCCCAGGCAAATGTCTTGTTAGCCTGGTGGCAGGCGGCTTGCTGAGGTCCAGGCTGGCGGCGAGGGAGCGCTGATTTGTGAGCTCTCCCTGCTCAGCTCCCTCTCGCGCCGCAGAGTGATGTCGGGAGCCGGGAAAAAATGACGTCACATAGCAGCTCACAGCATCACTCTGCGGTGCGCGTGGGAGCTGAGCAGGGAGAGCTCTCAAATCAGCTCTCCCTCACCGCCGCCTGCCTGCCACATGACTGCCCAAACAGCACGGCCAGCAGCCCCACTGGACCCCAGGTAAACAATCCACCCAGCTCTCCCAAAGGTAGGGGGGCTGGGTGGATTTCAATAAAAATAAATAACAATTTGTGAGTGTTGAAAATGTGCATTGCATGTGGCTGTAGACTGCTTGGTTGTATAAAAAAGCATAGTTTTGTGTCATTATATACAGCATAACAATGTCTTATGGCAGAGATGCGTTTGCAAACATTGCGTGCGTATTAATGTATGTAGCATACGCAATAGAAAGGACTGGTGTCGACATCCTCATGGGTGAATGGCAAGAGGTTTGGGGTCTCATAACCACCATGGTTGTTGAACGCAAATAATGTATTTATGTTAATGGGGAGCAAGTGTGGAATATGTGGAATTCATGTCCTGCCGGATGGAAATTGATGCATTAATCACAGAGTAGATCACAAGTTATCTTTCTTGAAATGTTGACTCATTTCCCTCCTGGAATATATAACTTCTGTACTCTACTATGCAGCATGAACTGGTTTGAAGACATTAGAGCCAGGACATTTTTATTATCCACAGTGCTAGATCACTCCAGCTATATCTAGAATAGAACACTTAATTACATGAGTGAGTGCTGTCTAGGAACCTGATTGGTGTGTGTGTCTGGCTGTCAGTGTGTGTGTGTGTGTGTGTCTGACTGCCTGTCAGTGAGTCTGTGTGTGTATATCTGTCAGTGTGTGTCTGTCTGTCAGTGAGTCTGTGTGTTTATCTGTCTGTGTATGTCTGTCAGTGTGTATCTAATAGAATGTAATAGTTTTATTTAAAAACACCTCCCCTAGGCAAACAATAATGGGGGTCTATGCATGTTCAGGTGAGTGCAGCACTCTTGGTTCCATATATATATACACATAACAAAATTATAAACGCAACACTTTTGTTTTTGCCCCTATATTTGAGGCCAGTTGGATGTACTGCCAAATTTTCTGAAATGCCTTTGGAGATGGCTTATGGTAGAGAAATGAACATTCAATTCACGGGCAACAGCTCTGGTGCACAGTCCTGCAGTCAGCATGCCAATTGCACGCTCCCTCAAAACTTGCAACATCTGTGGCATTGTGCTGTGTGATAATACTGCACATTTTAGAGTGGCCTTTTATTGTGGCCAGCCTAAGGCACACCTGTGTATTAATCATGCTGTCTAATCAGCATCCTGATATGCCACACCTGTGAGGTGGATGGATTATCTCTACAAAGGAGAACTGCTCACTAACACAGATTTATACAGATTTGTGAACAATATTTGAGAGAAATAGGCCGTTAGTGTACATAGAAAAAGTCTTAGATCCTTGAGTTCAGCTCATGAAAAATAGGGGCAACAACAAAAGTGTTGCGTTTATAATTTTTTTCAGTGTATATATATATATTTACATACAGGGCTATTTACCATAGTGAGAACTGAAAGTAAATTTCACATTTAAGGACAAAGTAGCTAAACTGAAACAATACTTGGCTTTTAATTTTTTTAAATTAAAAAATCTCTCTTTTTTTTAATCCACTCTGAATTTTCAGTTTTCAGTTTATAGCCTAGTTGCAAAGATAGTTTCTATGAATACATGTAATCCTTTTGGTAAGGACTATATTACACTTGTCTTCATGTTTGGTATTATTATTCTGAATATGCAGATGCCAAATGCATACAGAAACTTTTATAGAGAAGCATTGGATTCCAATACTTCTTATATAAAAGTATCCGATTACTAGAGCACAGAGATTTTCACTCATACATTGTAGATCCCCAGTGTTTCTCTGATAAGAGGCACCTGATTGGATCAGTGATCATTAATCTTGATGATCTTACTGTGGGTAGATTTGACTGCAGAGAAGAAATGCTTGATTAAAAGTAAAATAAACCGTTCTTTTTTGTTTTGATTTTTTTTTTTTTTTTTGTCAATGCCGGACCCTAAATCTAAATTAAAGGTCAGAGTGTTAGCTTCCTTTAACAAACACTATATTCTTAGAAATTGCCTTGCTGGCTTCTCATATCGTAACACGAGGGAATATTACTTGACTTAAAATCTCTTTTTGTTTTGGCTTTTTTAAGTCTACAAAGTAAATGTCCGCATGCTAAGTCAATAATGAAAACTACCTGCAGAGGAATATTACAGAGAGCTGTTACTCTGCTGAAAAGTAACATTTGCTTAGCTTCCACTGTATTTGTAATCTGCCCTTGTGTGCCTATTTGTCTGGCTTACATAATAGCTTGTGCTTTATCAGCAATGTCTTTATTCAGAGCCACCAGCAAGTCTTCAATTGTAGCAAGTCTCCACAATGATCATTTTCTGCTCCTGTGGCTCAGTTCTATTCATCTGCTTGAACATAATTAGCATCTCCGGTGTTCTTTTTTATATGACCAACTAATTGCCTCTTGGTTCAGGAGCCATTTATACCTATCTATTAAGAACTGTTATATCCAATTAGAGACCAATCCAGGCAGAAATTTGTAATATGGGGATAATGTTTTCCTGACGAAATTAAACATTTCACTGATATTAGACCTATAATATAAAAAACCTGTGAGCTGGAGGAGAGAGAGAGAGAGAGAGAGAGAGAGAGAGAGAGAGAGAGAGCGAGAAAGAGAGAAGTAGGAAAAGAGATAGATAGATAGATAGATAGATAGACAGTTGAATGGACCGACAGGCCGAGAGTAAGTGAACAATTTCAATGACAATGTTAAAGGGACACTATAGTCACCTGAACAACTTCAGCTTAATGAGTTTGTTCAGGTGAGAACTATAGCTCCCTGCAGCCTCTCTCATGTAAACACTGTATTTTCTCGGAAAATACAGTGTTTACAGTGAAAGCTAGGAACACCTCCAGTTGCAGTCACCCAGAGTGAACCAGAGGGACTTCTGAGTTGATGGAGGCATAATATGCCTCCATCCACTCAGATCTGCTGTGCACGAGCATCCTGTGATTCAGTATCTTCTCCCACTGAATGCAGACACTGAACTTTCCTCATAGAGATTCATTGATTCAATTCATCTCAATGAGGAGATGCTGATTGGCCAGGGCTGTGTTTGAATCATGCTGGCTCTGCCCCTGATCTGCCTCCTTGTCAGTCTCAGCCAATTCTATGGGGAAGCACTGTGATTGGATCAGGCTATCACATGTCAGCAGACTGCTTGATTTTCATGAGTCTAACAGCATGCAGATTTACAGCTTCTGGTTTGAATACATTAAGATTTTTATTATTTTTATGGAGGCATGAGGGACCAAGGGGGGCTAGATGGTCGTGTTAACACTATAGGATCAGGAATACATGTAGTTGCACTGGTGACTATAGTGTCCCTTTAAGGTTTGCAAACAAGGTAGGTGTTTCAAAGCTTGTTGCTGAAATTTGTTACCATTACCACGATAACTTGCATCTATACCAAAAAAAACAAAAACAAAAAAACGATCCACGAAAATCATATGCTATGCTTCGAAAACAACCTGCGTGCCGTTATTGTAAATATCATTATTTGTATGGGTTCTAAGTATATGATTTATGAGATATGTCATATTTACTGCAGCAAGTAAATGATTATGTTGGCGATGGATCTTTTTTCAAACCATGGTTTGAATAGCAACACATAAAGAAACCCAGGAGTCATCAGATTTACTATATATGCACTTGTGTAAACAAAATACTTTATTGGTACTTTATCAGCACAAAAAAATAACAAAATAAGACAAAAATATCAAAGCTTAAATTATGTATCTTTTAAAGGTAGTAACATAATGGCCTGTACGCTTTTGATTGCGGTTTTGAACCACAAATCAATTGCTGTTGCCATAAAATAGTTTTTTTGTATTTTTCAATTTTCTAAGGCTTAACAAAGCCTCTAGGCACCATAGTATAGTACTATCCCAGTACATTTACTGGAATAATAATGGCAGATAGCTATTTAATGCAAATTTCAGAGGACTATAAAAGATTATAGTCACAAAATAATTATATTCTATATTTTCTTGTTTGCAGTTTTAAGACTGTGTAATGTAAATATCTTTTGGAGATGGTTATCGACAGGGGAGGACTAGCATCCATTTGGTCTGGAGACAAATATAGACAAATAGCCTTTTTTGCACAGCAAACTCACACATCTCACAGGGTTTTCTCAAAATACCAGATTTTGCCCAGATGGACAAAATATTGTGATAATTGACAAATTACAGCTAGAATGACAATTCTCACATTTACTAAAGTGGATATGTATTCAGTGTCCAGATTAAGAACAGTTCTTTTGCATCTTAATTCTATTCAAAGTGTGGAATCTGGAAGATTGACAATTAGTGATGTCCCGAACGGTTCGCTGGCGAATAGTTCCTGGCGAACATAGCCCCTATTTTTTAAAAAAAATGTTGTGGTCTTTCAGCCAAATTTACTAATACGAAGTAAAAATTACATAGTATTAGTAAATTGTGCCCCTACTCCCAATACCGCAAGTAGGGGCAAGTCTATTAAACAGTGAGCAGCCTGTGGGTGGGGGCCCAGTGAGTGGGTGGCGGCCCTAAAGTAAAAAAAAAGGGGGAGGACTTATTGTCCTCCCCCCTGGCCCCCACCCCTGAGCGGTGGGTGGGGGCCCTAAATACCAATAGGGGGGACCTATTGTCCTCCCCCCCAGCCCCCACCCCTGAGCGGCGGGTGGGGGCCCTAAATACCAATGGGGGAACCAAATGTCCTCCCCCCGGCCCCCACCCCTGAGCGGCGGGTGGGGGCCCTAAATACCAATAGGAGGGGACCTAATGTCCTCCCCCCCCGGCCCCCACCCCTGAGCGGCGGGTGGGGGCCCTAAATACCAATAGGGGGGGACCTATTGTTCTTCCCCCGCCCGGCCCCCACCCCTGAGCAGCGGGTGGGGGCCCTAAAAAAATCTACCAATCAGAGTGTTATGAGTCAAATAACACAGCGTTGGAAAATTCCACCGAACTTTCCCACGCTGTGTAAATTGACACAGAGCACTCTGATTGGGTGGCTTGAAATCCACCCAATCAGAGTGCTCTTTGTCATTTTACACAGCATGGGAAAGTTCTTTGGAATTTTCCCACGCTGTGTAAAATGAAACAGAGCACTCTGATTGGCTTAAACCAACCAATCAGAGTGTTCTAAGCCTAATTGCAGGGCGTGGCAAGGTTTTATAAGCCTTGATCCACCCTGCGGAGCTCAGTACGCGGCGTGCCCTCAAAGGGTGAAGAAGGATTAATATTTTTTGCGCTCGTTTATTTTTATTTCTTTTTTTCAAAGTGCGGCGGTTATATTGGCTTTTTATTTGGCCTTTTTGGGGGCTGAAGAAAGAAGATTTTATAAAAAAGAAGACATCTAATGGTAAGTTTATTTTGATTTATTTACAGGTTTTTAGCTTTATTGACTCCCCCCTCATTATTTTTAGGGTGAAGGGGGTAGGTAGGGGGACCATTTGGTTTGGGGACCCCTAGTCACCTGGGGGGACATTTTTTTAAAGGCCCCCAACCGCCGCTCAGGGGTGGGGGCAGTGGGGGAGGACAATAGGTCCCCCCTATTGGTATTTATGGCCCCCACCCACCGCTCAGGGGTGGGGGCCGGGGGGAGGACAATAGGTCCCCCCCTATTGGTATTTAGGGCCCCCATCCGCCGCTCAGGGGTGGGGGCCGGGGAGAGGACAATAGGTCCCCCCTATTGGTATTTAGGGCCCCCACCCGCCGCTCATGGGTGGGGGCCGGGGGGGAGGACAATAGGTCCCCCCTATTGGTATTTAGGGCCCACACCCACCGCTCAGGGGTGGGGGTTAGGGGGAGGACAATAGGCCCCCCCTATTGGTATTTAGGGCCCCTACCCGCCACTCATGGGGCCGGGGGGAGGACAATAGGTCCCCCCTATTGGTATTTAGGGCCCCCACCCACCGCTCAGGGGTGGGGGCCAAGGGGGAGGACATTAGGCCCCCCCCAATTTGTGTTTAGGGCCCCCACCCACCGCTCAGGGGTGGGGGCCAGGGGGGAGGACATGAGGTCCCCCCCCCCTTATTCTTGTTTAGGGTGGTTTGGGGCCCATCACTATTGTGGCAAGAAAGAGTCCCTGTGGGTTTTAAAATTCGCCTGCCTATTGAAGTCTATGGCGGTTCGCCCGTTCGCGAACATTTACGGAAGTTCGCGTTCGCCATTCGCGAACGGCAAATTTCATGTTCGCGACATCACTATTAACAATGTAACATTTTTTTTACAAAATGTGGAACCTAAAACATTTGGCATTGTGCACATTCACAAATTATCATTCACTTGTTTTTAATCAGGTCCTAATGAAAGATTATGTTTTTAAACTGAAACAAGACAGGCAGTGCAATAAAAACAAAGTTTTAACAGAAAGTATGTCTTCTGAGTGCTGACCATGCTTGGAAGTTTGAATGGAATTACTGCAGGTTACAGCACCAGGCATAAAATATCTGGATTTTCACGAGTGCAAGTATATATATATATATATATATATATATATATATATATATATATATATATACACACATACATACACTTCGTGGTGCTTGGAAAGCAAAAACCAAAAAGGTTATGGTGGGGCAAAAATGTGACTCTTTTTAAACTAATTTGCATATGCCCACCCAGAATGTTTTTTGCTTCCCGAGCATCACCAAGCCTCAATAGCAAGCTAGTATCCATCCTCATGCTGATGATTTGCATTAACAATGAAACAGCTTTCCATGAGTGGTTTACTGGCTTTGCATCTTTTCCCAAGTTGTGTTTCAAAGCTGTTGTATACAGCAAACACTGACTCAAAGGAATCCATGTTTAACGGCATATGCCTACCCAGAATCCTTTGCGGTAGTAACATCACTGCTAAATTGTAATTTTGGTGGGGAAAGCAAGTCTTATGGCTTGACTGGTGTGCAGATTTTTGTTTAACATTGTATTAACTATCCACAGACTTCAGGTGGAAGGGGTTTTCAATCACAATGTTTCCCCACCATACCTTTTTTGTTTTTTGTGTGTGTGTATGTGTGTATATCATTCAATTATAAGTTTATATTTGTTTATTATCTGTCCATAATAATGTTGTTTTACCTACTAATAACATGTCCGGGACCTGCCTGACTACCCACACTGTCCCCCTGCTGGCAATGATATAATCTGCTGATCCAAGTCATGTGATTGCTGTGTCATCACGATCACATGACGCAGATGGGTGTGATTTGGTTGTCAAGCAGTCTCACCAATCAGATCCGGCATGGAAGGTAAGTATAATGGTTCCTAGCAAAATACGATTCTTAGGGCATGCTGTGCAGCTCTAGCGGCGTTAAAGACCTTCGTTTGTAGGACAGCAAATCACACTCTAATGTCATTAAGGGGTTGAAATCTGAAATCCCTGACCTTGCATGATTCAGGGAATTAACTTGCATGCATACTGCTTTTGTGATTCTTTATTGTGATCAAGAGAGCTTGACACTCTAAAGGAAAATAAAGTGTTCAATGTTTACAATAAAGATCAATGCAAACAAACAGAAACTATAAATACATATTTTGATTGTTCCCACTTACCTACCATGTAGCAATACTTCATTTTCATGTGATGTGAACTATTTAATAAAATGCATCAATGGTAATTCTTGACCTTATCCAATCCGTCTGTGTTGAGACAATTATTTTTGTTCATTTCATTTTTTTTAACCAAAATTTTTATATATAAATCACCAACCCTTATCAGCGTAACCTCATATTACTTTTGGTACTCATACCTATAATATATCAACTTGAATATGCATATTAACAATACAAAGTCAGCAAAGTGAAGAAATAATTAATTTCCAAATACGCATCAGGGGAACAAACTATAATTACATTTTGTTAAAGCTTCATGAATTCTGGATTTTCTGTTTTAGTTGTTTCAAGGAAAGAGCAGTTTCTATTGATTTTTTCAAGTCCCTAAAGTATTGATTCTACTTCTGAACTGAAATATTTACTCTTATGACAATCAACTAATTTAAAAAATGTAAATGAGCAAAATTATTTAAAAACTGATCCTTGACTTTACAATAACACTATAAGTGCATTCATGTTCAATCAACACTTTCTTCCAGTCATTAATTGTAATTTGGTTTCATCATGTGATTAACAAACAAACTTTGAGCTAAGATACTGGATATTTAGACATCAATGATATTTAGATAGTGGCAGATCTCATCTTCTATAAAGGGAGAGAAAATGCATGGGATGGACGAAACACAATCTACCGGTAGACATGGGGAAGAAGCATCACCAATAAAATTCAATCTAACCTGACCCCAATAAAAGACATTATGTAAGCCTATAGGTTGTGCTTAGGGAACGGACATTCATTCTAAAATGTTTCCAGGTTCTTGTAGAAGCTAGTGGTGGGTGAAATAGGAGGGGAAGAGATACAAAAAAGGGGAATAAAGAGAAATTTATTTTTTAGCCATAAAATGTTAGAGAACTGCTAATGTTTGCTCTTTCTTTGTAGCTGAATAGAGTTGTACCCAGCTGGCAAATCATAATGTGTATTCAAATGCAAGGCACACATCATATCACTAAGCCAGGTTTATCATCATGCTTCACTGGGGGACTTTGTCTCTCACAATGACCTGATGAATCAGACCCTTTTCTGTGCCAAAGAATGATATACACTTTACCATGTAATCTCACAAGACCTGTCAGATCTCTGTGACTTGTTGGCTTGTAAACCTCTGACAGCAGATTCAAAGCTTTTATAAAAACCTTGAACGTTCAGACTGCATGGAACCCTGGACTATTTTTTACTGCATCTTAAAAATATATATTTTATATATAAAAATAGGCTAAATATAAACTTGACACCTCACACAACACTGCGTGATTTCTAGCGGGCTTCAGGAAACTGCTTACAAACTACTCTCTCTCTTTGGTACTGGACTCCACACATACACACCTTCGATCCCTCTACAGAGAAAATGGAGATGCAGAAAAGAAATAGGTACCCACCTCCACTTATGGTGGAAATGTTCACTAATCCAACCTTATTGGAATGCTATACACAAAATTATCTTGTGATTTACTGATGACCCCCCTGAAGCCAGTACCTCTCCTGTTACATTATCCAAAACTGCGATCCTCAGTATATAAAAAATCCTAACCCATTCAGGTTTCTTAATGTAAAAACAATGAAAAAATAGATAGTGTAGCGCTTCTATAAGTATATAATAAAATTAGTTACCTAAAAGGTAGATGGTAGTCTACACCCAAAATACAGACTTATGCGTGTAATGAGTCAAATGGGATCGGGTTCTGTAACAATGTAAAAGATATCCACATAGTGTAAAATCGTACTAATAAAAAATAGGTTTAAAAGTAAACATAGGAACACTCACAAACATAGAGCTATAAACCTAGCTCTGGTGTGGATGGCTTCGGGTCCGTTTAGGCGACCCACCCCTATATTGAAATGTTGTGTGTGGTCCTAAAGAATGGAGACAAAAAGGAGACCACAATAGGGTAGCACAGTATGTATCCAAAATATGCTGGAGGGGTGTGTAAGGATTATACTTACAAACCTAGAGCCCCTATGGCTCTGCAGTCTTGTAGTGTGTAGTAAGGGACTACACTCCCTAAGATGCAAAGAGTCACCGGTCACCAGGATGGAAAGTAAAAATTGCTTTTATTCGATACACTTTAAATAGGTAAAACAATAAAAACGGAACAGTGTCCACAATAAAGTCCCAGGACGTGTTTCACTACAGCGTGTAGTTTCCTCAGCTGGGTTGAAGAGCGAATGCATTCTCCTGGTTTGCCGGTCTGTGTTTAAATACCTTCTTTGATGGGCAGATGAGGATTAGGTGTGCTTCATGCCTCTACGTAATTACCACGATCAGTTAAAACGTATGAGGTGCAAGCCTCTAACCTCTGACGTCGTGTGCGGATCAAGCCTCCTTCTCATGGATGTGAGGTCACGAGAGTCTTTAGTTGGAAAGTTCGTAGAAAAGGATGGGAACTGATCTTTATAAAGTTGGTTCCTGCTCATTCAGAGACTCATCATATCCAATAATTGATATTGTGGTGAACCAAATGAAACAAAAGAAATAAAAGAAAAGAAACAAAAAGAAAAAAAAAAGAAAAGAAAATGTGTATTATTAATTAGAAGCTCTGCTCGTGTATATAATTCAAGAGCTCAGAGAAGCGTGCAAAAGATATGTATGTAATTAGATCGTTCACATTATAATCTTTTTGTCAGCGATACATAATATACAAGAGAAAATGAATCACAAGATACATAATGTTTGAAACATGACGATAAAAAGATAATTAGATCCCTAAAAGGTGGGATTGTGACTGAATAGTCAGTATAAGTTTTCTAAAATGACAAATAGTATTGGTAATGGTATAAGCATAGCTTTTCCATGAGTGGTAAATAGTGGCACAATAATGTGTAATCAATATTACCTCAATACATATATGAATAAAGGCCAATATATATCGAAGTATTAATGGAAAAAATATATGTGTATAAGACAAGTGGCTAAATTATCATTAAAGTGCATGGTAACAAAATGATACATAGAGTTAACAAATCTATGAATATTTCTACAAATCCCAACAACAAATTTGTGGTGGAAATACAAAGCAGCAGATTTGTCCGTAAAAACAACATCATAAATATACAGTTGAGGGAAGACTTCCACCGATTTAAGCATGGATATAAATACAAAACAGCAAATTTGTCAGTAAAAACAACATAATGGGTATACAATTAAGGACGAACTTCCCCAAATTTACATATTGATGTATATGGTTGAATAACAGACTTATGTTGAAATATAACAATGTGGAAGAGACTTCAATTATGATAAAAATGTATACATAAAAAATAGCTAGAATACATAAGTTAAAAGGGCTATGAAAAGGAACTTATAGGAAATGGCAGAGTTCGAAATCGGCATTTAGTCCATGGGGGATTAAAGTGTTCATGTTGTAGATCCATTCCATTTCAGTCTGGCCTATCCTTTTGTTAAAATCCCCTCCTCTCCAATTTTTCTCCACTTATTTTACACCCATAAAAAATAGACCTTTTGGATCTTGGTTGTGAAAAAGTTTAAAATGGTGTGAGACACTATGGTTATCGTATCCTCTCTGGATATTGCGGACATGTTCATTGATCCTAACGTAAAGAGTTCTAGTGGTTCGACCTATATGTTTTAGACCACACAGGCATTCTAAGAGATAGACAACATTCTTAGAATGACAGGTGATAAAATCTTTTATATGTATAAGTTTATCTTGACTATCCTTGATATTCTGAATAGTTCTCTTATTATTGCCAGTTTTCTTGCAGGCTATACATTGCCCACAGCCATAAAACCCTTTTTCGTTATTAAAAATTGTTATTCTGGGGCGGGGCTGAACCGCCGAGCTGAGCGGTCGCAAGAGAGACCAGCTCCTGCAACTTACGATCCTTTAAGCATGAAAAACATGAAAACTTACTTAAATACAGACCGACAGCATTGGACCTCAGTGCTGAGGGGTCACTGGATCCAGGGCGAGGCTGGCTCCCCGAGCTTCAGTCCCCTGGAGGTGAGACCTTCGACGACCCAGTTGAGGCCTACTCCGGCAGTGAGAGGGGTGGACGGCCGCTGCCCCTCTATCCTGCCTAACGGTGCCCAGCCTGAGACCCAGACCCGGGGGGACCCGGCCCCGCTCCCCCCCCTATGGACCGGTGGGGGTGATCCCGGTCCTCACCCAGAGGCAAAGAATCCAAGGCCCAACAACCCCACCATCGAGTGCCCGGACGCAGCACATAAGATGGCGGATGCCATGTGCTCCGGAATCAGCTGAGAGAACTGCTCCTCCACCGAGCTCTCGATAATCGGCGAGATGCCCAGGAGGACTGATGAGTCCGTGGCTTTCCCACCCCACACCGCAGCCCTGCAAGCGATCTCTTACCGGTCCATTACGCAAGCCAAGTCAACGGCGAGCAGTGACGGAAACCAAACCGGACAGATAGTGGCTGTGGGGCTGGAGACACGGGACATCGCACAGCAATCACCGCCGCCGGCGACTATTAAACCTGCCGCCATGCAAGGTACTCCTACAGCAGGACCGACCATACGTGCACAATTGGGACTTGCTGCAGCAAGAACTGAAAGCACAAATAAAAGGAGCATAGTCCCACCTAAGATGGCGGCCGCCTTAAGCGCATCGGGCCAACTATCCCACAGCATGTCGGAGCTTGACCACATCTTTACGGCTTTCTGGGCCAAGTTGGCTCACAGATTGCCCAGTGCCACGCAAGAGCAGATACCCGCTGACATACCCCAGCGACCACGAGACAAAGGAGATGCGCGGGAGGTCGAGCCAGCAGTGGGCCAAACACCAAAGCGAAGGCCTAATGGAGGCACGGAGGGTGTCCCTTCTCCCCGGCTACTCCGCAAACCTCGAAAGCAACACTCTACTCGACCTACCCGGATCAAACAGCACATCAGTGAGTTTGGCGCGAAGCATGAAACCAGGACTCTCCTTGTACAGACAGCTCAGTCGGGGAAGCCTTGGGTGAAGAGCCAGGATGACCCTCAGGCGCACGGGCGAGATACACGAAGACCTCAGACTACTCTGTGGGACCCTGCTGAACCGGTGAAAGGTGTGGGCTGACTGCACGGACTCTCTTTCGGGCCCTGGGCCGCAGTCTGGGTGGACACAGTCATCCCATCACATGAAGGTCTTAATGGCCTCTCTCTGCTGATAAACATGCTTTGTACTTTATACTAGTTCCTTATTTTATATTTTAATTATTATGATTATTATTATCTTATTTTTTATTTGTATTATTTATTTTCTTAACATTTTAGTTAATTTGGCTTCTTTCTCTTATTTTTTACACGGCACATACTTTTGATAATTAAGAGACCATAATGTAGGTGTCTTACATATCGATGATTAAGCTACCCTAACTGTACAAACTGCATTCTGCTTGCATGTCTAGTTGTCTTACATTTTACCTTAATACCTGATACAGTTTATGGCACATCAAGCATATTTAAACTTCACAATTCGCGTAACTCAGTGGAACGCCAGGAAGGGGTCTCTGCGGAAAGCACTATGTTCATATAGACAGCAGCATTTGTATGTACCTATGCTTATGGGGTTTTTTTTTTTTCTTTTTCTTTTTCTTTCTTATTGCAACCACTAGGCATGTTTTCAAATAGGCTATAAACCTACCCTCACTTAGACACATATTCTTGCCTAATACTTTACCAGTTTATTATTTTCATTTCTTAACATTCAATAGTCATGTTTCACCAGCTTGCTTTGAAACTAATTTTCATATACCCACTCACATGTCTATGAAACTCTTTTAGACCTCATCTTATGTTTTGCTAAACACTCTAGACATGTTTGACTACCCAGTGACTTAGCTACTTAACTTTAAACAATGTTGATGTATGCAGGTCTATATCTTTAGCCTTGAGAATATATGTGTCTTAGAAACACTACTTGCCGACTAACTATATGAAGGAATTTGCGTAGACACGTTAGACATACTTGTTTTACTAACCCAAAAATGTGTGCTAACTTACTCTAACCGCCATGCAACTGTCTTAAACAGTTTTATTTTTTCGCAATGTAATGTTAAGCTACGATATAAGCCTCAAATAGATAACTCTTGTACTTACTTGTAACGTTAAGCTTGGTTATATATGTTAAAAATGTGCAAATAACTCATGCCACTGACTAAACCGACTGCATATGCAAATGAACGCTGTTGTGGCGTATTGACAATGCGTGTACCTACCTGCACAATAAAAATAAAGAATTAAAAAAAAAAAAAAATTGTTATTCTAGGATTTTTATTTTTTTCTCTAATAAAACTATATACCAGAGAGCTTCTTAGATTCTTAACGCCTCTGTGGATAAATCTAGGTTTATTAGATAAAAAAGTTTTTAGAACTGGATCATGTAGGAGAATGGGCCAATATATTGTTATAGTTCTACGTACTTGGTAGTTCTTCGTATTGAAATTGCAGATGAAAGGAACCTCGTTAGTGAACTTGGGATTTTTCTCCTTGTAACTTAACATCTCTTTTCTATCTTTATTGCCTATTTCTATTCTAGATAGTTCTAACTTTTTTTCATCGTAGCCTTTATCTAGGAAGTCATTCTTAATTTTGGAAGATTGGACTATGTAATTTTCCAAATCAGTACAGTTGTGGCGAATACGTTGGAACTGTCCTTTTGGGGCATTCTCTAGCCAAGGGGTATAGTGGCAACTTATGCGTTCTATAAAACTGTTACAATCAACGGTTTTAAAAAGATTTTTAGTTAGTATTTTCCCATTTTCGATATATATGTTTAAATCTAAAAAAGTTACTTCCCTGTTGCTCCATGTGCTTGTCAGGTTGATGCCCCATGTATTCCGATTTAGGAATGTGAGGTATTCTTCCAAATCTGTTGTGTTACCCTTCCAAATGAAAAGGATATCGTCAATGTACCTGCCATAGGAGACCAAGTTCCCCTCCCAGCTATGGTGTCCATAGACGAAAGTCTCCTCCCATAATGCCATAAAAAGATTGGCATAGCTGGGGGCGAACTTGGTCCCCATGACATTCCCATTGACTTGAAGAAAGAATTCCTCCCTGAACCAAAAAAAGTTGTTCTTTAAAATAAGACTGATACCCTCCACAATATAATCAATTTGTGTAGGTAAAAATTCAGTGGAGGAATTTAAGAAATGTTGGACGGCTTTGCAGCCGTAGTCATGGGGAATACTGCTATATAAAGCTGAGACATCACACGTTACTAGGGTATATTCATTATTCCATTTAAAATCTTCTAAAAGTTTTAAAATGGAGATGGTATCTTTAATGTAAGATTTGGTTTTGTGCACCAAAGGCTGTAGTAGAACATCAATATATTGCGATAATTTACTTGAAATAGCATCTATTCCTGCAATAATGGGTCTACCTGGGGGATGAGTTGCATTCTTATGAACTTTAGGTAGAAAGTAAAAAAACAGGGATCTTTGGATATTTAATATTGAGGAAATTGAATTATTTTTTGTTTAGAATACCTTCTTGTAAGCCTTTCTCAAAAAATTCCAGAAATATTTTATTTATTTCTTCACTAGGGTTTTTAGTCAATTTCTTATTTGTATTTGGGTCGTTTAAAATCCTATCTGCTTCTGTGTAGTAATAATCTTTCGTCATTAGTACAATCCCCCCTCCCTTATCGGCAGCAAGTCTGTGTTAGTTTTTAGTTCTTTAAGGGCTTTTCTTTCTGCTATTGACAAATTATTGCAGAATTTATCCTTAGTGGGTATTTTATTTAAATCTGACATAACCATTGTTTCAAATGTGATCATCTTGTCTGATATCATTTGTTTAGGGAAAAACGCTGATTTATTTTTTAATTCCGTTTATTTAAACAAGGGTCTGCTTTCTAGTTCTTGTCTCTCTATAGGGTTTTTTAAAAAGCATTTTTTCAGACATAAATTACGCTTAAATTTATTGAGATCAATATACATCTCAAAATGGTTTAGTTCTTTATTGGGAGCGAATTTTAATCCCTTATTCAGAACCCTTTTGTGATGAGTATCTAGGACTAAGTTACTGAGATTGAAGATGCCTTTACATGTTGTTTCTAATATCTGTCTCTCCTTTCTCTGTTGTATAGCTCGCCCTCCTCTTGTTCCCCTTCCTCCGAAACTCTTCTCCTTTTTGAATGTGTAAGGTTTGAATCGGGGTTCCTTTTGTGTCGGCCTTTGATTTTGCTCTGCCAAAAAACCTCTTCCTCTTTTTAGTTCTCTAGAATTTCGAAACGATTTTGTATAGGGATATGGCTCTCCTTGCTGGGAGTGGTTATGGACTTCGATCTATAGGGAGATGAACGTCTATTTCTGTCTGGCTCTGTCCTATTTCTAGTCGGGTAATCTCTTGGAATTTCCCTTTTATTTCTTTGGTATACTCCTTCTCTTAATACTTTTCCACAAGGGGAAATGTATGGATTATATCCTCTCTGTGGGTTTTTTGTATTTCTAAAGTCCGTATTATCCCTTCTATATGGTTCTCTTCTGTTCCTGAAATCTTGATGGTCTCTCCTATAGGAATCTTTTCTGTATTTAGAGGTATGGTAGAATTCATTCCTATGGGGTATGTAATTCGTATTTGATTTATAAGAATAGCCTTATCTCCCTTCAGGTAAATGTGATCTCTCAGTAGATCTTTGTCTATACCTCGTAATAGGGGGATTATCTTGTGTCTTTTTATGTGAAAAAGATCTTACTTGTTTTAATTTGTAGTCTTTTACATCTCTTAAATATTTTCTTTTTTTGGTCTCAATTATGTCTCTCTCTAATTTGTCAAGGTTTCTCTCTATTTGTTGGGAGGTATCTTCAAATTCCTGTTGGTTCAGAGTGTTTAAGAGGATATTTTGGCATTTATTTATTTCTAAGTCGATTTCTTTTAGGTTTTCTCTCCTTCTCTTGATTATTAGCTTTATACTGGTAACGGAAAAACTTTCTAACATGTCGTTCCATTCCTCCATAAAGCTACTTACATCACGATCAAAAGTAGGTGTTTTAAAATACCTTAAACCTCTTGGTGTTATACTTTCATTAATGTATTTCTCTAAAGTCACTAGTTCCCATTTTATCTTAATTTCTTTCTGTAGTAGTTTCTCTAATTGGATATTTGTTTTAGATGTTTCTTCTGTATATTTACATGCTGTTCTATCTGTCCAATTTGACATTTCTGCTTCCATAGTAACCTGAGTATTTTTTCTTTTATCAAATAATGCCATACTAGTGGCAGCTGCTGAGTACCGATAGATGGGAAATTATACAATATAGTACAAAAAAGAAAGACAGGTACCAGCGCTAGTATATGAAACAAATATTTACGAGGTGTATACGCAATGATGATATGAAGATAAGCTGCTAAACACTAAGTAAAGTAACTCCCATACAATACAATAAGAACAATGAAAAAATAGATAGTGTAGCGCTTCTATAAGTATATAATAAAAGTAGTTACCTAAAAGGTAGATGGTAGTCTACACCCAAAATACAGACTTATGCGTGTAATGAGTCAAATGGGATCGGGTTCTGTAACAATGTAAAAGATATCCACATAGTGTAAAATCGTACTAATAAAAAATAGGTTTAAATGTAAACATAGGAACACTCACAAACATAGAGCTATAAACCTAGCTCTGGTGTGGATGGCTTCGGGTCCATTTAGGCGACCCACCCCTATATTGAAATGTTGTGTGTGGTCCTAAAGAATGGAGACAAAAAGGAGACCACAATAGGGTAGCACAGTATGTATCCAAAATATGCTGGAGGGGTGTGTAAGGATTATACTTACAAACCTAGAGCCCCTATGGCTCTGCAGTCTTGTAGTGTGTAGTAAGGGACTACACTCCCTAAGATGCAAAGAGTCACCGGTCACCAGGATGGAAAGTAAAAATTGCTTTTATTCGATACACTTTAAATAGGTAAAACAATAAAAACGGAACAGTGTCCACAATAAAGTCCCAGGACGCGTTTCACTACAGCGTGTAGTTTCCTCAGCTGGGTTGAAGAGCGAATGCATTCTCCTGGTTTGCCGGTCTGTGTTTAAATACCTTCTTTGATGGGCAGATGAGGATTAGGTGTGCTTCATGCCTCTACGTAATTACCACGATCAGGTAAAACGTATGAGGTGCAAGCCTCTAACCTCTGACGTCGTGTGCGGATCAAGCCTCCTTCTCATGGATGTGAGGTCACGAGAGTCTTTCGTTGGAAAGTTCGTAGAAAAGGATGGGAACTGATCTTTATAAAGTTGGTTCCTGCTCATTCAGAGACTCATCATGTCCAATATGTAGCTAGAAGCCTGATCCCTTTATTTTGGAAAAGGTAGTCACCCTATCCACCTTTGACTTTGTAGTTTTTGCACATGGAAGAGCTACGCTCTTTAGAAGAGATCTCCCTACAGGAGAGGGGAGATCCCAGACCTACATGATGATCTGAACTCACTAGATCCTGTCCATGGAAACTGCTTACTTTCAAACTCTTACAATAATCAGAAAGACTTTCAGGCACAAGAGCCCAGCGGCCACAGGAGGAGACTTGGGAAGATCACATTTAGGTTTTGTAACCCCAACATGACATCACAGACAACCCGAGGTCCTGTCAGTGACGCATTACACTTGAACAGCCTGCTCTTTCCCTTCATTGGGAATCCACCTGCCCAAGGGTATTGATGGATGGTCCCTCCGTCAGACTTCCTTAGTTTATGCCATACTTCAGAAAGGAATGGTTGTGGTAATTCTATTGCTATATTTCCAAATGTACTACATTAAATTCTGTCTGTAAACAGACTTATTTAACATAAAAGAAGCCTCCTGGATTTTTAACCTCAAAACTCTGGACTTGGGACTAAATCAGGAAATTGATTTGCAAGGGCTGATTTAAAGTTTTTTTTTTGTATTTCTCATAAATAATTGTGTAGATGCACTTAAATATGTATCACTTACTAAATTCTTTGTATATAAGTTTGTTGGGTTATAATGGTTTTTATGTTCAAATATACTGCTTGATTAAGCTAATGTATTATATACTTGATATACATGTTTTCCCTAATATATGGTTGTATTTGGTAATAATTATATGTATATGCTTGGTGGGATACATCAGAACACTATATGCCGAAGAATTGCCATATCGCAATGCATATGTATACATATTTATTTTTTGGTAAAACTAATTGGGAGTTTTATTTCTGTTATACTCCCCCTTTTTTTCCATATGTATATATGTTGGTTCTTTTTTATCTTCATGTTTTTTTCTGCATTGAAGGTTCTGGTGGGATCACTACCATTATATAATATTCTACGTATTAGATTCTCAGGCGTTTTCCGCCTTATGTTTTATGTCCCTCGTAGGTCGCGGTACTTGCTGTTTTCACGCATGCGCGTGTCGCGCGCATGCGTCTTCATACCCGGAAATACTAGTCCAGCACTCCGGACACTCGGCGCGCTTTTTGCGTTCCATTTGTGAAACGCACGCCAAAACTCCAGCTGTCCGGATGAACCGGAGATTTTATCAGATATAAAAAGACTCATAAGGAAGAACGTCTAGAAATCCCTGAAGAAGTCCAGCATTCAAACGGACGAAACGCGTTGGATATATTTTTTCCTGTGAACTTCTTTATTTTATTGTTTATTTTTTGTATTACTGTATTTTATTACTGCTTCTGGACTCCTAGTGTGACTACTTTGGAACACCACCAAGAGGTCCATACGATTTGGAGATATGCTGTTTTTTACTTCTTAAAGTGTAAGTGCGACCAATAAATGTGTTATATATTTTTTATAACGTACTTTCACCATATTTGATTCCTTTACTTTTTCATATCTGATTGGAAGAAAACTACATCTTGCATCTTATATTCATCATAGTACCCCTGAGTGGGTGAAAGGCCTGATTTCCTCATCCGTTTGTGAGTGCACTCATATCACATTTACTTATATTCCTAAATTTAAACAATTTTACGCTATGTTAGCTATCTGATTTATTTATACAGAGCACATATTTGGAGGATTTATCTCAATACAGGTCATTCTATTTTTATATATATATTTTAACGTATTCTGGGTGGTTTCCACTTCTCTATATAATTATTTAACATAAAGGCCTACTTATGTAAGCTCTCAGATGGGATTTCCATTGGGCAAAATATCTTTTCATTGTGAGGAGTAATTCTAACAGCAAATTCCTTCAGAAATGCCAGTAAACTTTTTTTTTCCTCTGCATGCTCTCCCTCTCTGCCTGAGCCCTGGACAAAGTTAGATGTAACTTACAATTTTGAAACCAACCCATTTAATCATGGGATCCGATGATGCTTGTGAAGCATGTCACCCTGCATGTCACCCTGCATATTTTATGACACTTTGAAGGTTGAAACACAGAGATATGATCAACATGGGCATACCTCGAACACCATACGAGAATACATTACTTTTTGGTTTATGTCAGATATTGCTTAATTCCAAAAGGGGGAATTATTCGCAAATGTACTAACTTAATTATACCCTTAGGTACCTTCGTGTACCGCATGGTTTCCTATGTTGGCTTTATACATTTGAAAAAAATAAATAAATATTTTAATAAACAGAAATAAAAGTGGATAAATATAAAGTCTTTAAACAAATTATACAAAATCACATTTCTCAAAAAATGCCAATGGAAAATCAACATAATAGAAGCAAATTAAAACCAATGTGGCTTAGTACAAGGGTCAGTCAAATTACGTATGAAAAAAAATGGCATTCAAAACATTTAAATCCGAGGGATCAATTGCAACCTATAACAAATATAAGAATACATATATGGTTTGCAAAAGGGCAATTAGACTAAACTTGAAAACAAAAAGATCGTAGCCAAAGATGGCAACACCAAAAGATTTTACTTATGTTAATGTCAAACCATGCGATGGGTGAGTTAATCAAGGAGGATCAGGACAAGGCAGACATTCTAAATAATAATTTTTCTTCAGTACATAGAGAAGATAAATTTATAGCTGTAGATTTGCAAATCCCTGTTACAAAAGCCTTACAGAAAACAGTTGATTGGTTAACACAGGATAAGGTGCTTTGGAAATTAACACAGGATAAGGTGCTATGGAAATTAAATAAGGTTGATGTAAACAAAGCCCTAGGGCCAGATGGTATTCACCCATGCGTGCTTAGGGAAATATCCATACACTTTTTCATTATCCCGGAATGTTTTTTTCAGGAAACATACAAGAGGGTTGGAGAAAAACACACGTAGTGCCTATATTTAAGATGGAGGTGGTTATTATTATTATTATTATTATTATTATTGGCATTTATATATTGCCAACTAATTCCGCAGCTCTTTACAATATTATGAAATAGGTGGAAATTTACAATAAATGAGACAATCACACAGTGACACAGGAACAATAGGTAGATGAGGGCCCTGCTCAAGTGAGCTTACAGTCTAGAGGAGGTGGGGTACAAAAACACAACAGGGCAACTTCTTTTGGATCAACAGCAAAAGCATATGTGAGGAAGGCTGAACTTGATGGACGCAAGTCTCTTTTCCGTTATGTAACTATGTAACTATGTAACAAAGGTGACAGCCATCACACAAGGTAGAAAAGTAGCAGAACTGGAGGGGAGAGTGGAGTGTGGCTCTTTAGGAGCAAGAGACAGACTTGGGTAAGTATAGATATGTTCTCACACAAACACACACATACACACACACACACACTTATACACACACACACACACACACACACACACAATCATATATACACACATATATACTCATATTCATACACACAATTCTTTTTTCAGACTTTTATAGCTGATATCTGGTGGTTTGCTACTGGGATCTTTGCACTAATTGCACAGCTCTATGCAGCTCTGTATTGGTGCCATAACTGGGGAGATGTTAAACCCCGAGACCCAGCGTTAGTACAGATCCGCAAGATAGATATGCAGCCAGGGCAAAGACTTATTCCAGCAGCACTCTGGCTGCCCACTCAGCAGTCCGATAAATGGGATCTGCAGTGATGGCACTTGCTGCATTGCTCTTTCTGTGCACCCTCTGACACCTATCACTCAGGGTGTACAGTCCACCTCATTATTGGTAAACTACTAGTTTTCAGTGTCATGGTAGAGAGCACATTGCTCTGTTAAAATTTGATGATAAGGTTGGGAACCTATCCGTATTATGTGGTCAGTGATATCTACTAGCTGTTGCTAATTACTACTGGTGGCTACTGCACTGTAAAACATTCATTTGGGCTAAAACATGTTTTACGATGGCTGTCTTTGACTATTTAGCAGTTCATCTCCTCTGACTTTCATTAACAGAAAAAGATTTGAAAAACAAATCAGGCAAACCAAAAAGGCATGAAAATAGGCAAATCGATATAATATAAATATTAAGCATATATTTTGCAGAACATTGATAGGTGCATTTCCCATCATTTGGGTCGCAGATTATGTAAGAGAAAGTAACCAACAGAGGGAAAGACAGGAGGAATAGGAGGAACAGTAGAAAAAACATTATTTCTATATGTATATATTATGCATTTGTGTAATAGATAATACAAAATTATATAAATATCAATCTTGTTTTACTGATCTGAATTTTATTTCTCTATTGGTCACTTCTCACTTGATCTGTGCATAAAATCAACATTTTATTATCTGTCTCCTAGCCATCCATCATCTTTTTCCCCATCCATCACCTCCATTTCTGGCACCATGGGCAGAATTTGAATCACAAATAGAAACGAGCATGTTTATTCTGCAAGTCGTTTGTTTGGTTGTATGACAGTTCACGGTTTGGGCTGAAACGTTGGGGGGTTTGGTGACTCGTGTTTCTGTCTGAGGCTTGTAAGGATTTTTGTGGTAATTTATTACTATTATTTCATTGTATCTGCCTTTACTTCTGTTACTTTGTTTATATTCATTTTTTCTTATATGTTTTCATTCAGGTACTTTTTTGTACATAATAACATTTTAAAATTTTTTGGAGATTGTTATGGTGTGCACTCTATATTCTATATACATTTGGGAATTTGGATGATCATCTAATTGCCCAAAATTCTGACAATTTGCAATTTGGGATGAACTGAATCTCTAAATCTAGTTGAAGAGTTGGTTAAAGGACCGAAATCGGGTCAGTTCAGACAGATTATGAAGTATTCTCTATTAATTAAATAGAGTATTCCTTAAGTTGACCCTTTCTTCCATCAGGCAGGTGTATATTTATGGGGCACAGCAGTAGAGACCGAGAAGATCAAGCAAAAAAGAAACAACATTTTATCTCTGCATACATTAGTAACAGGGCCGGATTAAGAGCCCATTGGGCATGATGTTTACAATTATGATGGGCCTAATTACAGAATTACAGTTATACCTCCCAAGCGTCATGCATCTGGTGGAGTTGGTGCTGGAGGGAAACTCCCATGATATAGCTATCAGAAAACATATACCCTATGCTAATCTCTCGCTTTCGTCTTTCAAGTAAATCCATACAGTAGTGTCCAGTGAAGCAGGATTTCAGTGGGTGGGGTAAAAGGGTGGGCCACTGATGTAAATCACTTAGCCAGCACCACCCAAAGGGACAAACATGCCCAAAAAAGGGAGCGTATCTGCACAAAGAATTAGATGGTCAGCCTGGCGTGAATGCACATCACGCTGCCTTCCAATCATGCAGGATGACCAACCAACGGCAAACTGTGCAGACAGCACCCTGAACTTGGCATAAATGCTTGCTCCACGCTTTCTAAGGACTGTCGCATAGCACTCCCTGGTCCGCTCCTCTCCTAAGCTTCTTACTAGCAGGAGAAGCTCCTTTTATACAGTCTGGGACTGATAAAAAGTGTATGTAGTGAGTGTAGAAGAAAGGAAACATGTCCCAGTGTTAGAGAGACTGAAGCCGCAAGAGCATTTGCATAGTGCGCAGTCAGCTTTACCTCCTTAACTAATTTCATTGTCAGCCAGTCCACACCAGCTTTCTTCCCTTCCATCCCTCTTAAGTTTCTTTACTTAAGCAAGAGCATGTAAAGAGTAGTATTTTTTATGTTTTTTTGTTTTCAATGGCCCTATTCCTTAAGCATGGGCCTGGAGCTGCAGCTCCATTGGCCCCTATGTTAATCCAGCCCTGATTAGCAATGTGATTAACATATAGATAGATTACATTTATTTGCTATTGAGTGACATCAACTTTTATTTAACATTATTAAATTATATTGTCTCACTCTTTGTTTTTTTCTTTTCTTAGAAGGTGGAGATCAGTTTGCCCTGCAAACAAATGTAAATTGTAAGCAGAATTTATCTGCCTTCATTTTCATTAGTAAAGAATGGATACATATCATGTAGTTGCCCATTAACCCAGTTTTATTGAATGTAGACACAATTTATAAAAACAAAAAAAAACATTAAATACTTGTAAATACTTGTTTATGTTCTTATCTCATCACAGAGTTAAAGGTACACTATAGTCACAAAAACAACTTTAGCTTAATGAAGCAGTTTGGGTATATAGGTCATGCCCCTGCAGTCTCACTGAAGAAGTCTCTGCCATTTTGGAGATAAATCACTTTGTTTATATAGCCCTAGTCACACCTCCTTGCATCTGACCAGCCTTCCTAAACATTTCCTGTAAAGAGTCATCTAATGTTTACAAAATTCCATTGAATGTAGAAATGTGTTGCTCTGTTCATAGCTTGCTAGAGCCTGCATGAGCCTCCTATATGTAATTACGGTTCAAGCTACAGAGCAGGAAGGTACAAACTTTAGTTACATCTGATTTAAAATGAAACCATTTTGTTTTCATAAAGTTAGTGGAGGTGTGGCTAGGGCTGTATAAACCGAAACAAAATATATTTAACTCCTAAATGGCAGAGAATTTAGCAGTGAAACTTCAGAAACATGATCTATACACAAAAAATGCTTCATTAAGCTAAAGTTGTATTAGTGGCTATAGTGTCCATTTAAGTAATGTTTTATAGACATAATTATACCTGGTTGTGCAATAGTAAAACATTTTAAAGCATGTGTCTAGCTGGCATATAAAACATTATTTACAGAAAAAAAAACTATTACAGTTTTATTAGTTTCTAATTTCTGAATTGTCACATATTTTATAGACCTCAACGAGCCTTTATTTGTATTAAAATATTCAGGTAAGTGTAAAGTGCATTGGGATTTAACCTTAGAGGTCGTCAGCTGTAACTGAGAAAGAACACAATTAGGTGAAGAATTACAAATTGATGCTTGCACAATATCTGCTCTGCTTGGCTCCCCTGACATGATTAACTCATCTAGTTAAAGTAGCATTCATACACAGAGCAACAATTACAGTACACTCACACGGTACGCTTGTCAAGAGCCTATACCTTTGACCTCAATACATACATGAGAGCTCTGTAGTGAGGTAGGCAATCAGGAAAAGAAAGTAATTTTACAAATTAAAAATATCCGTACCTCGATGCCTGATCTTTCAATGCTTTTAGGAATGTCTACTACTAAAAATCTCAAACTGCAAGCTCTGTAGGGCAGAGAATGGCTTTGAAAAAAAACCCAACATTATTGTAAGTAATTGATACATATTGTGCCTCCTAATATAATAACTTTATAACTACTGTATCGCTCTTCTTCCGTAAAGTGCCAATTATACCAGCAATGTTTATGTAAATAAAATATGCATACATACACACATCCACATCTAGGTTTTTACAAGCATATACATGAAGGATTATTTAAAAAAATAAAGTATTAAATATCCCTGTCGAATTTGGCTGGATAATTTGGCAGGATATTGGACAGTCTCCTCTTTGTCATGTTAAACGGAACCCTTAGCATTGTTTGCGAAATGCATGTGCGAAGTCAAAGGAACACTCTAGCATTAGGAATACTGACATGCATTCCTAATTTTACAGTGATCTATGGGCTATTTAGATTTGTGGGCACCCAATATAATAAAGTGAAGCTTATTACTCACTTTCTATCCAATGGTGCACCAGTCTTGCTAAGGGTGACTCTCCTCCCTTGGTTGAAATCCTTATTACTGATAATCTCAGCCAATACAATTTTTCACCATAGTGCACAATCGCCATACTGTGCCAGTCAGAAACTCCTTATAGAGATACATTCATTGAATGCATCTCCATAGGAATCACTCTGCATCTCCATGGAAAGGGTAGAGATGCGGAACGTCTATGTAGGAGGGACTGTCACTACAGCATTAAGCAGCAATGTAAGCATGTCTTTTTCTCAGTAAAAGCAGTGTTTATAATGCAGAGACTGCAGAGACAGATTAAAATGTAGTGGCTGTGGTGCTTTTAAGTGAAAAGCAATACCCATCAAATGCATTACACTAACATTACACCTTACATGGAGCTGATTCATAACAAGCCTTGACTTCCAGGAGTTAAGTCACTTACTGCTTCATGGATGTACTCTTGTGTTTTTGACATGACATTAGTGGATCTTCTCCATACCTCCTTGTGCATGCACATAGGGTGCCTATAGACATCTGGGAGTTGTAAAAGAAGATGCTTTCAGTGACTGGTGTTGACAGCAGAAATGAATGCGATGGTTTCCTTTGTTTTACACAGTTTTTAATTAGTTTTATTGATTGATTTTTTAAAAACAAATACTAGCACAAAGTGTATCCAGCCTTTATATATTTTATTCACAAGTACATAAGTAACAGACTTGCTTTAAGATAACAGGAATATTAAGAAAACAGGGACAGGGCAAGCCTGATATAGAAGTCAAAAGGGACTAAGTATGTAATATGGGCGTAACCAAAACAAATCAGTCAAGAGAATAACTAAAGCTGTTTTTTAAGAGTAGGACCCAAATGTTAAAAACAAAAGTGCCAACAGAGAAAGTGTCAAAAAAGGAGAAATGTATGAAGCCTGCCAGATCTGTCCCATGTATAACTAACTTGGATCCATCCAGGTATAAGGCAAACGCTCCAGTAGCTATTTGAGATAACAATTTTATAAATTGAGAATATTTGAAATAGATATAAAAGTGTAGCCAGTGGAGCAATTCTGCAACAATAGGAAACAGGTCAGTATGTTCACATGATAATCAGATATCCAGTATAAGGGTAAAGCTTCAATGGGTATAAGAGAGGGAGGCAGGTGTCAGTACTGAGACAAGAATGGGGCTATTTGAAATAAATCCCAACCGTATATAGTGAATTCTATAATCCAATTAAAAGGGGGAAAAAAGATTGGGAACAATAGTAGATACTCCACCCCTACCTTATCAATAAGAGTAAACACTACTCAGGGTGTGAGAGGTGAGGGTAAAAAAAAATCGCTCAAGTGTTACTTAAGTGTAAAGAAAGCATCTGGGATAAATATAAACAGTATAGAACCCAAGTTGGTATTATATTAGAGTAATACCCCAACTAGGACCAAAGCATGCCTTTTCCCTATTAAGATACCACAACACTATATTTAGAACTATCCTCCCCACACTTGTCAGTATATTTATATCGGCAGACATTTTGTGCTAAGATAGAAATTAAAAGTGTATATTTCCAATCACACTCAGAACAAAGCTGACTCCATTTTGGATTTACAGGCTAAGTAAGACACATAATTTCTTGCCTTCTGTAACTCCAGCCTGTGCTAAAGAATGCGTTATGTACACACAGCAAGGTTGGGGGTGGAATACAACCCAGAGACAAGTATATACATTATATATATATATATATATATATATATATATATATATATATATATATATATATATATATATATATATATGATTTGTTGACCCAGGACATACTTGAAAACGAGAGAAATCTCAATGTATCTTTCCTGGTAAAATATTTTAGAAATAATAAGTAATAATATATACATATCTAACCATTATACACTTATTTTACTATTATATTAATTACATATAATCAGTATTATGTTAATAATATAGACCATTCATGGATAAATATTCATGAAGAAATATCATATTATTTAATAAATGTTAGTGGAATATAAATAATCTTACACACAGCTTCACACAAGAGTCAGACACCAGTGATAAATAACACATAGTAATTAATTTAACTTTCTAAATCTTACAAGATCCCATTGTAAGAAATAGGGTGACATTAAGGTTAGGAGGTGTCAATTTTAAATTACGATCGAAATCGCCACCACGAAGATTAGGGAAATCCTTTTAAGCTGACAGCAAATTTGAGTTATACAGTCATTATAGATAAGCCAAAATGACGTAAGAATCATCATTAAAATGAGTTAACCCTTTCCAGGACAAGGAATTTTGGTGATGTAATGGCGCCATCTGTTGACCAAAAACTAGATGATAGTAGATAAACTAGACACACCTACAGTTTCCTATTCGTCAGATCAACTAATGACGTACAGAAAGTTTGGCCCTTTAAAAAGTAAGGACAAAGGAGAATTGAGGACAGACATTCAGGAGAGAGATTCAGGACACACTCTGGGACTAACACTCAACTCTTAAACTCTCTTGGACACAACTCAAGAAACACTTCCTGGACACTTAAAATGTTACTATTACTTCTAACCAACACCACTTTTCTATTACTTACACATATCCTATACACTTCAATCATACTTCCATTCAAGTTCCTGGAACTATCTAATCATCTGATGAGAACATCTACATAACTAGTAATTATGCTGGTTTTATTTAATTAATTTAAATTAATTAAAATTTTACATAGCAGAAATATATGCAGGGATAAATTGGTCAGATTGTCAGGGTATTACAAGGGGGGGGGGGGGCATTGTATGATGTGTGTAGGGGGCCATGGACACCTCTGCCCCCCTCCCTTCCCATTGATGCCAATGAAAGTCTGTACTATAATAAAATGAAGATGAAGTCTGTAAAATGAAAGAATCAGTAGAAAATGTAAAAATTTTAAATAACTGAATAAAAAACAATTTTTAAAATGAAGTCTTAATGTTTTAATGTGTCCTGACTTCTGTTTAAATTGTACTGTACAGAGGGTTTCTTTGTACTTGGCCTTTATAAACACAGTATGTCAGGGTGATGGATATCTAACTGTTGAGAAAGCATCTTCTTGGACACAAAATATGTCCAATATTTTCCCCATGGTTCGTTTACTCTTCTCCCACACCCATTTTCTTTGCTGGTTAAAGTGCTACATATTTTTTTCATGTGATATATATTTGAAATGCATTGAATTAAAAAAGCTCATTTTCATGCATACAGATTTTGGAATGAGTGCAGAATAATCCTCAAAAGATTTTGACATTATTTTCCTTGGACTAATGAAATAAACGAGAGCACACTGTGAGATCCCAGATGCCCACAATTGTCAGTTTAATCTTTTCATCCTCTTCTTATATTTTTAACTTTTGACTTATGTAACTTTTATTAACAGTGGTATCACTATGGTAATGTAGTTCCCAATCAGTTCTTGGTCCGAGAACTCTTGTCTTGGATAAAGTTGGTACATGGGAATGTCCTCTTTAAGGATGGATTTTAGGTAGGAGAAACTATTGATCTTAAACAAACTGTCCGACAGTGTGCTGTGTCTATCCTGGAAGTCATATATTTTGTGATGGATCCAATCTTAGTTTCCTGGATTTATACAACCACAGCAGCTAAAGAAGTCATGCACAGAAACTAATTGTAGAAATGTTTCATATGAATGTAATAATGCCTTAAGCACAACAAAAACCACAAGTCAGATAGATTTTAAAGCAGATGAGAAAATAGGCAGGGTGGGAAGTCCAAATGGTGCTTATCGTACGTCAATTTATGCTTCTGTGCTTCTTCAAACTATTATATATAGTATCTGTGGAGTGAGCATGAGTAATATACCATAGATGGAACAGAACCTTTTCTTGGAAAAGGTGAAGACAATGTTTTATCCCAAGGACAGTACAAAGCATATAGGTCATTCTTTTATATTAGATAAAAGAGTTTTCACCCGCATTGAAAAAAGGGATGCTTTTAGCAAAAGAAGCAAGCAAGAGGACTTGCTTTAAAAAAGACATTTTGATTATCAGATGCAGCAAATAATATCTTTAAGAATATGAAAAGGAGATGTGTCGTATTAAAATAAAAGCCATATTTTTCAATGCAGAAATAGAATATAGAAGAACGCAGATCTATGAGAAGTCTTAACGCAAGCATTGTTCGAATTGTGCTTTTATATTTATATATCGGATCTTTCATACATTTGCTTGTGGTAAGTTTGTATTACTTTATATGTAGAATGAGAATAAAATATACAATTACAAATTATTATGATTTTTATTAATTTAAAAAATACATCTTCACTGTTTATCTCAGCCGGGCAAAAATCTTGATTAACAGGCGGAGAAGGAGAAGAGTTAGAGACAGAACCATAGAATCTGAAGACAATCTTTATCTCTGTAAAAATCTGGAAATATATCCATGATTTGACATTTGAACCATGAAAGTCTAACTCGACCCTGTCATAATCAAAACAAATATGAGAAATGCTGCAGCTAGTTTACAGTTGGTGTATATACTTTCAAAAATAAGATACATTTTTACGTAATAGGCCCCAGGTATGTAACAGACCCATAAACTGTAGAGCTTAAATAAAATCTGAAATAGAGGCAAAGAGGTGACTGAATAACTGAAGAATGGTATAAAAACAGTATAGGGTGATTAACACAGGAAATAATTCCATTACCTAGATAACGCAATCGGAGAACTTGGAAGTCATTATGCAACATGTGGAGTGCTTGCATTATTTCAGTTCAATTGTATGCAGAATGTCGCACTGATGATGGCGTGGATGCGACACACCAGGAGGCCATGGTGATGGCTGGAGTAAGACCCAGAATCACAAGTGCGTGTCCCTATAACAATTTCACAATGAATGTACTTCTATTCAATATACAGAAATATACACAGGAAAAGGAAAAGCAAAAGCAAAAAAAAAAAAAAAATTAATGAAAAGAGGAGTGTACCTAGGGGTGGAACTCCGAAAGTGAAAATAAAAGTTATTAAAATTAAACTAATACAAGGTTTCTATCGTAATTAGAAAAAGAATAAAGTATAAAAACAAGAGATGTCCTTACAATGCAAAAAGTAAATGCAGAGTTTTATTTTTACTTTAGGACTTCCACACCTAGGTACACTCTTTTCATTTATTTTTTTTATTTTTGTTTTGATTTTTCTTTTCCTATGTACATTTAACTATTTAGGGGTTATCCCTCTTTTTTCTCCTATGAGTGTCTCTTTGTTCATCATTGGCTCACCTCTATCTCCTCAATTCAATATACAGAAATGTAATGAATAGAGTAGAGGTAGGCACACAGGGACTGATCTGAACCAGACAAAAAAAAAAATAGACTAAATTGGACTAGCATTATCAAACATCTTATAATTAAAGCCAAGATAGATTTCATTTTTTTTTCATAGACAAGTTGGTGTCCACCACACTTGCATGAATCACTCATTGATTCTACTTGCTTTGTACATTAGTAAAGACTTTGTAACGGATCGCCTGGCACCCCGACTGGGTACCTCCGTTAAAGGATGCTCCTAGCGTTTCCTGAGGACTCCAAGCACTCTGGCAGACACCACAATCACCGTATCGGAGTAGCATATGAAACCTCTCAAGCCTCTGAATGCTGTAGACAGTTGAATAGGAACCATACGAATAGGTTTGCACTCCTAGCAGTCAAACTGGAACAGCATACAATAAATCCTTCCCCAAGAATGAGACGACACTTAACTTTGAGGGTTAAAACAGGAATTCTGGACTGGCACATCCAGCCTGGCTTTTATTTCCATCTTACACATATAAGACTGCCCACAGGGGAGGTGTAAAATATCCAATAGCATCACGGTTGCAACCCACACATCCCCTCCCCTTAGTGTGACACATAATCCCATTATTCCAGACACAAATTTCCTGGGTTTCTGGATGTACCCCTAAACATAGGGATACCCCTTTAAAAATCTGGGTGAGCAACATACTCAAAAATCACCCAGATCGGACCAGAGGTTCGGGAGTTATGAGCAGGCAAAGATTTGACCGACCGCATGGGTAAAGTATCCGAAAACAGTTCCATGCATTTTGGCCCTGCAGTCGGTCACAGACAAGGGAATAAAAACATACGAATTGCCTGGGTTATGGAGCCTAAGGAGGATTCGAATGAATCCCCTAGTTCGTGGGGTTCCTTCTACCGAACGGCGGTCCGTTCGGTAGTTTCCACACGAAATTCTGGAAGTCTGGAGGTCTCAGCAGTGTTTGCCTAGTCAAGTGTCCGATTTTAGTTCCAGACACTCGACGGCAAAACACCGCTGTTCGGGAGTTTAAGATGCCCGACGCCACGTGTTCGTTTCCCGAATGGCGGCCACCCAGAGGACAAAGACCACACTGCACTGATTGCCAATTACCCATTTGCAACATTGTTGCAAACGGTAATTGGAGGCACACTTATTCCTGGGTGGTCTGGTTGTTCGGTAGTTTCACTCAATATAATGAATGGAGTGATTCTACCGAACAATCAGAGAATGCTGCATACATATGCCAGGTTAACTGAACACATAAATACATACATCATATTAAAGGCAGTATTACTGTAATATGCTCCACAGTCTTAAAGGTACATTATCCCCAAAAGTCTCAATAGGTCCACGGATGGCCCTTTAAGGTCCAGTAGCAGTAATATAAAATATTACATGCCCAAATATAGTTCTTTAAAACGTACCAATTTTCCAGGGGCCATAGTCAGCAGGTAGGAGCCAGTGGTGAGGCGGGTTCCGCCACAGACTTATATTGACAAGTGACATGTATGTTAAAAAAGCCTAAAGTTGGCTTGAGCTGAGATTGTGAAGGCTTATCCAGCCGTAGATGAAAAGCAGTATCTTCATTATGCATGAAAAAGCAATTTAAAACTGAATATGGTGAACACTTCTCCAGGAAATGCTCAACCTTGACTAGCATCCTCCGTTCCTTTCCAATAAGGGATGCCACATCTCCGCATTTCCCTTGAATTATTGACCTATGATCAAAATGATCAAAATAGCAAAAACATTTTGATGAATAATTTTGTCTGAAGATCAATACAAAAGTACAAAAGAAAAAAACAATCAAATTAATGAGCTCAGCATTGAAAAAAGCCAAGAAATTTGCTTTTGGGAATCATAATTGGTATAATCCAAATTAACAATTCACTGCTACCAGGCAAAGATGAATAGGTCAGAAAAAACAAGGGAGTTAAATAACATGTTCCATTCAGAAACCTAAATATATTAATATCATCTGAAGAATGTGGACAAAGCATAAAGGAAATATGTACCAGAATTGCCTGAACTGTATGTAAGCATAGCCAAGAACAGGCAAGCTAAGGCAAGACTGGGGATGTGTAGACAAGAACACAAAAGGCATAGAGCAGCACTAACAAGAATAGGCAGCCATAAGACCTAGGTATTCAAAGAGACACCAACAAGTACAGGTGAGTAAAGGCAGTGCTGACACAGATAAGAGAGATAATAAAATTCAAATAGCCAAGTAAATGAAAAAACACTAAATGCAGAGATGTTATTGAGGCAACAAACAATAAGAGTGTTTCACCAAAATAGATACCTGGTTTAGTACTTTTAATATATTTTAATTTCTGTTAGATGATATTAGATTGCACATGTGTAAAAACATATATATAGACTGCCCAGTTATCTCCCACATTCACACTTGAAAACCATGAGTTTTTTTTTGTGTTTTTTTATCAAGCAAAGATTTGTATTTGGAAAAAAAAATCAAAAGAAATATATATATATATATGTTATACCTCTCTAAAAACAAAACAAAATAAAGTTTTTCTTTAACTATACCCATATATCTTGTGCAAATGTATTTCCCTATGGTGGCCATGTATCTTCCTAAATGTGCCAGTAATAAAGAATTCAGTCATCCTAGTAACTCAATAATTGGAAGATATAGCGAGTTCCTATTATGTAACACAACCTCATATTACTTAGAATATGTTCAATGAAATGAGTGGATGGCCAATGTTAAGGGATATTTTTTAAAATAATACCTTATTCAGGCCAGTAACATTGTCAAGCTGTAAAACAGTCACCAATTCTCTCTTTAGAACTACACGTAGTACAAGAACCGCAACCAAACATTTTAGCTCGGAAAGAGGAGACTACATTATTTATTTATAAAATATGTATTTATTAATAAATATTTTACCAGGAAAGATACATTGAGATTTCTCTCATTTTCAAGTGTGTCCTGGGTATAGTTCTGGGTATAGTATTGGCACACAGAGTACTCATGAAATATTTTGTGGCTCACAGCAGGACTAGGTTTAAGTTTTTATTATGATTCTTACCCAACAGAAACATATAATGTACAATGTGTATAAATGAATAATTATGTGCAATGCTGCTATGTAATAGAATAGAATAGAATGGCATAACCTAATAATATTGTGATAATCTGATTAGCGGATCCTGACTGTTAGTGTGTACATTAATAAAACACTTCACACTATTCTTACATAAAATAATAACTCTTCAGTGAAAGAAGAATCAGTCATGTAAAAATAAACTGGTGAGAATCATTGTTTCTTCCATGTATTCATATTACTCATGTGAGGTTTAAATATGCCGTCCTGCACAGGTCATTATGAAGATATTCACTGAAATATGTGTTTTGGAAAAAGTAACTCTCATATTTGAGATATCTTTTGTGTGATCCAGACTAATATAATTGTTCCTCAGGTCCCTTAGCTTTGCAAATTAAATATGTTCTGTGTATATAATAGACAACAATTGAATCTGATACCTTCTCTGATGGATAAAAGATGTACCCATTAGATTTGGAGATTTATTTCGGTCCAAACGTCAATTCTTCCAAATTTTGGCCAATGAGGAGATCGAGGCGAAATGTAGATGAATCATGAACCAGCTGAGACACTCAATGGTATATATAGATTTTTTTTTTCTCCACTATTTCCCTCTATTAGTTACTTTTTCTCATGTGATCTGTGGTAGGAAAATGCTCCTATTAGTGTAGTGAAAAATATATACATAATATTATATTAGGTATATATACCTATAAATACCTGTATTTGCAGTACACTGGTCAATGTTGCATCTTTTTGGATCCCTTGATTTATTTCCTGAATCCGTTTTTCGTTACTGAAATTCTGTTGAGCCAATTGGTTGAAATTTCAGTGTCCAGAAAATTTTTCTCTTTTCGAGAAAAATGGTTCGGCGTAGCCAAATTTTCTTGCTGTGCACAAGTCAAGTAACTATTACACCTGTTGAAGAAACATTGTTTTAAAACTCCACAGGTACAACTTAGGGCCACATAAATGGCCTGGTGTGGTTTTTTAGGTGTAGTTTATAAGGATCAATTGTGGGGCAAATTTTTGTAAGTGAAGCAAACACCATGACACCCAATGAAAGGTTCTTTCTGCTGGCCTCACATTTAATACAAACTCCTGTATTTATTTTTCATAAGAACTTTTATGATTCATGTCAAGCAGAAAAGGCACATATAGGATCCCCTCTAAATAAAGTCAGAAATGCGGGGGCGTGGTCTGACCGCTGAGCCGAGAGGACGCTCACCTCGACGGCTCCGGCACTTCGGGGTGCTAAAAACGATGAAAAAAACTCTAACAGGCAGTGAATCAGTGCCAATTGGCCTCCTGGTGAAAGGAGGAACCGGGGCGCACACATCGATGCCCACCAAGCGACAACTGCTCCGGTGCGTACCAATCACCCGGGAGGGGCCTACCAGCATGGCGGGAGCGGGAGAGGCGGCCGCTCTCCTGCCGCCAGGCATGGATGACACCTCGCCACACGATCAACGTTCCCCCCCCTCTGGCCCGGTGGGGGTTATCCCGGGCCACCCCCACACGATCCCCACAATAAAAGACAAACAAGCAATCAGCCTACCGGGCCCAGGGGGAAGCGTGGCAGAATACAAAATGGTGGATAGCACTCACACTGCATCCCTGGCCACAGCATGGGAGTTCACAGAGATCCGACTCGACCTCATATTTAACTCCATCTGGGAAAAGATAGAGGCCCTCCCTTGGCCCACAGAGCAAGAACCCCCTCAAAGAAATACACCACGGGAAGACCCAGAGCCGGGTGCAACAAACCCAAAGCACGCCTACCCGAGGCCGAGCAGACACACAAAAAGACCCACTTCGACGGATGGGGCCTGGCACAACAATGCGAACAGGCGCAGCCTACACAAAGCAAGTAAAGCTAAAGTGTCACCCAAAGCAAGGTGCCTTAAACCACCTCGCCTACAAATGGAGCTCCAGCATAGACCCGGGACCGGCGCAACCAACAGAGCACAAATGAGAAAGCGGCATACCACGGGTCCTACATTAACAGCAGCGGCGGATCACCCATACCCGCTACGCACTAAACTGCGAACACACCGACCGCAGAAACGCACATATGGGTTTGCACACCACCAGCCGAATGTAACGCATACCCACTCGGGAACTACTCACCTCAACATATCCGGTCCACGGAGAACGAAGACAGCGTCTCAGAGTGCCCGCGCACCGATAATACGGCAAGAGTTACGACAAACAGTACTGGGATATAGAGTTCAGCCCCAGCGAGGCATCGGCTGACCCTATAGTGATAGCCCCATATGATTTCACCCAATCTGGCGAGAATAAGATACCTGACTAACCACCCAGTGGAAGCATGTTTTCTGTTTTTCTTTTGTTCTTGTTTTTTTTTTTTCTTGTGGTTGAAACGGCAGTAACACACCTTGAATGTTTTTGATTTTTATAATGCATGCCTTAACAGCTTTGATCCAGACCCCATCTAGCTACACTGACCTTAAACATATGTTTCATAGTATTTGCATATAATCCCGTATCTAGACTGTACTGCTAGATTTGTTACTGAATTTCCACTAAATAGCATAAATATGTGCCTAGCTTATACCAAACAGTTTTAAGCTTGTACTTCGCTTGTAATCTCGACCTATAAGGAAAGAGGGGTGCGCTTTCTCGGAAAGGGAAAGGGGAGGATTGTGTCTACTGACATGGACATGTAGATCCCATCGATGCATGCTTTGCAATTATTCATGTTGGCAATCTTTTGGTGGGGTGCTAGCGGGTCTGTTGTTCTTGGTTGGTTTGTGCCTGTTTGGTCTAACTTCATTAACGTGTGCAGCCCCACAGCAAGTCAACCGTGTTAATATAGCAAGCAATCTATCCCAGTATAGATTTTTTTTTTTCCATGTCATTTAAAAAAAAAAAAAAAGGAAATGTGCCGTTTACACTGCCACAGATTTGTAACACTGTGAAAATGCCTGCAGTTGCTGTCGTGGCTCTGCATGATAGCGCGCACTCAGTTAGACCAGCATATCTCTAGTTAACTGCAACTTGTTACACTCCTACACGTATGTTTATTATTTGTTGGTTCAACTACCATAAAAATGCAGAACGTGACACGGCATACCGCCATATCTTGTTCTTAGGGTATAGTTAGTGAAGACCTGGTACCTGCATTAGCATAGCTTAAACCTGACACACTGGGTTACCTATACGTTAACAAATATACTGTGTAGTACCTTAGCAAATGTCCTGAAACCGTATAATCTGTGACCATATCAAAAACCTGTCTATGCTGACTCATATAGCTATGCGTGATTAGCCTGAATGTACTGTAAATCATTACTATACCATGCCCTGTTTTAAATGTTTTCCTATCTTGATATCACACAAAAAAGAAATAGTGCAGCATATCTTGCTACCCGTACCAAATGTCTATGACGACCTAATCTGTTGTACGAGTCTTTGTTTATGCCTATAACTTACCCTGCACTTTCCTTCTTTTTCACTCCTCTGAATACTCCTACCTGACGTGTGCATCTTGTTAAATCTTGTTAAATCATTTAAACTAAACGAGAACCTAAGCTGTCGAAATATTGATCTCATTAATCTAAAAATGTGCCTTGACAAACGAATGCCACGACTTGTACTGCAAATGTCTATCAATTTTTCTTGATGTCGCTGTTGTGGCGCACCAAGGCTTTTTGTCACTTTTGTGCACAACAAAAATAAAGAATTAATAAAAAAAATAAAGTCAGAAATGTGTATTATGTGAAATCTGAATATGTATGATGATTAATAAATGTGCATTTAGTGTATTTATTACTTGCCCTCAATAAACACTTTACCTTTCTAAAACTTGTGAAAGACTGTCCTTCACTGATTTAACACTCCGTTTTGAACACTAACTGAATATAGACAGATTGCAAGAGGTTACAGAACCTTCTCCATCATTAATGGTGTTCTCAATACTACATGTATGTTTTCAATTTCCCCTAAAAAAGGACATGGTGTAACTTCGCTTCTCTTAGTCAGAGGCTCCAACTTCAGGGTTCTGTGTTGGGGTATATCCATGATGACTAAAACATGTAATCTAAAGAGTTTGAGAAGTGGATAGCCACAACCCACTTCTATATAGTTCTAGGCAGAAGTAGTATAGATATTCTACCAATACAAGAATTAACTATAAAACCAGGACATGACATCCAGAGACTCTAGACAACATATCAACTATACTAACCTGGCTGATTAGACCATAACAGTTATATGATTAATTATTGTGGTTGGAATGTTTATAATAAGCAAATGCATCTTAGTTGTGTGAATGTGTGATATAACCATACATGTGGGATATTCAAATAAGTGCAATTCAGTTTCCCACCTTTTATCGCCATTTGTTCACAAAAAAAAAAAGTAGTCTTGTGCACGAAGAAAAAAATAGTTTCAGCTGAACTACTTAGTATGAAAAATAAAAACGGCACAATTTTGTGCATGTGGTTGTTGAGCTTGTCAGAATTTCACTTAAGTTCAGGAAAAATATTTAGACAAACAAAAAGGTTGAAGGGTGTACTGCAAAATATATACTTTATGCAAATATTATGTATACGTATTATGTATATGTATATATATATATATATATATTTTTTTTTTTTTTTCATAATTATTGGGTTTTTTACTGCTCATTCTTATTTTCCTGTATTGGTCACTTCTCATTTGATCTATTTGTGAATAAAATAAACATTTAGTGACTATAATCAAGCCATCAACCATCTTTTTTTCCCATCAATCATCTCCTATTTTGGCACTATGGGCGGAACTCAGAATCACGAATCAAGTGAACATGCTTCACCACTGTGAGACCTAGGTTACACAACCATCAGCTAATGCAAGTTAAGATCAGAGCATATGTTCATAAGAATAGAAATAACTTGTGGACATCGTCGTTCTTAATAAATACCCAAGTTGCAGTTATTTATATTGAAATTGATTTCGTCAATTGAACAAGGGTTTGTTTGCAAGATGAAAATTAGAAAGTCATGAACTATTGATCAACCGAGTTGGGGATTTATTCCAACTCAGTTACTTTCATAAAAAAATATTCCATTTGATGTCAATCAGTCCCTATGAATAAGTACATTCCAGTGTTTAAATGTTCTTATAAGCATTAGCGGTCATAATTGTTACATTTTGATAGGGATTTGTTAAGGTAGTGATATAGGTGAGTACTTTGGTGTATGAGAATGCCCTTGTGACAAATGTAAAACAAAACAAAATCTGTGTTGCATTCCATTGACAAGGCATTAGAGCAACTTCCCCATTATCTGATTTTCATTAGGCTGAAATATGTCAATATCTACTTAGTTCCTATAAGTCAATTTGATTTAATTATTGTTTTTAAGTTAGCATTTAAATTTATGCTTGACTTTTTTCAGCAAGAAGTCATCCTTAATTTACAGTGCAATAGAACAAGCTAATTTAAGAAATAATTGAACTAAAGAACTTTCGATATTGGTTTGATAAATGATAAAAAAATGTAATTGTATTTTATAAACTTTATTAGCTTAGAATGTAGATAGATAGATTAGGATTTTAATGTAAAAGAAAGTAAATTGTCTTTTCTACAAGGCAAAAAAAAGATACTCATGCATGGATACTTTTATTTAAAGGGACACTACAGTCACCTAAATTACTTTAGCTAAATAAAGCAGTTTTAGTGTCATTGTCACTGTCATTTAGGAGTTAAATCACTTTGTTTCTGTTTATGCAGCCCTAGCCACACCTCCCCTGGCTATGATTGACAGAGCCTGCATGAAAAAAAAAAACTGGTTTCACTTTCAAACAGATGTAATTTACCTTAAATAATTGTATCTCAATCTCTAAATTGAACTTAATCACATACAGGAGGCTCTTGCAGGGTCTAGCAAGCTATTAACATAGCAGGGGATAAGAAAATCTTAATTAAACAGAACTTGAAATAAAGAAAGCCTAAATAGGGTTCTCTTTACAGGAAGTGTTTATGGAAGGCTGTGCAAGTCACATGCAGGGAGGTGTGACTAAACAAAGGGATTTAACTCCTAAATGGCAGAGGATTGAGCAGTGAGGCTGCAGGGGCATGTTCTATACACCAAAACTGCTTCATTAAGCTAAAGTTGTTCAGGTGACTATAGTGTCCCTTTAATGGATGAACTGCCACTTCCTTGGTTTTAGCACAACCAAAATAACTTAGTAAAAAGTTAGCTATTAGTTGTACTAAAGCAGGGATAGGCAACCTTTGGCACTCCAGATGTTATGTACTACATCCCCCATAATGCTCTTACACCCATAATGCTGGCAAGGCATAATGGGAGGTGTAGTCCAAAACATCTGGAGTGCCGAAGGTTGCCTATGTCTGTACTAAAGTGATTTAAAAATCCTATGTAGTGCAAATTAGTTTAACCCATAGTGCCTTATGCACAGGGAATGAGCATGAATGACACTGCTATAGAAAACAATGAGCACTTGTATGGCAATTTTCAGCTGATGCACTCACATTAATTGCAGTTTTGATAATACTTAATGGGATTTTGTAGCCGAGATGCATTTACACTAAGAGAAAAAGGACAAAATAATGATGCCTCAAGTAGTTAGTATCAGAGTTAAAATATTTTGCAGTGTTTTAAAACATTATCTAATGATTCACAATCTCATTGTTATTATTTAACCAATTCTGTAACAATTTAAATAAAAAAATATGCATTTATTTGAAACACATGATGGGTAACTCACACATAAAGATGAACAAAAACTACATATTTCAAGTACATCTTTCTGTTCAGTGATAATTAATATTCTGCAAAACCATAATGCATGAATGTGCTGTATTAAGGTGGTTAAAAGAAAATCAAATGTTTTATGGCATGTTGCATGGTATACAAAATGCACATAAGATGCTTCATCTGAGATGGCTGTTCTTCTCATGCAGAGAGAGCTGGTTGTCATCTAGGATCTGTACTACCCTTATCGATGGGATCAGCATGATATACAAATAGTTAATGTTCTCTCTATAATGGCACAAGATGAGCAAAAAACAAGCTGGAGACCTGATCGAGAACCCACTGAAGGACAAGCTTACTAAGTTGTCTGTCTTTTCTCAGGATTCTCTTGAGTTCTGTATAGGTTTGTTTGCAAATTGTCTCCCTATGGTAAAATAGTAATTTAGTTGTAGATTCCTTGCTCACTGAACCTAGAGGGTTATTGGCCAAACTTTACTAATAAGGCCCACCAAGGCTGAAAAGAGCTTCTGCGGGAGGGAGCCAATCTGTATTTTGGATCTGGACAACCCTTTTTGGTGGGTTCAGTCTGATATGCGAATAGTTTAAGTTCTCTCTATAGTGGCACATGGTAAACTTAGATCAGCTTAAAAACTGAGTGGGGTTCCACCAAAGCTTTTTGAGTTGTTGACCATTCTCAGGATTCTTTTGCACTCTGTTTGGGTTTGTTTTGGTCACAAGGCTTTAAACATGTATGTAGTACATGAATAAAAAAACACATTTATAAAATATAGCTGAACATTATCACGTGATTACATGTTTGCTACATTACACTTCATCATAGTCACATGATCCTATATGTACACATTGCAAAGTAATTGGTATGACATGAAAAGTAATCCTAAGATTAATTATTTCATAATGGAAAGCAATAAAACTGAAACATATATCAAATCTTTTAAGTTATTCACTAACTTCAAATAGCTGAAATCCGATACTCATACCATAATCAAAGATAGCAAAGAAGACAGAGAGACGAGAAGGAATCAATTGGCCCACACATGTGACAAACCTCTTCATTATTTTCTCTCCACTTTTTTTTTCTACTCTTCAGAGCAGCGGGGTGGGCTGGAGGGGCATAAAGTTGGGATACGGATTGCAGTGTGTTGACTTCAACTATCCTACTGTTATGCACACTCTGGGCGCATTACCTGGTGCACAGGTGCAACGCACATCTTGGGTGAATGCTCAGACAATGTTGATCCAGTAGCTTACCACACACAATCAGCCGGGGAATACTAGTTCAATGTCACTCAATACCATCAAGCATAAGAAATATCTGGACCAGTGAACGCGGTAGCTGATGAATTCATGAAGAGGTGCAGCTGGGCTGGTGTGACGAGTGATCCAGCCCATCCACTTGACTGGACTGCTCATGCCCCTACAGCTCCAGACCTATAGAGATTATTTAGGGGGCATACTCATTGGAGGGGGATTCATCACAATTCTTACTTGTACTGAGTAGGGGGCTATCATGAGGGGACGAGGGGACCGAATCTAGACCGAACTGGTCCTGGTCCTAGGCTACCGAGCGCCACATTTGTCCAGCAACTGAAGCAACACTAAAATGAATGATATACACTTAGGAAAAATTAAACTATTGTCTATTTTATTGTGACAAGTAATATGTAATATCACCACATGTCCTATTTTCAGATGTGCCGAGTGGTAGCTGTTCAATAAATTATATGGCTTGTTCTCGTTTTGTAACTTCCTTGAAAAAAATTAAAAATAAAGATTGTCCAAAAAAAGAATCCCTTGCACATTTACACAATCAAAGGTCATTATTGTTACCCATTGTCCAAATAACTGCAGGTTCAAATTAGGACCTTTATGAAATGAATACTCCTATGATTATGGTTTCAATTAGACTTCAACTCTAACAATATTCAAATGTATAAAATTGTGAAATTTCCTCAAAAATGTTTAAAGCTTAGCTTTTATTAAAACATATATATATATATATGCCATATATACAAATTCATGAAAAAAACTAAATAAGAGAAAGTGAACACAGGAATAAAACAATCAGTGTTTAACATTTGTGTACTCCATGGTTAAAAAATATTAACTTATTAACTAACCCAGGAAGTCCCTCTAATGGCTATTGAAGTGACAGCATTGGGCAACAGTATGACACTGTCTTTTCAAGCAAAGTCTGTGTTTGCCTTTCAGTCTCTTTGACTCGGAATCAACTACGTTAAGCTGTAGTGGTTCTGGTGCTTATAGGGTCCCCTTAACTAATGTCATCAAAGTAGATCAACATTTAGCTGTAAGATAACACTCATACATCGCTGTTAACCCTTTCAGGACCGCTGACGGTTCAGGACCGTCAGCGGTAAAACATGCGTTTGGACCGCTGACGGTCCTGAACCGTCATAACGGTCTGGGGCTACTTACCTGATCGCCGTCGGTCCCACGGCGGCGATCAGTGCTCCACCCGGTCCAGGGGGGTTGCCTGTCTGCCCGGGCAGTCCCCCCTCGGCAGATCAGGACCCTGCGGCCATGTGATCACTCGATCACATGACCGCAATAGGTGTCTGTGTATCTGCCTGCAGGGGGACTGTCTGTGCTGACAGGCAGTCTCCCTGCAAGTGAAAAATCAAAAAAATAAAGTTAAAAAAAAAAAGTGTAAAATCAGTGTAAAAAAAATAATAATAATATGTGTGTATATATATATGATATATATACATGTATTATATCTATATATAATATATGTATATGTATCATATATATAATGTCATATTAAGTGTATTTTTATATTTATATATACGTATATTAATATAAAAATACACTTATATTTAAATTACACACGAATATATACAATATATATATAATTGCTATATATATGGTATATATATATTATTATAAAATACAAATAATATGTTAATAAAAATAAATAACAAAAAATAAAAATAATTTTTAATAATTATAAAAAAATATTTATATATGCAATTTTATTCTAACAGTATTTTGATATATATATATATATATATATTTATATCAAAATATACTTAGAATGTAATGATACATATATATATGTATAAATAAATAAATAAAAACAATACGAAATATACACATGTCCATATACATAATTACATAAATAATTTCATAAATATACACGTAGACGTCAAATATATAAATATGTATATATATTAAAATTCTACATGTGTATTTATGTAATATTTTTACCTAATTAAGTAATTTTAATGATTGCAATTTGAGGGACCTGCCTGCCAACCCAGGCCGAAAGTCCAGATAATTTAATTTGCTAGCACTGTGTTTAACCCTGTAACTTTCTATGACACCCTAAACCCTGTACATGGGGGTACTGTTTTACTCGGGAGACTTCGCTGAACACAAATATTAGTGTTTCAAAACAGTAAAACATATCACAGCGATGATATTGTCAGTGAAAGTGAAGTTTTTTGCATTTTTCACACACAAACAGCACTTTCACTGAGGATATTATTGCTGTGATACATTTTACTGTTCTGATACACTAATATTTGTGTTCAGCGAAGTCTCCTGAGTATAACAGTACCCCACATGTAGAGGTTTTATAGTGTTTGTGAAAGTTACAGGGTCAAATATAAGGCTTGATTTTACTTTTTTTTTAATTGAAATTTGTCGGATTGGTTAGGTTGCCTTTGAGAGCGTATGGTAGCCAAGGAATGAGAATTAGCCCCATGATGGCATACCATTTGCAAAAGAAGACAACCCAAGGTATTGCAAATGGGGTATGTTCAGCCTTTTTTAGTAGCCACTTAGTCACAAACACCGGCCAAAGTTAGCGTTTTTTGCATTTTTAACACACAAACAAATATAAATGCTAACTTTGGCCAGTGTTTGTGACTAAGTGGCTACTAAAAAAAACTGGACATACCCAATTTTGAATACCCTGGGTTGTCTACTTTAAAAAAATATGTACATGTTAGGTGTGTTTCAGGGATTTATGACAGATAACGGTGTTACAAGGTCACTATTGATACATTTAAAATATATATATATTGAAACAGCAATTTCCTACTTGTATTTATAGGCCTATAACTTGCAAAAAAAAGCAATAAAGCATGTAAACACTGGGTGTTTTTAAACTCAGGACAAAATTTTGAATCTATTTAGCAGTTTTTTTCATTAGCTTTTGTAGATAAGTAAAAGATTTTTCAAGTAAAAGTCCAAAAACATGTTTTTTTTTTTAATTTTTCACCATATTTTATTATTTTTTTTAAATACAATATTGGACATAATACAAATAATGGTATGTAAAGAAAGCCCCTTTTGTCCTGAAAAAAACAATATATAACTTGTATGGGAACCGTAAATGAGAGAGCGGAAAATTACAGCTAAACACAAACACCACAAAAGTGTTAAAACTGCTCTGGTCCTTAACGTACAAACATCGCAAAAACAGGCCGGTCCTGAAGGGGTTAAAAGGACACTATAGGCACTCAGACCACTAAATAACACTGGACGTCCTCATGCTTTGCATTATATAATGCTTTCCTATGGGTCAAGTACTAATGCGATCACGGTGGTCAGCTGACATAGGTGGAGGAGGAGTCAGAGGCACATCTTGAATCAGCACAGAGGGAAATTAGTGCTGGAATCAGGTAAGCAATAAAGGATTTTTTTAACAATAGGACACAATAGGTCACTAAAGTGCTAGGAAAGCAACTTAGTTATCCTGGCTCTATAATTTCCCTTAAGCTGAAGCCATCCATATGAATAAATAGCAATTGAACATTGAATGGTTTTGATGTAGTCTACAAGTCTCATTTTCCTTCTTATTTCACACCAGTTGATTTAGGAATTTTCCCTTTTCCTACTTTTACTCATCCTATTTTAAAATGCTATAAATCTTATATGTCTACCACGCTGCTCTCTTTTGTGTATTTGGTGTGTGAAAACAAACCTCATGATAACTTCAGTTAAACCATATGATACTCCAGTTTCACAAAAAGAGTTATCTTTGAACTGGATGTTGATCAACTGTATAACATTAATTAACTGACCAGTAGTACAGCTTTTTACTCTGCCATTATCTAAAAGTCTAAAGGCATCAAGCTAATAATTTAATCACACAAAATACAAGTGTTAAACACTGTTTATGTGGTTCCTCTGCTCACATTTTCACATTTTTAAATCACAGTTATAAGGACATTATAGGCACTAAAAAAACTTTAACTTAATGAAACAGTTTTGGTGTATAGAACATGCCCCTACAGTCTCACTGCTCAGTTCTCTGCCATTTAGGAGTTAAATCCCTTTGTTTATACAGCCCTAGTCACACTTCCCTTCATGTGACTTGCACAGCCTTCCATAAACACTTCCTGAAAAGATTGATATAATGTTTAAACTTCCTATTTAAAAGCTATTTGTTTAACCCCTTCAGGACGGAGTCAATAGTGCACGTTCTGATCAAAACAAAACGTAAACAAAAACTGGAATTTGCGCTATATGTCTGTTCAACCGTAATTCACCGCTGTCACATTAAGTGCACCCACACTTATTATATATCATTTTGTTCAGGAGAAACAGGGCTTTAATTTATCAATAACTATTCATATATGGAACATAATTTATTATGAATAAAATTAAAAAAAATGTGAGAAAATAAGATTTTTTTTTTAATTTGTATTTCCGTCTGCCATTTTAGCTGTGAATTTCATAATACTGTTAGCTTTTCCTGCAAATAAATGCACATATTTGTAATCAGAAATGTCTCACGAGTACAACAGTACCCCCCATTAACAGGTTTTATGGTGTTTTGGAAAGTTACAGGGTCAAATATAGAACGTTCCATTTTCAAATTGAAATTTGCCAGATTAGTAATGTTACCTTTGAGACAGTGTGGTAGCCCAGGAATGAGAATTACCCCCATAATGGCATACCATTTGAAAACGTAGACAAGCCAAGGTATTGAAAGTGGGGTATGTTTAGTCTTTTTTTTGTAGCCACTTAGTCACAAACACTGGCCGAAGTTAGCGTTCATATTTGTTTTTTTGTGAAAAAAGCAAAAAAATGAATATTTGGCCAGTGTTTGTGACTAAGTGGCTACTAAGAAAGACTGGACATACCCCACTTGCAATACCTCGGGTTGTCTACTTTTGCAAATGGTATGCCATAATGGGGGTAATTCTCATTCCTGGGCTACCATACGCTCTCAAAGGCAACATAACTAATCTGGCAAATTTCAATGTGAAGAAAATGAAATGCAAGCCTTATATGTGACTCTAACTTTCCAAAACACCATAAAACCTGTACATGGGGGGTACTGTTATTCTCGGGAGACTTCACTAAACACAAATATTAGTGTTTTAAAACAGTACAACATATTACAACAATAATATAGTCCATAAAAGTGCCGTTCGTTTGTAAAAAATGCAAAAAACATAACTTTTACTTAAAATATCATCGTTGTAATACAATTTACCAGTTTGAAACACTAATATTTGAGTTCAGCGAAGTCTCCCGAGTAAAACAGTACCCCCTATGTACAGGTTTTATGGTGTCCTGGAGAGTTACAGGGTAAAATATAGTGCTTGCAAATTAAATTCTCTGCACTTTCTCCCTGTGTTGTCAGGCATGTCAATCAAATTGTAATTAATCCAATCACATAATTATGTTAAAAGATTACTTAAATATACATGTAGAATTTTAATATATATACATATATATATATTTAAATTCTACGTGTATACTAATGTAATCTTTTATGTAATTATATGTATTTATATATATATATATATATATATATATTTGCGGTTATTTGCATTTTATATATAGATAGATATATATAGAATGTCATTCTAAGTGTATTTTGTTACCAATATATATATATTAATAACAAAATACAGTTAGAATGAAATTACATATGGATATATCATTTATACTAAATTTTGTTTCAATATTTTATTTATTTATTTTATTATTTTATTTATTTATTATTTTAATTATACGTATATATATATAATATATATATGTAGATCTATTATATATATAATATATATACATATTATATATATGTAACGTCATTCTAAGTGTATTTTAATACTAATATATATACTTATATTAGTATTAAAATACACTTTGTATGACGTTACATATATATAATATGTATATATATTATATATGTAATATATATACATATTATATATATATAAAAATGCATTTAATTTATTTTTACACGTTTATTTTTTTTTTTTTATTCTTCCCACCAGCAGGGGGACTGTCTGATATTTCAGACAGCAAAAACTGCTGGCAGATCCACAGCCAGCTATAGGGGGCCATGTGATCGCTCTTTGAGAGCGATCACATGGCCCACGGGGGCCTCATTTGCCGTGGGATGGCTGCCTGGGCTGTCAGGCACCCCTCCAGAAGAGGATCGTGGCGGAGGTGAGTACCTCCTGGCTCCTGGGGCAGAAAGCCGTTACGGGGTTCCATGCCGCCGCAGCGGCTTTAAAGCCCATTTAAAGCACGGCGGCATGGAACGCCGTAACGGCGTTAAGGGGTTAATTTATTTCTATTTCCCTTGTCTCCTGCTAAGACCTTCAGTGATGTTTTCATTAAGTTTTGCACTTGATGCAAGACTCACCTCTCCTACATAGCCTTGTTTGGAAAGCACCAAACAACCTTTTATGTCAACTTGTGAATATGCAAAGAAAACATATGTGTTCTCTCTCTCCATTCTCAGATTGTCTGTCCAAAGCTGTTGCAAAAATATTTCTGACTCTTTCGTTATGCTGTTTTCCAACAGAGCTTGCCCCTCCCCCCTTTTGCTTTCTCTTTGGGTGAGTTCAAGCAGGAAAGACACCCAGAGGAGAACAGAGGTGCAGAACACAGCCTTATGTCAGTGCTGATGGGCACAGGTTTTATAGTCAGAAGATAAAGGTGGCCCAGGCACTCCATCAAATCAAGCAGCTTTATTAGACATGAACAGACATTGCAACGTTGCAGCCCACAATGAGGCCTTTGTCAAGGACAGGTTTGGCATAGAATACACAGCGTCGGAGAGAGAAAAACATTCACCGAGGTTGTAATGGTTGTAGGGTAAAAAAGGGCCTAACCGATAGCAAGAGATTATAGGAAGGGCTGAGACAGGATCTGCAAAAGAGCACACCTGATATCAGCCCTATTACCCTGGTAGCGGTTACTGAAATAGAATACATGGCGTAAAATGCCCTATTCTTATAAAGGACAAAAAGACTATAAAATAAAATAACTTTATTCCCCTAACTGGGTACACACATCTAAAGTATAAAAAGACAACAAAGGGAAAAAATAGTGCAAAAAATAAATAAAATCAAAATATCAACTGTTAAAATAGGACCAACTATTGAAGCGTATTAGTACAAGTTGTAATATTCTTGTTACAAAATTGTCAATTAATATTAGGTGAAACTAGAGGATACTAGAATAGGGGATCTTGTTTCAATTTACCTCCACTGTCATTTTCCTGACCGCTGTCTAATCACGTCTGGGGTATGCTCTGGACCTCCCCAAGTATTCTCTGACGTCATATACAGCTATATTTCAGAGAAATATAGGCAATGTTACCTCGAGTTTGTTAATATACCTTAGGATACCCATACTCCCATATCACTTGTACAGATAGGGTTACCTAATTATATCAACACGTTATGTACATTGTATCTCTCTCTGTACCCAGATGTGTGTACCCAGTAAGGGGAATAGAGTTATTTTATTTTATAGTCTTTTTGTGCTTTATAAGAATGGGGCACTTTACGCCAAGTATTCTATTTCAGTAACCGCTACCAGGGTAATAGGACTGATATCAGGTGTGCTCTTTTACAGATCCTGTCTCTGCCCTTCCTATCATCTTGGCATAGATTAAACTGACTGAGAGTAGAGGGAATGTGCTGTTTTTTACCTCTGATTTTTGAGAAATCAAAACATTATCTAGCGATTTTAAAACCATGTGAAACTGCAAGGATCAGTGAGATGGGTGTATGTCAACATGCACAAATATGAGGGAATGACACTGGTTTAATCATAGCCACCACATTACAGGGGCATCTGTTACACACGTTTCCAGTGAAAAGATGGGGAAGTCCGCTGTTACTTGCCATATATAATCTGCACTTTAATAAGTATATGATCAGTTAGAAGTGTAATCTAGTTAGGGGTCCCAAATCACAGAAATTACAGAAGGGTGTTATGCACATTTGCCATCAATGTATCCATTAGATAGCTATTTTCTAACTTACTTTTTAACACAATAGGAAACATTATATAACAGCCTTTTAGTGTTATCCAATGGGATTTCTCTTGGGTCTTGATTAATAATAAGAGGCTGTTTTGGTTTATTTAAAATGTCAGTCCTTCACAGATTTCTTATCTTCTAGCGTCTTTTTTGTACTTCCTGTCAGTGATTGTCCTGGAAACATTGGCTCTGACAAAGCATTCTGCAGGAAGCATCTTCTTCGGTCAAAGCCTTCTCTTCTTGTAGTAATCGTCTACATAATAAGAGCAGCACGGAAGACACTTGATCGACAAGCACTCCACATTAGGAGTCGATGGGACTCTGCAGTATTCTTTTAAAATGGTTAGGAGAAGTTGATTTTAATCAAGAAATCTAGTCTATAAATATGTAAGCAAGGAATCTTTTGAATTAGTTCAATTAGATTTGTTAATGCACTCAGAGGATACTGTTAATACATACAATATCTGTTTTCTTGATAACTACTATATGTAATGGGAATGCAACACACTATTTACTGTATTAGAAATGCGTAGTGCATAACTACTGCCACCTAGTGTCCAAGTATTACATATGATCTACAGTAGGAAAATATTTTGCCAATAATGTCACATTAATTGACACAATGACTTTATGAAGAACTCTCAAATAAATATGGTGATTAAAGACATTTACTAATTTTGTCCCATCTCACATAATCCGGATGGATTGTGGATGCAATGTGACTGTTGTAACAAAGAAAATTTACAAAACTTGAATACTTCAACATACATTGCTTCCAATACAGATCTTATCAGAATAAAGATTCATAAACCTTTAAACAGATTGTTTAATTTCGGCATTTTATATATTTTTTAGTTATGATTTATTATTAGAATATGACATATTCTTTAGGCAGATATCTTTTTTACTAAATTATCTGCTATGCACTATAATGATTTTTTTTCTGCTTAATATGGATCTGGAAAAATCCATTTCTGTTTTTTTTTTTCAATAATTGCCCAGTCTTTCAAGGTATATAAGCTGGGCAGGGATGTTTTGAGAAAGCAGTCTTTATGAAGTCTTCACAGAAGACGAAACGCGTTGACTCTGTCATTCTATTTTTTAGCATTCAGTGATAACAATTATGTTCCTTTAAGTCGGCCTCGGCCACAGCCTTTTTTTAAGTTACTGGCCACGGCTCACCACAAGATTTCAGCTTTGTGTGCTCCCCCGCTCTGGCCTTGGTCAGTAGTGTTGTCTGCCTTCCGAACTGTGGACCTGTCATTACAACACTTGGACGTAACGCTGTGACGACAGGTAAGGTCGGACACATAAGGGGTCGAGCTCGCTGAGGATTGATGTGATCAGTTACATTGCTGCACTTCTCGGAGGATTGTTTCAGCATCTTTTTGGGCCGGTGGAGAGGCCCCCCACATTTTAGTATTTGTTTTGTTACATCCTTTTATCGGCAGGAATTTTTTATTATATAGTGTACTTATTTGTTTTTATTGCTCTTTTTTTGAGGGCAGTTTGTTTCCAATGAGATTTCTTCACACTAGTTTAGTATTGTTCGAGACATCTTATCTGCTGTTTTTTAGTGGATATTTGCTATATTAGTCTTACATGATAAATCAGTGTTTCATTTTATATTACTATTTGGTTTCTTTGGTATGTACTTATTTGAGGGGTATTCCAGTCATAGTTGTTTTGACGGCATTGTGACTGGGAACACCTTTACTGTAATTACTGCTTCCCAGAGATTGTTACTTTTTATGCTAGACCCTGTTACACTCATATGATACTTATTAGCTGATGATTATTTTGAAATCTATCGGATATTACTTGTCTGTTGGCACTGTGATTTGAGAGATTCGATTTATTTATATTTATTTTTTTTTTACTCATTATATATTAAAAAATTTGCTTTTTTATATATTGACCTGTACAGTAAAGATTAATATACTTATAAACTTTTCTTAATTTCATGTATGATACCATGTGCCAGTAATTTCACTGCGAGCAAGTCACTTGTACTTTATATATCTTATACTGATATATTATATATCTGTATTAGTCCCTAGGTGCGCTCACATACTCTGGTTATTTAAATCTGTGATGAAGCCTAACAAATATTCATAATTGATTGGTCTTGAGTCAAACCCAATTTCCAATAAACCTTTAATATATAAATGTAGTATGCAACTTGGATTTTTTTTTAGCAAAATATAAATATAAATAATACAAAAAAATGCTAAACTATATTCTCTACTTTGAAATGGAGATAAATATGTTAAATTGAGCAATTATAAATGAGTCAGCATGCATGCCCAAGCCTACTGACAAGTCTCCATCACAACTCAATTTGCTTCAAATCATATCACCGTCTAGTCTGATCATATTTATTTTCAATAATAGCGCTTGTCTCTTATATCAGAGTTCACAATAGGGAAAGCCACACTGTCTTGTATCATTCAAGAAATATTTCTTATTAGATTTCCCTTTGGGATCCATTAAGTTAGCAACTGTTGATGGACATATACTAACATTCTGGCAAATTTTATTTTTATCTCAAAGCAACTTAAAATAGTGTATTCCCTATGTGATTATGCACTACAGCGGCTGTAAATCCAAAAGACTATATAAAATTTATCAGTAGCAGATTTAACGAACCATTTTTTTTTTTTTTGCAAGTTTGGGATTTAAACTAATTTAGCCATTTTGACTACATGGGAGTTTGGCTTGCAAATCGAGTAGGTTTGAGGACATGCAAACCTATGGAATAAAGAGAAACAAAGTTAATTGAAACAATGGAAAAATTGTAATGGCATTTAGAAAATAAAGTTTCTTTATTTTTTTTTACTATGGTATTAGAAATATCACTTTACTAAACAAACATGTATGTGCGTTTAACATATGTGTAGTTACAAATATCAAGCATGAGATCTTGAACCTATTTTTTACTTAAAAGTTCCAGTTTAAATTTGTATTTCTTTATACCTTTTCCATATTTTTTTTATGAATTGGGAACTAAGGCTATACTCATGTAGAAATAGTAAAGATTAGTTTAATTGTTTTTTTTAACAAATGTGAACACAGGAAAAGAGGTAATAATTATAGCAATAATTAGTAATACTAAATTATAAAATGGTAGCTAAGATTGTATTTCTTTTCTTAGCAAAAATAGCAAATTAATAGCATTACACACGATGATAGAGGACATGCTCTTGGATATTTGTCAACTCATTCATCAAGACACATTTTTTTTAAAGAAAATAACGTGAACCAATACAAAAAGCCTTTAATTTCCAACGATTTCTAGCCATGCTTAGTGTTGATGTCTGTTTTTACAGTCAATAATCCCACATAGGGCCATTACTAATATTCAACCTAAATTAACAAATACAATATCAAGTATAAACAATATACATATATTATAAAACAACTAATATTGTAAAGCGCTACGGAATCTGTTGGCGCTATATAAATGGCAATAATAATAATAATAATAATAATAATAATAACTATAAAATATAATAGTAAAGAAACATGTTTGATTAAATGGCAACTCGTGATTAGTATGACCATAACTATATTAATTGTGAGTGGGATTTCCCATTAATCACAAACACTGTAATCAGTAAAATTGCAATGTTAATGATAATCTTAATGACAACCATGACTGTGTTTACCAGACAGGCAACGATAGTCATTGGAATGTCCAGATGCTCAGCAGAAGTGGTCCAGAGATATGTATATGCTTTCTAAAAAATATTTTTATTGACTTTTTCAAATATATACATATAATGTAATAACAATAAACATATCGACAATACACATTCATAATACATGAGTTTTAACAACAATGAGTCTAAAAAGTTAACAAATATATATAAAAAATAAAACAATTTTAAAATTTAAAAATAAATAAAATAAAATAAAATAATTTAAATTGGTGGGAAAACAATCAAAAGAAACTAAACAATAAAATAATTTTGTAAAAAATATGTAAAATCATCCTTAAAAATTATTTATTTATTTATTTATTTAATATATCCTATTTACAAAATGACAAAAAGTTATTGCAATATTAAAAGTATATATTTACAAAGTTTGGTTAAATGGGTATCATATTACTAAACAGATAATTTAATTGCAAGTAATTAATTTTACTGGTAGAAACATGTTGTCATGGTAGGTATTTTTAAACCTAAACAGAAGAAAAGACCCACAATTAGATACTCTACCCCACCCTGTAAACCATGAGACATAATTTCCTGCTAAACTGGAACCGAGGACCTCCAAAGAACTCTTCCTTCTCCATCTTTTGAGGATAGTAACAGAAACAAATATGTTTTCTGACCTATGGAAACCACAAAAATCGGACTAAAAACTAAGCATGACCTCTACCTTGGTACATTCATAAAAGCCCAATATGTCAGACAAAAACACTGACTATAGATGCAACTGGTGATGTGATGCTTTAAGATCGAAACAATTTTAAAAATTACAGCCCACAAGGAATCCAGGCACTTAAATCTAATCATTACTGTATCTTGTGCAAACAAATAGAATTCACGCTATTAAAAATGTACTGTAGTTTTTTAATTTACCTCCCTTTTCATTTCTAGCCTTACTGTTTCTGTAAAAGACACAAACTACTGGGGGGCGGGGCTTGACTGCCATGATAAGCAGTCGCATGTAACACGGGCTCCTCAACCAAATAGCCCCAATTCATGCTAAAGTATCGTTCCTTCTGTGCCGTCTACTCCTAAGGCTACCTGACTGTGTCTGGGACATCCGGGCACCAGTGGGTGCGATTCTGCGACTTACCTACAGTGGTGCTCCAATACTGCAACATCGAGGCCTAGCACGGTCTTGTCTGGGAATGGCGGCCTCACTCCACAGTGGACCTACACGGGCTGACTGGCGGCTGAGTTCTGCTCCCCCCCCCCCTCACCCAGACACACTCTACCCCAAGCAGCAGTGTGCTAAGCATACGACTTCAAGATGGCAGCTGCAATGGCACTTCCACTGGCATGCTCCTCAGATTAAGGTTGCCGGCGATGCTCTATCCAGGCTAGACATCCTCTTCCGATGCTTCTGGGAAAAGCTACAACATAAGCTTCCCACATGTGCCCCACAAACCCTTCCAAAATGTTTACCCACGAAGCCAACCCTCCGCCCTCAGGCCCAACAGGTGGCCCAAAAGTTCATCCACAGCATCAGACCGCAATGCCTCCACTCAAAGAGGGCAGCTAACAAGCCCACTCTGAAGCCGAAGAGCCCTGGGTTTACACAGGAGGCAGAAATGAGGAGAGGCCCGGGTAAGAGGATCCACTACAACTACCACCATTATACCACCAACCACCATCTAGAGCCATCAGCACTAACTGGGGTGAAGCCCCCAATATGGCGACTAGGCAAGCGGTGAGGTCCAGGGACAGGCAAACTGGCACAGAGGCAGGTGCCAATATTGACCACAAATGGATCCCCTGTGGAGTTGGATATGGTGCGGGGGATGATGTCCCTGACCATCACTCGGCATAGATGGCCTCTGCGTGAGCCCTAGGTCCCGAAGGACCCCTCCATGCTCATTGACAGTGCCAGGCCCATGGAGGGTATCGGAAGAAGCGATGTCACGAGACTGGCTAACTGTGCTCTTTATGCATATGCTGAGATTACAGTATTACCGGAAATGTTATCTGCTTTAAATAGTGGGGTGGTTCACATCTACATATGTCTGCTTAAGATATGGCTACCTATTACTTACCTAGCTTGTTTTCTCTTAGCATGTCCACACGTACAACCTGTGCTTTCATGCATGGTATACTCATTAATCAATATGCCTACTCCATTTAGTATTTAGCCTGTAACTCTCTTTTTATGCATGATTTTCTTGTTAAAAAAAAAAAAAAAAAAGTGCAGCACCTCATGACTACTCATAACTATGGCTTATTACTTTATTATGTGTTATATGTCATATTGTCAACTTGTCTTTGAATCTGCACTGCAAAAAAAAAAAGAATAATAAAAAAAAGACACAAACTGCTAACCATGAAAAACAGATAAATAATTTAAGAATAATTCAAAGCACAACCTCTACAGTTTGATTACTAAATTGGGAAACCTTGTAAGGAGGACTAGATTAGACAGCAAATTGTGCCAACTTGTAATTCCTAAAATGTAATTACATTGATTTACTTCATGACATTATAAAAGGGTCATTACCTAACTATGAGAGCCGAATTAAGATCCCACAGTGCCCTAGGCAGGTTAGTTTGTGACCCCCATTTATTCTTCATATAGCAAAGTGTTTAATTGAGGCAAGCATATTCATGGTTATGAGCCCCTGTCTGATCCCTAGGTATCCGCCTAGACTTGTCTTCTGGGTAATCCTGCTCTACTAACAAATGTAGTCAGTTTTAGTTCTCAAAAGGTGACAGGAATTGCAAATGTTCCAGTATGTATATAGGGAACATTTGGAGCCAAGGCCTTTTATCTTGATCCTCAGCGGCAAACTCACATAATTTATATTTCATAGTATATACAACCACTTAAGCCTCTTTAAGATATTGCTTATTTTCCTTCTATGATGTAAATAGCTTGAAACTCACGTATTCTGACCTTTAAAGCATGCTTTTACAGTATTGTTTATTCTTATTTTTTTGCTATTTATATCTGTTTAACCTTGTAATAATGACTATTGATAGACAAAAAACATAAGTGGCAGTTATATGTCATCAGGATTATTTGTCAGAGTCCTCTATTTTGATTTTTGTTTCCTGAAAGACATGATGATGGTTTAAGTAGAAGGTTCATAGTAGGAGGGTCTACTATGGTCTCAGGAGTAGGGATTTTACAATATATTTATAAGATATTCTTCAAAGTTTTGCAAATTCCATTGAGATAAATGATTGTCACAAGCAATTTCTGTGCCCCTTTTTATGCAAAAAACATACAGTAAATGTTGGTTCCTCAGTGCTTTCTTGCTTAAGGCAACATACCAATCACTGACAAATCTTCAAAGAGAATTGCCAAGACATTGAGTGATCAATCACCATATCATAATACTGAGTGCAAACACTTAAATGTATTCAGTGTGTGGGTTTATGGATGTGTTTCATTTTTCAGTAGTCTTGGTTTACAAAGATTTGCATATATGTTTTGAGTCAAGATTAAGCTTCCCACTGTTAACTATTCAAATATGAAGAGTGAAGATTTCACGTACAGCAAAGTACAGGGTTCCTTACAGTTAGAACATTGAAGATGCAGAATACTCTCTACAGATTTCAGACAACTTCTGAGTGCTTAAAAAAAAATTATGGATATAATAGTTTAATAAGCTTGTGTATCCAAGAAGACCTGAGATTTGCATTTTGGAGTCAAGAAACATTTTTAGTTTAAATAGTTTAAAATTGAAAAAAAACAACACTTCAAATTGTTTTATTTATATATTTTTTTTTGCCTGCAGTAAGAGAGATTTGTAAATTTGAAGGACTTCAGTTTTGTCACCCATCATTACTATTATTTACTAAAGGGAGAATTGTCGGGAATTCAAAGTGAATTTAAGGCCAAAGTAGTCAAACTGAAAACATAGCGGACTGAATTTTTTCAGATATAGGATATATAAAGTTATATTTTCAGAAAATAAAATATAGAATCATGCACTCCAGCTATAGCACATCATGAAGCTATATTTTATGTGATGGTGTTTTAATGCATAACACATTCAGGCTTGGAAGATACAACAAGCACCAGCTGGCATATTCACACTTTTAAGTCAAAGAAAGTATAAATGTAAAATACTGTAACATTGTAAATTCTAAATTAAAAGAAATGTCAAATAAAATATATGTTTTTGGTTAGTTGCTAGTCAATATAAGCATACATATAGGAAGATACAACCAACATAGGAATGTACGTTTCTATTATTTCTGTAGTTTTGGATAAGAACACAGTAATACATTGTAGTTCATAGTGTAATCAGGGGTAGGCAACCTTCGGCACTCCCCCATAATGCTCTTACACCTATAATGCTGGCAAAATATCATGGGAGATGTAGTCCAAAACATCTGGAGTGCCGAAGGTTGCCTATGCGTATGTATGAGTTTACATCATCAAGCAAAGTTTTCACCCTAGATATTAAACATTGGTTAGTCCCTTAAAATTCAATGCTTTACCAAGTTTATCATTTCCATGGGTAATTTTCATTCCTTCAGCATGTCTACTCTGATTCTCCTACTAATGGCACCACAGTTAATTTCATTCTCCCACCTTCTAACTATACAGCTCTCCTACACCCTGTTTCTCTGTCGTTTAGTTTAGCTTGGTAATGGCTTCAAACATGACAATCCTTGTGTTCTTCCATCTCACTTTCTGTATGTCTTCTTCAACCTTTCTTCAACCTTTCTTCAATCTTTCTTCAACCAAATACAACAAACCTAGAAAAGAGAAAAACAAACTAAAATATGAACAGGAGTCATTGAGTACTTAGAAAGGACTGTTGTATTAAAATATAAATGCTTGAAAGGTACTGTTGAGCACTTGGTATTAATGAATATTTAAGCTGTAAATTGATAAGTGTGGACTGTCCTTATTCTGACTCTATAACCGTTATCATGTAATTGTCTCCTCTATAAACGTTATCATGTTATTGTCATGTTTACAGTTCAGAAGACAATATTCTAATGATAATAAGACCACCGTGTGGAGACAAGAATATTAAATCGAACACTATCAATAATTCTAGCATAATCAGCTTGTTTCCTGAGGGTATTACAACTACTATGCAAAGCAATGAGACAAACGCTTTAAGGTACAAGTGCTAATGGAACTTGGCTAAGCTGCAATTCTTGAAGTCTAACATTGACCTCCACTGTATTGAACATGAAGAAAAGAGAACACATTTTTCACCAGGCTGTCTGAATTTTTATGAGAGAGTTACAACAGACACATAATTAGCAGGAGTTGAAAGATGAGCAGAGCTGTGGAGAATGACACGGTGGTTGTAGAAAACACAAGCAAACTTTTATGTGTTGGCTGCAAATGAACATAAAGAGCATTGTTTTATACATAGGAAAGGTTCAGTCAAACGTCAGTGATTCAAATCAAGTAGCAAATCTATGATTTGTTATTTTTTATACGTGCTTACTGAGATGATGAAAAAATGTAACTCCTTCACTTCCAAAAATCATTACAGCTGCTTGCTCTTGTTTTGCATTGTAAAATCATTGATAAATTACACGTTAGCCACAACACACCTACAACTTTGTCCTGTGTTCTGCAGAAGGACTCCATGATGTTCCCTTGCATGTTTGCAGAGGAAACGTAAACAAACCTTGAGTAATTCCACTTCCCCCACATCCTGCTGCAAATGTTTTAGGGTTCTAACTTAATGGCACATTCCTACAAACAAAGGGGGCATAAGGGTAACAGAGCACATGACAATGGTATGACAGATAATACAAGCCAACACACAAATAATTTACACAAACACAGGAGTGGCTAGAAAGGTCACAGTGTTTATGTATTAGAAAAATCACTAACATCTTAAAATAGAAACATCTAGTATGCCCAATTTTCTACATAGGATAGCCTTATGCCTATCCCACGCATGCTTAAACTCCCTCACTGTGTTAATCTCTACCAGTTCAGCTGGAAGGCTATTTCATGCGTCCACTACCCTCTCAGTAAAATAATACTTCCTGATATTATTTTTAAACCTTTGCCCCTCTAATTTAAGACTACGTCCTCCTGTTGTGGTGTTTTTTCTTCTTTTAAATATACCCTCCTCCTTTACTTTGTTTATTTCCTTTATGTATTTAAATGTTTCTATCATATCCCCCTGTCTCGTCTTTCCTCCAAGCTATACATGTTAAAATCCTTTAACCTTTCCTTGTAAGTTTTATCCTGCAATCCATGAACCCATTTTGTAGCCGTTCTCTGAACTGTCTCCAAATTCTGTAGATACAGTCTCCAGTACTGTGTACAATACTCCAAGTGAGGTCTCACCAGTGTTCTGTACAATGGCATGAGCACTTCCCTTTTTCTACTGCTAATACCTCTCCCAATAAAACCAAGCATTCTACTAGCATTTCCTCCTGCTCTATACAGTAATTAATAGCTGTAAACCTAAGCACGTGATAATTTACCATCCAAATGTCTATATAACATACACGTACTATAAGTAATACTTATCATCAAACCTCTATAAGCACTAGTGTTTCACTTAAACCAAGGATCTGGCATAGGCGTAAACTATGTCCTTTTAGCTACTGGCATTTAGATTTAGTTTAGTGGTGTTTAGGTTGCTCAGTAGACGTACTTCACTCTCTAAGGGACGAGCCCACGGGGATCCCGTTTAGATAGCTCTCACAGTTACTGACACCTGGGTTGGCCACCCTGCAGTGGTGTCAAACCTTGGGGACACCTGCACATAAGACAGAAAACACAAAAAGAGGACATTTATGAAAAATCTTCAAATAGGAAGTGTGTGCTTTATGTATAACAATATATAGCTCAGTCCCTTATTGAGATACTGGCCAGCCCTCACTGGGCACAGAAAATGATTGACAAGATGTGTTGTAATGACAACACCTGTCATGATGGCCTCTTATATATTATTTTTTCAAGGCCAACACTCGATGGAGATTACAGGGATTATCTGCCAATAGTAAACAGTACTGATACAGATTTGTGCATTCTGGTGACATGTTTTGAAGCTTCATTCCCACACATACAGTGGGATTGGTAATAAGTATTAATTTGACAATGTGTAATAATCTTTCACATCTATGGCAAAAAATAATTTCATGCAATTAGATTACTAGTATTTCAGATCCCGTAATAAATATTGCACTGTGAAAGGTGAATAAAGTAAGTTTACGTTTAACCCTTTAAGGACTGTGCCAGTTATACACGTTGTGATAAACACAAAACGGAAACAAAAACTGGAATTTGCGCTATATGTCTCTTCAACCTTTTTCATATTAAGTGCACCCGCACTTATTATATATCATTTTGTTGACATGAACTATTCATATACGAAACAGAAGTCATTATGAATAAAATCTAAAAAAGCGTGAGAAATTAATGTGGTTTTTTTTAAATTTAGTTCTGCGTGGCATTTTAACTGTGAATTTCTATATAATACAGAATGCACACTATAACACTCACTGATATTTAGTATAAATCTTTAATAAGTATGCAAATTACAAAAAAAATATTTGCGGGATTATATGTGGGATACCAGTGATTTAGAAGACGGTGTGTGACTACACACCATACAGTGCGCATGCATGGGGGTAATGCTTACGGATGAGGTAGGTAGCATATATTACATGCATGCTTATTACAAGGTATATGAAATTGTATTGTTACTTTATTATGTATATATGTTGTGTATAGTGTTCTGTATTTAGTGATTATACCAATACCTGAGGTGATGATGTCACTTCCAGGGTTGGTTGTAATGATAGCCATCAGCTGTATGGGGCTTTTTAAGCAGACACATGAGAACACAGATATAGGTACCCTTGATAACGGCATCCAGTAGGTGCCAACACGTAGTTGGTGATTTGTGTTTCTTTTACTGCAATAAAATGCACATGTTTGTATTCAGCAAAGTCTCACGAGTACAACAGTACCCCCCCCTCCCCTCCCCCCCATGTACAAGTTTTATGGTGTTTTGGAAAGTTACAGGGTCAAAAATAGCATGTTTAATTTTTCAGTTTATACACATTGAAATTTGCCAGCTTGGTTATGTTGCCTTTGAGACTGTATCTTAGCCCAGGAATGAGAATTACCCTTTTACGCTACTAGGGGTGATTTGGATTGGAACTCAACTGCAGCTTGTAATCTCCCTAATTACAATAGTGAAGAAATGGAGAATCCTTAAGTATCAATACTGTAGCTTTAAGAAAAGAGAGAATAACTGTTAACTTGATTCAACCGAAGTTTTAATAAGTGTTAAACTTAAATGAATTGCATTTAGGCAATAATCCAATAAGAAGTGCAAGTAATCAACAACACAAAGTTCATTATTAAGTATTTCTTCAGAGATGCATTAAGTAACATTCGTTCATGAGAATAATCTTCAATAGGAACAATAATCAAGTAGCTAAGAATATTTGCAAAGCAAGAACAGTTCATAGTGAATAAGCATGATGGGAGTTGTTCTTCATGAGATTACTAACTTGAAGCACTGAATGTAATTGCAAAGCAAGAAACAGTTCATAGTGAATAAGCATGATGGGAGTTGTCCTTCATGAGATTAGTAACTTGTAGCAATGACGATTTGAGTAAGCAAGCATTAGTTCATTAATAAATTATATTGTAGACAAATAGCTGAAAGATATACTTAAGGTTAATATGGGTAGTCCTCCAATAGTCCAGACATATGGTCCACTTGTAAAGTAGTATCCGTTCTCCAGTAATCCTTTATGGCATGCAGCAATCCTTGCATTTGCTCAAAGGCTGGAACGGCTTGTCTGAGCTTGTGGAGAGGTACGTCTGGTGGAAGTAGCTCCCAGTAGCTGAGCCTGTGGAGCCCGCGGTCTCGCGGAGGCAACTCACACGTTAGCTCACACAATCAATCACCAAGCACCCTCCCTCTGGCCCAGTCTCCCTAAATACCGTCAGAGCTGTGTCAGAGGGGGGCAGGGTACAGCTCCTCACAGCTGAGTGCCGAACCCGGAAGTGTTACTCCATGACATACCCCCATGATGGCATACCATTTGCAAAAGTAGACAACCCAGGGTATTCAATATGGGGTATGTCCAGTCTTTCAGTAGCCACTTAGTCACAAACACTGGCAAAGTTAGCATTTATTTTTTTGTGTGAGAAATGCAAAAAATGATGCTAACTTTGGCCAGTGTTTCGAAAACCTGTACATGTGGGGGGTACTGTTATACTTGGTAGACGTCGCTGAACACAAATATTAGTGTTTCAAAGCAATAAAACATATTGATACCGGAGAAACTGACGGAAGCCAAGCACAGAGAAGTGGACACAGGTTTCTTCAGGAAGGAAGAGATTCTTTATTCGATTCACCGACCGGGGCTCAGAGGGACTAATGTCACCAAAACACAGCAAAGTCTGAGCCCAGAACTGACTGTGTAAATGCATGATATAGACATATAGCTCCTCCTATAGTTAACTCTACCCACATATACTCTTTACCCAATCAGCTGAACAAAGCCTAACTTCCCTTACCTGTTAGACCACATGGCTCACCCAGAACAATGGAGGAGGGGAAGTGTTTTCAGTTCCTGCATTCCTGCACTTGCTCAGTACACTGTTGATTGTATCTTAGCTACGTGTAACTGACTAACTGATACACCAACATACACATATGCCACGTGGAAATCTCGGCCTACTAAATTTAATTTCTACCAAGCTTCCACCACATTCCCCCCTTTGATGCTTCTGATATATATAATAATTCCAGATGCATCACCTAATCATCGCTTACTTACACCTCATGAATCAGAACAGACCTCGTAAGCATCTTAGCATCATTACAAATTCCTTCAGCACTCCTCATTCTGAATATATTCTCTCTGGGCTAAGGGTTCATACTTGCAAACAGCCATTACATGCGCAGCTGTTTTCCTTTCTGTCGTGCTCTCTATGACACTCTGTATGGACCTAATTACCAATGGAACCAAACATGGTAGAAAGAGACACAACACTATAATCAACATGACTCCTCCTACCAATGTCTTGATCCCTCCAAGCTGCTCGTACCTACTTCCAAACCAACTACTAGAATTGTACCCGTTCCAGGCTTAAGTCGGTACATGCGTCAGTTTAGCCATGTGGCTTGTGAGATCAGCCACTACCTGCCCTTCATCATCGTGTGCAGACAACAGTTGCTGAGATTGAACTTTCCACATACACCTCCTTCTATTTGCACTGGAAGTGAGTGGAGGACTTTATCAACAGCCCAACTGGTTTACCTGGTAAGAAGGCTATGTGCTTTACAGAGGAATCCATAATTGCCTAATGGTAGAATGAGGCTTGAATCCCTGTATTAGAATACAATAACACTTCATGGGCATACAGTTTGGCTGTTAACCAGTTCCCTCACATATTACATCCCTCCTATTGGCAATGAAGAGCGCTAAGGTAGCCAGTGCCACTCATTATCTTCCCAGCTACCTATATTCAAGGATGCTAGCTTCTTTTTATGATTCACATCATAAACCTTAACTCCCAAGGTCTCTCCTGTTTTAATTGGCAACAAGAAGAAGGATGGTCTGAGCATACCTAATACAAATGCCCCTTCCCAGTCCTGTGGTAACTCCGAATAGGCTTTCTTACCACAGATCCAGTACAAATTTGCTGGGGCTTTCCAACTAGATGTAGCAGATAGGTCAAACCACACATCCTTTAAATTGGTATAAATTGCAAACGGATTAGGTGGTTCTGAGACATTTGAAGCTGACCACCAAGTTGTATCTTTTGTACTATCATTATAAGCTTTTTGCCCTAGACAAGTCAATTCTCCTACAGATGTATTAAACATTATTCTTTTCCTTGCTATGCAAATATAACCTATAATGGAGGTCTTTAATTGCCACTCAGATTTACCTCTAACACTCACTTGATAATCAGTTTGAGAAGATATTAACTGTTCAACTGTCTCAGAACCGGAATACATTACCTCCTTTGCTTCCCATGGCCATTGGTCTCCCATGTTAGTACCTCCACACACATAGCAGTTGGTTACATTAAGACTACCAGCAATGCTTTCGGCTAGATCTATAAATAAGTTTTTCGCATTATGGGGGATCTTATTTTCCACACTCATCTCCTCATAGAAGGAATGAAAGACCTGATGAGTCTGGGTTGCCACAGTATCGGTCTCTATTCATATAAATAATATTGTCCCAGGATCCAAACCTGTTTCATATATCTGGAACCCAAATAAGTTCCCAAACCTATCTATGAATCGTTCTGGGTCATTGATAAGTATATGGACTTGGTTACACTCCCTAGACTTACAATATGGCTTGGTAGGCAACTTAGTGACGATCATATCCTTATCTACTGTCTGTCCCCAGGTTGCCCACCCTACACAAGACCAATATGGACAATAATTATATCTTTATTTGGGCACTTTGGATCCATATATTTGTACTTACTACTGGGGCAAATATATTTATCATTAGACCCATATGTTCTTTCCCATTTAAGATCACCACATACATTCCACGGTTTCCTACCACCTGATATCGCCTTACATGCATCAAATAGCAGAACACCTGAAGAATGTACGGTTTCTAGTATGGTCTTATTTATCAGGGTCCCCTGTGAGTCTCCATTCCGAAGGGTCAACCAAATTGTACGGGGTTGATACTCTGGACTAAAACATCTAGGTTCTCCTGCTCTTAGATGGCATACACTATAATCTATCCTCAAGTATCTACACTTAGATACATGTCCTTTACACTCATATTGTGAATGCCAAATTAGGGTCTGGGAAATGTGATTGCCTGTTTTCGTAGTCTTAATGCAAACCTCACAGCCTGGTGTGTCGGTACCTCTACCTTCCTGAATAATTAAAAAACACAAATATACACATTATCAAACACATCACTCCTGACATCTTTGTCCTGACTCTTCGACCGTGCGATGGCACCTCAGCTTCCAGGAGGTGAGGGCTGCAGGGAATGGAGTCCTTCCTGATCCTCACTTTTCTTCACAGAGGTTTTTCCTCTGGCTTAACGTTGGTAGGAGGTCAGGCTTTATTGTGGCCGTCAAAACCCCCACTTGTAGATCTTTGTTGATGTTCCCTTTTAACAATATTCTCTTCGCAAAAAACACTTTTAATCCAACTGGGTCACACGCTTTAACCGGATATTGCAAGGACTCTCTGGATCTATGGTAGCTTGTCAGGAATCTGCCGCTGGTTTTTACCCTAGAGTGATGAATCCACGGAGTCACTTCTACAACCTTTACAACTGTTGGGGTAGATAAAAGAACAACATAGGGACCTCTCCACTTGGAACCTAATGGAACAGTGTTCCATTCTTTTATCCACACTTGATCCCCTGGATGGTAAGAATGAACAGGTGGATATATGTTCACAGGTAACCTATCTTGCACCTATTTCTGTACCTTCATCATAGTTTTACTCAACTCAGCCACCTACAGCCGAGTAATTCCATCATCAAACTGACATAAATCTCCTCCTAAATTACTGAGTATGGAAGGTGGATGCCCATACATAATTTTTCAGCAGTACCCCAGAAACAAAATAAAGCATCTTTGAGGTCTAGGAAGGTATAGTAGGTTGCCCCACCTGGTATTAAAGCAAGCAGATTATAGGGGATGGGTACCACTGGGTGTATATTGACTACTGCATTATTAACTGATTTTAGATCTTGTACAAGATGATACTCATCTGATCCCGGCTTCTGAACAGGTAATAATGGAGTGTTCTAAGGGGAGGTACAGAATTTTAGGATGTCATACTTTACACACTTATCCACATAGGTTTGCATATTTTTCTTAGCCCTCTATAAAATATGGTACTAACTAAGGCTAACAGGATACGCTCGAAACTTTAATTCAATGTGTATTGGTGGAATATTGCGAGCAAGTCCTGGAGGATTATTCTCTGTCCATATTCTTTAAATATAAAACAATTCCAAATAAAGGTGTGCTGTGTCTTTAAGACCAAAATCTCAAAAGTGCCAAATGTGCAATATGTGATAAAGTGCAACAATATAAAAAGTGCACTTAAAGTGTTAAACGAATTTATACATACATATATGCGTCCTTTCCAATAGCAATGAACATATAAAAGGGAGAGATAAGAAACAATAATAGTGTAAATCTATTTAAAAAACTTATTAATATGGTGTTTTTAGAAAATTTTCACTCACAAAGATAGAGCAGTAAAAGCCTGCTCTAGCTGTATCAGCTTCTTCAAATATTTCCTTTTAGGGAAAAGACAGCACGGACAAAAGATTCTTTTCATGTATTTTAATGCCCAACTCAGCACAAGTACTCCACCTTCCTCTGCAGACAGTGTATAGTAAAATGGAATTGGTCGTGTATACTTTGGGGTGTCGACAAGTCCCTTAGTATTCCGCCGCTGTTTTCGCCGCTATTGTTGATTCCGACTTCTGGGAGGAGGGGCTTCCAATCGTGCGTAACACGTGGTGCGTAATTTGCGTGATGACGCGTTTCGCCGTACTCACGGCTTCATCAGATCTGTCCGTTCACGTCCTCATTAGTCTTTTATACACACCTCCATGGGTGTGTTTCAGCTGATTGGCAAAAGAGTCTTTATTCTGAGCACACAAAATCTTCTTAACAGTATATACTTCTTAAATACATGAGAGTATATATTTAAAAATCAACTTTATGTCACATATAAAGCTGTTAAAACCTATTTATAGCAAAGTCATTGGCTTAAACTTATATATGGCCAATATCAGTGTATTCTAATCCAAAAAAAACCTAATACACGTAAATACATTTAACATTTAAAGAGACAGTATACAACATATGTAAAAAAGGTGATAATTATACCTTAGAAGTTCTATCTTATTGCAATTGATGAAAAATATGTTAGAAAATTACATAGTAGCTGTATGAAATATAAAAGATACAGATTAGTACATATATAATAATACATTTTTGAAAAACTATGTCTAAAAAATTATTTAAAAATTATGTTTCTAAAATTGAAGGAATATTTCTCTCTTTTCTCTTTTTTATAGAAGCCTAAATTATTAATATTTTAACCTAAATAATTAAACAAATCAAATTCTATGTTGAGCCCCCTAGGTTCTAGAGTTTTTAATCTGTGGACCCATTGCATCTCTCTTTTACCTATATCTATAATGTGATTTCCTCCTCGCCATGACCTTTTAACTATCTCTATCCCTAAAAATATTAAGCCCTTTGGATCCTTATTATGGTATTTCTTAAAATGTGCAGAGACACTGTGATTATCGTAACCCTTGATAATATTGTTCACATGTTCGTATATTATTTTGTGTAGTGGGCGAATTGTTCGCCCTACGTATTGGAGTCCACATGGGCATATTAATAAATAAATTACATTTTTGCTAAAACAAGTAATAAAATCATTTATAAAAAATTCAGCCTCATTTGTTTTACTTTTAAACTTACTAATACCTTTTAAAGTCACGTTTCTACTACACCTACATCCTGCACATTTATTACATGAATAAAACCCTTTTTTATTGTCTAAAAAGGTCTTAGGGATTACTTTTTTTGGATGGTTAAAAGTTAAAATGCGTTTAAAATTCGGTGCTCCTCTAAAAGTAATAAAAGGCTTCTCTGGAATAATTTTATTAAGTTCATTATCTTTTTTAAGGACATGCCAGTGTTTATTGATTATAGATCTTATTTTATTGCAATCCTGATTAAAATCAAAAACTAAGGGTAAAAACACTTCCTTTTTCATATTTACATTATTTTGTTTATTTAATAGATGACTAGGTTCTAAACTGTTCACTTCATTGTATGCTTTTTCTAAAATTTGTTGTGGATACTTTTTTTGTTTAAATTTATCTATAATTACCTTAGCTTGTTCCTCAAATTTTTCTTTATCAGTGCAATTTCTCCTAATTCTCTGTAGCTGCCCCTTAGGGATGTTGTTGAGCCAGGGAGTATAGTGGCCGCTATTGTATAAAACATAATTATTAGCGTCCACCTTTTTAAAGATTTTTTTTGTTTTAATCTCATTATTTTCTATATATATTTCTAGATCTAAATAATTTATGTGTTATTTACTAAAAACACTGGTTAAGGTTATGCCCCAATTATTGTTATTTAGTCTTTCTAGAAATTTGATAAGATCTTCCTCCGCTCCATCCCATATAAAAATTAAATTATCAATATACCTATAATATAGGACCAGGTTTGCCCCCCACTCTGGGATCTCATATATATATTTATTTTCCCAGCTTGACATATACAAATTCGCATAACTGGGGGCAAACCTGGTCCCCATGGTAGTTCCTTGGCACTGTAGATAAAAACTTGAATTGAATAAAAAATAATTATTGTTTAAAATCCAATTAATACTTTTAATTAAAAAATCAATATGTTTATCTGAAAATGTATTTGATGTGTTTAGGCAATCTTCTATTACCTGACAGCCATGGATATGTGGAATAGAAGTGTACAGGGAGGATACGTCACTTGTTACCAATACATATGAATTTTTCCACTCAATATTTTAAAAAAAATTAATCACGTCTACTGTATCTTTTAAATATGAAGGTATTATTTTGACTAACTCCTGCAGCCATGTGTCTACATATTTGGAAAGATTAGCTGAAATAGAGTTTATCCCCGAGACAATAGGTCTCCCAGGGGGATTCTCCTTATCCTTGTGGACCTTGGGCAGGGTATAAAAAACTGGCATTCTGGGAAAATCATTATGCAAAAATGTATATTCATCTTCATTCAAGATGCCGTCCCCCCTCCCCCTATCCAATAGTTCATATAGGCGAATTTTTTACTTCTTCTATGGGATCTTTTTCCAAAGTTTTATAAACGTTTTTATCTTGTAATTGTCTGTGGCATTCTTTTATATATTTATCGGAATCCTCTATCACTATGCTACCCCCCTTGTCAGCTGGCTTTATTATGATTTTTTCATTGCCTCTTAATTGTTGTAGAGCTTCCTTTTCATCTTTATTTAAGTTATTCCTTCTATTTTTAGTATTTTTCTCAAGTTTTTCAAAATCTTCTATTACTGACTTTTCAAAGATGTCAATAGCACTAGTTCTAAAATTTCTAGGATAAAAACTAGATTTATTTTTTAAAGTTGTATGGGTGTTGTCTATGACCTTTTCTTTACATTTATTTAGATAAGAAAACCTCTTAAGAGTTAAACTCCTTGAATACTTCAACATGTCTACGTATGCAGAGAAAGAGTCAAATTTCCGACTCGGGGCAAATTTAAGCCCCTTATCCAGGACTTTACACTCATTCTTTGAAAGATTATGTTTAGAGAGATTTATTATTCCCTGCGGTTTCCTATTTTTCCTTTCTTTCCGAATCTGTAATTTGACTCCTCCTCTGCATCCTCTTGGTCTCTGTTTCTCCTTCTTTTCTGTGGTGAGAAAATGACTCTCTCCTTTCTCTTCTCTAAAAAATCATTACTTGTCTGTTTGGGTGTCTGTTTTGGGTGTCTGTTTTAAAATTCACTTCTATATCATCATTTTTTGATACATTTATATTATGTATATTATGTATATTATATTATGTATATATTAAAATGATGATATAGAAGTGAATTTTAAAAATTTGGAGAAATTGTTAGCAAAAGAAATTAAATACAAATGGGAAGTGGCAACAATGGAAAGGTATCTAAAGGATAAAATCACTCCCAGAGGTCTTCGTTTTTTCAAAACGCCAACTTTTGAAAACGATAATAATCAAAAATATGTAAATATTTGGAATGATGCCTTAGAAAGATTTTCCATAGAAATGATGAATATAGTAATATCATGTAGAGTAGAAGCCCTTTCGCAGTTGGATAAAGATATAAAAATGTTTCAAAAAAGGTTGGAACCGGCATCAGAGACTAGAGACTATGATGAACTGACAAAAAAACAAAGGAAAATCTGGGTAAACTAGAGGAACAGGTAAAATTTGGTAAATACAAAAAGTATAAGAGAGATATGTCAGACTATAAAAATAACAGAATCAGAATTTTTTCCAGGTTTGAAAGAAACAACCCTGGGAATAATCAGTATAACTCTTACCAGAATAGAGAAAACAAAAATGTACGTGAAAACGTCCAAAGAAAAAGGTTAAATAGCCATGGAACATATAATAAAAAACATGGAGAACCCCAGAACATAGAACTCAAGGGGAATGGACTAGAGTGAAAGCAAGTAATGGCTCTGATTGTACAGAATATAGAAATCATAGTCCCCTAAAAAGACAAAACACAATGGACATTACTACAAGAAATCGTTTTGAAGTTCTGTCTGAAGAGACACCCAAACAGACAAGTAATGATTTTTTAGAGAAGAGAAAGGAGAGAGTCATTTTCTCACCACAGAAAAGAAGGAGAAACAGAGACCAAGAGGATGCAGAGGAGGAGTCAAATTACAGATTCGGAAAGAAAGGAAAAATAAGAAACCGCAGGGAATAATAAATCTCTCTAAACATAATCTTTCACAGAATGAGTGTAAAGTCCTGGATAAGGGGCTTAAATTTGCCCCGAGTCGGAAATTTGACTCTTTCTCTGCATACGTAGACATGTTGAAGTATTCAAGGAGTTTAACTCTTAAGAGTTTTTTTTATCTAAATAAATGTAAAGAAAAGGTCATAGACAACACCCATACAACTTTGAAAAATAAATCTAGTTTTTATCCTAGAAATTTTAGAACTAGTGCTATTGACATCTTTGAAAAGTCAGTAATAGAAGATTTTGAAAAACTTGAGAAAAATACTAAAAATAGAAGGAATAACTTAAATAAAGATGAAAAGGAAGCTCTACAACAATTAAGAGGCAATGAAAAAATCATAATAAAGCCAGCTGACAAGGGGGGTAGCATAGATATACAGGATTCCGATAAATATGTAAAAGAATGCCACAGACAATTACAAGATAAAAACGTTTATAAAACTTTGGAAAAAGATCCCATAGAAGAAATAAAAAATTCCCTATATGAACTATTGGATAGGGGGAGGGAGGACGGCATCTTGAATGAAGATGAATATACATTTTTGCATAATGATTTTCCAAGAATGCCAGTTTTTTATACCCTGCCCAAGGTCCACAAGGATAAGGAGAATCCCCCTGGGAGACCTATTGTCTCGGGGATAAACTCTATTTCAGCTAATCTTTCCAAATATGTAGACACATGGCTGCAGGAGTTAGTCAAAATAATACCTTCATATTTAAAAGATACACTAGACGTGATACATTTTTTTTAAAATATTGAGTGGAAAAATTCATATGTATTGGTAACAAGTGATGTATCCTCCCTGTACACTTCTATTCCACATATCCATGGCTGTCAGGTAATAGAAGATTGCCTAAACACATCAAATACATTTTCAGATAAACATATTGATTTTTTAATTAAAAGTATTAATTGGATTTTAAACAATAATAATTTTTTATTCAATTCAAGTTTTTATCTACAGTGCCCAGGAACTGCCATGGGGACCAGGTTTGCCCCCAGTTATGCAAATTTGTATATGTCAAGCTGGGAAAATAAATATATATATATGAGAGCCCAGAGTGGGGGGCAAACCTGGTCCTATATTATAGGTATATTGATGATTTAATTTTTATATGGGGTGGAGCGGAGGAAGATCTTATCAAATTTCTAGAAAGACTAAATAACAATAATTGGGGCATAACCTTAACCAGTGTTTTTAGTAAATCACACATAAATTATTTAGATCTAGAAATATATATAGAAAATAATGAGATTAAAACAAAAAAAATTCTTTAAAAAGGTGGACGCTAATAATTATGTTTTATACAATAGCGGCCACTATACTCCCTGGCTCAACAACATCCCTAAGGGGCAGCTACAGAGAATTAGGAGAAATTGCACTGATAAAGAAAAATTTGAGGAACAAGCTAAGGTAATTATAGATAAATTTAAACAAAAAAAGTATCCACAACAAATTTTAGAAAAAGCATACAATGAAGTGAACAGTTTAGAACCTAGTCATCTATTAAATAAACAAAATAATGTAAATATGAAAAAGGAAGTGTTTTTACCCTTAGTTTTTGATTTTAATCAGGATTGCAATAAAATAAGATCTATAATCAATAAACACTGGCATGTCCTTAAAAAAGATAATGAACTTAATAAAATTATTCCAGAGAAGCCTTTTATTACTTTTAGAGGAGCACCGAATTTTAAACGCATTTTAACTTTTAACCATCCAAAAAAAGTAATCCCTAAGACCTTTTTAGACAATAAAAAAAAGGGTTTTATTCATGTAATAAATGTGCAGGATGTAGGTGTAGTAGAAACGTGACTTTAAAAGGTATTAGTAAGTTTAAAAGTAAAACAAATGAGGCTGAATTTTTTATAAATGATTTTATTACTTGTTTTAGCAAAAATGTAATTTATTTATTAATATGCCCATGTGGACTCCAATACGTAGGGCGAACAATTCGCCCACTACACAAAAGAATATACGAACATGTGAACAATATTATCAAGGGTTACGATAATCACAGTGTCTCTGCACATTTTAAGAAATACCATAATAAGGATCCAAAGGGCTTAATATTTTTAGGGATAGAGATAGTTAAAAGGTCATGGCGAGGAGGAAATCACATTATAGATATAGGTAAAAAAGAGATGCAATGGGTCCACAGATTAAAAACTCTAGAACCTAGGAGGCTCAACATAGAATTTGATTTGTTTAATTTTTTAGGTTAAAATATTAATAATTTAGGCTTCTATAAAAAAGAGAAAAGAGAGAAATAATCCTTCAATTTTAGAAATATAATTTTTAAATAATTTTTTAGACATAGTTTTTCAAAAATGTATTATTATATATGTACTAATCTGTATCTTTTATATTTCATACAGCTACTATGTAATTTTCTAACATATTTTTCATCAGTTGCAATATGATAGAACTTCTACGGTATAATTATCACCTTTTTTACTGTTTCCATATGTTGTATACTGTCTCTTTAAATGTTAAATGTATTTACGTGTATTAGGTTTTTTTTGGATTAGAATACACTGATATTGGCCATATATAAGTTTAAGCCAATGGACTTTGATATAAATAGGTTTTAACAGCTTTATATGTGAAATAAAGTTGATTTTTAAATATATACCCTTATGTATTAAAGAAGTATATACTGTTAAGAAGATTTTGTGTGCTCAGAATAAAGACTCTTTTGCCAATCAGCTGAAACACACCCATGGAGGTGTGTATAAAAGACTAATGAGGACGTGAACGGACAGATCTGATGAAGCCGTGAGTACGGCGAAACGAGTCATCACGCAAATTACGCACCACGTGTTACGCACGATTGGAAGCCCCTCCTCCCGGAAGTCGGAATCAACAATAGTGGCGAAAACAGCAGCGGAATACTAAGGGACTTGTCGACACCCCAAAGTATACACGACCCATTCCGTTTTACTATACACTGTCTGCAGAGGAGGGTGGAGTACTTGTGCTGAGTTGGGAATTAAAATACATGAAAAGAATCTTTTGTCCGTGCTGTCTTTTCCCTAAAAGGAAATATTTGAAGAAGCTGATACAGCTAGAGCAGGCTTTTACTGCTCTATCTTTGTGAGTGAAAATTTTCTAAAAACACCGTATTAATATGTTTTTTAAATAGATTTACACTATTATTGTTTCTTATCTCTCCCTTTTATATGTTCATTGCTATTGGAGAGGACGCATATATGTATGTATAAATTCGTTTAACACTTTAAGTGCACTTTTTATATTGTTGCATATTGTTATTGCATATTTATATTGTTGCACATATTGCACATTTGGCACTTTTGAGATTTTGGTCTTAAAGACACAGCGCACCTTTATTTGGAATTGTTTTATATTGTAAGAGTGTTGTGTTGGAGCTTTACACTTTTTAAGGTGCAGCTTTTTCTATGTTATAGGTTTCTTGATATTTGTATTTAGATTTTAAGACTATTTTTACTAGCGCCTATTTTTACTTGCTTTTGGTGTACATATTCTTGAAATGTCAAATAAGGATTCATCACTCTTAGGGTCTGTATTTGTTATTATAGAGTAGAAGTGCCATTCTTCTTCCCTTTGCACCGATACTGATATTATGCCTGGTGATCTATTAAACTTCAGAGACGTTGATCCGTTGGGTTTAAAAGTTATCTGGGCTTGAAGCTTTGATAATAGATCTCGTTCTAGAAGCTGAACTGGACACTCCAGCATATATAGGAACTGGTGCTTAACAAAATGGCCTCCTAGAATACAAGTATGACTCCTGAGAATTGGTCTAGCAGCACTTTTCCAGTAGCTCCTATCATAGTTATAGTCTTCCTGAAGGAGGAGCAACTAGGTTAGTTACCACAGAGTACTCAGCACCAGTGTCAATCATGAAAGAGCTCCTCTTTCCCTCTATTGATACATCGACCATAGGCTGCACTCGGCTAAAGGGGGATGGGGCCCAGTCGGTATCAATAGTCTTCCGTGACAGTGTCAGCCAGACCGGCAAAATCTCTATCTTCTCTATCCCTTAATCTCTGGGTAGAGGAATAGTATCTACTTCCCTGAACACCTCCTCTGTTACTACTGTCATTCCCTCCAAGACTTTCTCTATAGCCACCTCTGTAACCATCTCGTAACCTTCTCTCTTGTCTTATCTATAACTTGCTTTATATTCCCTCTGTGGGCAGTCACTTTTCCAATATCCTTCCTCTCTACAATACGCACAGTGATTCCTATTTCCTCCCTTACTCAGCCTATTCTCAACTCCTCTATTCACCTCCCTTCCCTGTCTCTCTACACTTATGAAAGCTACCGCTAGCATATCTGCCTTCATCCTCATTTTACGTTCTTCCTCCTGCTTTGTTTCAATCTCCCTGTTCATATACACCTGACTTGCAATTTCCATTAACTGTGATATGGACATTCCTACAAATCCCTTTAACTTTAGCAATTTTCTTTTGATATCACCTTGGGTCTGGCTGACAAATGCTGAGTTGTTCATTCGAGAGTTCTCAGGGGCCTCTGGATTAAAAGGAGTATATAATTTATATGACTCCAGCAATCTCTCATAGAAAGCACTAGGTGACTCGTCGGCTTTCGTAAAGGAATTATGGGTCTTCCAATTAAACAGATCAGTCATGGTGAAAGGGACATAAACAAATACAGGGTCTGCCAACTGTAATTGACCATTAATATCAATGTGTGGTGGACCAGGGGTAAGCTGCAGTGGCATTTGTAAATGTTAAAGTTGGAGGGCACCGGTCATTTGTCAGGTTAGGGTGGGACTTAGATAGGGTTGTTTAGTCATAGGTTCCGGTCGGGGAGTGGTGAGGTAGGTGGAAATGGATAAATTAATTTTACTGGTTGTGGTGACATTCTGTCATCAAACTAGCATGGTGACCAGGGGTCATGTGATCAAGTTCATGTAGATCTTTCTTACAGGGGGATAAGCTTTACTTTGATATGGTAATTGATATGGTAATTTACAAGTCAGGAAAGAGATAACCACTCCCCCCACTATCCTCATCCCTCTCTGTTCCTTCTTGGCTGTGCTACTAAGCAGACCCTTAAGCAGACATGGGCTAATTTTTATCATGGTGAACTGTGAGTGGGATCTGGTGATTTTATAAGATTTAGTTGTTATTGTTAGTTAGGTTGTTGTTGCTGTTGTTGTTGTTGTTGTTGGTATAGTTAGTTAGATTGTGTGTAATTATTTGTATGTTGTTGTTGTTTTGTCTCTGAATAAATATTTGTTAAAGTAGACGGACCAGAGTTTATATGTATATGCGTACATAATAATTTATAGAGTTTGGTAATACACCACATTTAGCGACCACAAAGGTACATAATAATTTATAGAGTTTGGTAATACACCACACTGGTCAGTAACTCGGTTAACAAAATGTTTTGGACAGGGCTAGGAGGAGCCTGACCAGTAACCAAAAATGGTAAAAGTGTATTCCAGCGTCCTATACCATTGACCATTTCATCCAGTTGTATTTCAAAACTAATTTACTGTTACTAAAGGCACACAAGGCTCGGTAATTATAGTGTTATGTCAGTGGTTATGGTGTTTTCAGTGATTATGGTATTATCAGTGGTTATGGCGTTTTCAGTGATTATGGTATTGTCAGTGGTTATGGTGTTTTCAGTGATTATGGTATTGTCAGTGGTTATGGTGTTTTCATTGATTATGGTATTGTCAGTGGTTATGGTGTTTCAGTGATTATGGTGTTTCAGTGATTATGGTATTGTCAGTGGTTATGGTGTTTTCAGTGGTTACGGTATTATCAGTGGTTATGGTGTTTTCAGTGATTATGATATTGTGTAATTGCTGAGAATTATCTGATTCAGTGGACTCAGTTACTGTTATTAAGAATTCTCCTCACAATTTTGACTGCTAATAATAAAACTGAACAATAATAAAAAAAAAAAAAACACTAAAATACCCTTCCACCAAAAAGGGCCTCAGGGTACAAAGAACCAGTTGGGGGGGTAGGTAGGCACAGAAATAGGAGGGCTTAAAGCAAGGGGACAGGCATCTGAGAGCCAGGGACAATAGAGCACAGGTACCAGCTGCACCAGTTCTTGCTAAAGAATTTAGTTGAGGGATGGTCAGATGGGTCAGATTCCATTGGGGATGGACAAACCAGTTTTGGTAACCATCTAGTAACACAAACAGTTTTAACAGTCAAAATATGGAAACTGGTCATAGAATTCAAGCATAATAGATACAGCCACATGTACACGCTGCACTAGATTTAAATCAAGACAGATTACCACAGAGGCCATTCTCTACTACATAAGGTAGTCAGGTGATTTGGAGCCAATTTAACCCCCAAATCACACACATTATATCCCTTTTTAAAGTTATTTAGCATACATTCTAAGGGATTATTAATCTTTGAATCCGACGCACCCATACTTAACAACGGAGCGTCGTCTCCAACAGAAGCAAAACAAACACACCTTCCAACGGTCACACCCGTTCCCCTTGGCAACAGCACCACATGGTACAGTTACTAAGCGAAACGCACACAACAAAACACTCAAGGAATTCCCGTACACACACAGCTGTTACACCAGTCACTAAATAACTATTACTGTGCCTCTTGGCGAAACTATACAGTCACCCACGCTATAATTCCCTATATCTGAATTACCTGTCTATAACATACCCCAGTAACATCGTCTTTACAAACAGTAGTTATAGTACGGTTAGCATTGGTTAGAGTACAATTTAAAGTCACAGTTCAATTAGTAGTGGTTATGGTGTTAAACATACAACATAGACGACAGTTATTAGTAGTTATTTACAGTATCAGTAATTATACATGGTTATGGTACCGTGCGCTATAATACAGTTACACACTATTCACACTCTCGCTAGACGGCAGAGCTCACGCTATCTAGCAAGATATACACGCTACTACAACAATCTTTAACACATTTACAATTCCCAACTAATCTATTGGCCAGTACCTCGATGGACTACCTAAAACTATTTACATCCGTTTTGGTTAGCCACGCTGCCCAAGCACCACATATAGCGATCTAGCGGACCGAATTTACACAGACGCCACTTAGTCTCCCGGTCCCTCCGACCTAGCGAACGTAATATACACCCTAGAACGCTAGTCTAGACAAGACACCGGTGTCCGGCTTGGGCTATTTACACAGAACCCAGCCTGACTCCAAACCAAAATTAAACGGGCTGACTACAGGGCATTTAATTACGGGCGGTGCGCCTTCGCTCCTTCCCTCCACTGGAGGGGGCAGATTCCATACACAAATAACCCCTTATGGGCCTACCGCACAATCTATATCCCATACCCCTAGTGGGTCCACCGTCTAAAACAGTAGTCGTCTTACCTCCTCGTTCCTGAACCTGGGTTCACACTCATCGACGGGGGCACCCCAGCACTTACAGCGTATAGGCCGATGATCTCCTGGACAACAGACCAGTGGCGCCGAGACGAAAGGAGGTCCACGCAGAAGTTCAGGGGTGCAGCCATAGAGAACGTGGGCAAAGATAGACCGTCTCACGCCTCTGCTTCTTAGCCACCGTTAACGATGAGCTTCCCGGCCAATTGCACCAAATGATACCGGAGAAACTGACGGAAGCCAAGCACAGAGAAGTGGACACAGGTTTCTTCAGGAAGGAAGAGATTCTTTATTCGATTCACCGACCGGGGCTCAGAGAGACTAATGTCACCAAAAACAGCAAAGTCTGAGTCCAGAACTGACTGTGTAAATGCATGATATAGACATATAGCTCCTCCTATAGTTAACTCTACCCACATATACTCTTTACCCAATGAGCTGAACAAAGCCTAACTTCCCTTACCTGATAGACCACATGGCTCACCCAGAACAATGGAGGAGGGGAAGTGTTTTCAGTTCCTGCATTCCTGCACTTGCTCAGTACACTGTTGATTGTATCTTAGCTACGTGTAACTGACTAACTGATACACCAACATACACATATGCCACGTGGAAATCTCGGCCTACTAAATTTAATTACATTTTCTTCCACCACAATATCACAACAATGAAAGTGCAATTTGTGTGTGAAAAATGCAAAAAACTTCACTTTCACTGACAATATCATCGCTTTGATATGTTTCACTGTTTTGAAACACCAATATTTGTGTTCAGCAAAGTCTCCCGAGTAAAACAGTACCCACCATGTAGAGGATTTAGGGTGTTTTGAAAGTTACAGGGTTAAATATAGTGCTAGCAAATTAAATTCTCAGGACTTTCGGCCTGGGTTATCAGGCAAATCCCTCAAATTGTAATCAATAATATAACTTAGTTATGTAAAAATATGACATAAATATGCATGTAGAATTTAAATATATATACATATTTCCATATTTGAAGTCTATGTGTATATTTATGAAATTATTTTCATGCTACGCTATCGGATTTAGGCGCCAGGGAAAAGACCGATGGAGGGAGAACGCCCCAGCTTCTAAAAAGACTGCTATAGGAGGAGCGATAATCTTTTGAGTATGAGACTGAAAGTACCCCGGCAGAGCAATATGCAGCTTACTTGTGCAAACAAATTACTGGGAAAGTATATCTGACTGGAGCAGCACAATAACGCAATGGGGAGACCCCGAGAGGAGACTGTGAAACATTTGCGGTAAAGTGTGTGGGATGGCAGACCAGCCTCGATCGGAGCAACATGTGTCAGCAGACGCCAACAGGATACAGAGGTGGTCTGCGTGTTATCCACTGCTTTCATTGGCATAAAATCACAAAATAGTAGAGGATGTTGAATGCGGTGAAGGGCAGAAAGGAAAACTGTCCAGGAATTAGAATTGAACCCGAGAAGGGGGTCCTTCTACCTTATTGCCTCACTCCAAGGACACGTGAGTGGGCTACAATGAGAATAATAAGCAAATAAGTAAATAAGCAGAATCCTGCTGTCAAATCCCTATTGCTTTTTATTTATTTTTGCACCATGTCTTCTGCAACATAAATGTATAACTTTTTATGTAAAGCGACAGAAGCAGAGAGATTGAAAGAGCCTCTAGCTCTTATAGTATTTACAGCTTATTGATTTGGCTTTGAAAAGTGGGTCTCCCCGTTTCTTTTAAAGCTATGAATGTGCATAGAGAATTATTAATATCATGTGGTTTCTGAATTTTATATACAAGTAAAGAAATATAGTTGAAATAGAAGGGAAAGAAGGACGGCAATTAAAGCAAACCTTATGTATAAATTGCCTGAATATTTCTCTGCATTTTTTGTTGATTACACTGGATGCCTCGTTTCAATTCTTATGCCCGAATGTATGGTTTGTCCGCCAGTAGGGGATTACTATTAGGAGAGAAAAGAAGAAAGACTAAAGATTTATTCAGTGTGCATAGAGTTATAAAGCCATAAAACTTGGAAAACTGGCTGGAGATAAAATAGAAACTTAAAAACAAATTGTACATGTTTTGTTTTTTCTTTTTTATTTGTTTTTTTCTCTTTGGGTTTCTTCTTCTTTCCAATTAAGGTTACAACATGGCGGGCAGAAAAACTCAAGAAACTAAAAATACCAAAAATAAATCTGAGAATAAAAATGAGCCACTAGAGAAGCGCTTATCCATTTTTTCATCCCAATCCACGAAAATAGGGGAACAAAATAACCTTCTAGATGAAACATCTAAGAGTGTGGATCAAGAGAGAGCAGAAAAAGCTGCTGTAGCAACTGAACTCCAACAGGTGACGGTAGATCTACTTAACAGCGCTTTAGAAACACAATTTATAAAGATCAGAAATGAAATTCAACGCTTCACAGAAGAGTTTAAAAACGATCTAAATAACATCAATGGAAAAGTGAATGAAAATTCTGAAAAAATTAAACAAATGGAACTTGGTTCAACACAGATGCAAAATGATATTGATATACTAAAAACCAAGATTGTACAAATGTAACAGAGACATGCATATTTAGAATACAGATCATATCATAATAATCTAAAAGTAAGGAACATACCAGAAGAAATCTCCTTGGAAAAATTAGAAGAATTTTTAAACAATTTTTTCGCTAGCTTGAATGTTAAAGGACCACTATAGGCACCCACACCACTTCAGCTTAATGAAGTGGTCTGGGTGCCAGGTCCAGCTAGGATTAACCCCTTTTTCTATAAACATAGCAGTTTTTTTCAGAGAAACTGCTATGTTTATAATAGGGTTAATCCAGCCTCTAGTGGCTGTCACATTGACAGCTGCTAGAGGCACTTCCGCGCTTCCGCGATTTTCACAGTGAGAAGACGCCAGCGTTCATAGGAAAGCATTATAAATGCTTTCCTATGGACTGGCTGAATGCGCGCGAGTCTCCTGCCGCACATGCGCATTCAGCCGAGGAGGAGGAGAGGAGGAGGCGAGTTCCCCGCCCGGCGCTGGAGAAAGAGGTAAGTTTAACCCCTTCCACCCCCTAGAGCCCAGCGGGAGGGGAACCCTGAGGGTGGGGGTACCCTCAGGGCACTATAGTGGTCCTTTAAAAACTAGTTATATGGTCCTCTAATAGAACGATTACATAGTATATCCAAACCAAAACACCTGTCTACAAACATCCCCAGAGATGTCTTGATTTGCTGCTCGTCCTTCCGAATCAAATTAGCCATAACAAATTCAATTAGAGAAGGAAAAATTCATGCTCCTTATGAAAAAATAATAGTTTACTCAGATCTATCGATATACACAAGAGCTAAAAGAAGATCAAATGCAAAATACACAGAAATACTAAGAGCCAACAACATTCAACATAGATGGGGATTTTACTGCAAGGCTATGGATCTATAAAGATTCAAGAACATATGCAATTGACGCCCAAGAAATGCTGAAAGATTGGCTTCAAGAAAGACATCTGAACCCAGAAGCCGATGGCCATTAATCAAGAGATGGAAATGAAAGGAATGAAATGTGAATGGTCATTAAGAGATATGGAATATAACTTTATTTATATAAACCAAAAAGAAAATGATGAAGATAAAGGAGGGGGAGAAGAAGAATGAGGAGGAAGATATAGAGATAAAGAAGAAGTATAGGAGAAAGAAGAAAAGAGAAAAACTTTAAAAAACTTTTTTTTCTATCTGGTACAGGAAGAAGCAAAGAGGGACCAGGGGGAGGGAAAGGATGGGTTAGTAAAAGTTATATATGTAGTTGAAGGTTGACAGAAATTGTTTATTGGGTTTTTGTGAGCATACATAAAGATACAAATGAAACATTAGAGGAAGTTGAAGGTGCAAGGAAAAAAGAAAATGGAAGAGAAAAATATATGAATAAAGAGAAAATAAAAGAGCTTAACTCATGAAACACTAAAAGCAATACAAAATTATGCACAAATACAGAAAGGAATAGTATGTAGGAACACTGTGAAGTAAAGGAATTTAGTACACAATTATTAAGCTAGATAAAGGGGGGAAGAAAATGAAGAGAAAGGAAAAAAATTGATATACATTATGATTAAGAATATAAATAGAAAATTACATTTGTGACAAAGAAGTAGTAGTAAGGTCAACCTAAGCTGATGCACTTGTAATAAGGAATACTTAATGTTATGGGATTTTAATTTCCTATATAAAAATATATGTTTTTTATTTTTATATGGAACTACTATCATGATCCTCTTGTCTGCCTTTCCCTTTCCCACTTATTCTCTTCTTCTCTCTTCCATAAGAGATGTCTATAAAATTCTCCTTCCATAGTTTTTTTTGTACCTTTGGCTCCATAGTCCGATTTTTGGAATTACCACAGGTGATGATACGTCGACTTCTTTGTGAGTCTTCCATCAGTGTGTATTTGAACGCACGATAGAGATGACGGTACTTTTTAAGTACCGGTTGCCAGAGTATATCTCTGAGATAGGTCTTAGAACCTATGAATGTATGTTTTTAATGGGTTTTTTTCTCTGTTGTTCTTTATGCTCTTGATGTTGGGAATACGAGAGGACCAAGGAGAGGTGACAGTATGGAGACCAATGGTTAAGTTTGCTACTTTGAATGTGAGGGGATTAAATTCCCCCCACAAAAGATCTATTCTCATCCAAACATTAAAAAAAAACATAAAATAGATATCTGTGCTATACAAGAGACACATTGGAAGAGTATAGACACATTTTTCCAAAACTCAAAAGACTTCTTTAAGATTATTACATTTTCGTTAAAAGATAAAAGGAAATGTGGGATTGCAATTCTTTTTTTCACAGCATATAGAGCTGATTATAAAACATTCTGAACAAGATAAGGAAGGGAGATACATAATTACAATATGCACGATAAATAATATCCATATACAAGCATCAAAATTTCGATCCTTCACCCAGGGAAATTCCTTATGTGATACCTGGCGTATATTTCACACCCAGGAACGAGACTACTCTTGTTTCTCTAAGACACACTTTGCTTATTTCAGAATTGACTATATTCTGACAGATATAAACTCTATTTAAAGAGTTAAGAAAATGATTATTGATGAGATTACTTTGTCAGATCACAAGATAACCATTTTGAAACTAAAAGATACATTTACTAAAAAGAGACCTGAATGGAGACAAATAATTATTACAAAAATCTCCACAAAATTTTCTAATCACATATATAGTCTCAATATGAGCTGCTTTTAAATTTGTAATTCGTAGCCATTTTATAAAACTAGCTTCTCAAAACAAAGAAAGTAGAGAAAAAGATATCTCTGAACTTTATATCAAGTTGGAAAATCTAACTCGAGATAATAAAATGAATCCCTCAAAATACACTTGAAATAAGATTGATGACCTCAAAAATACTATTAATGAAAAATTAATCATGGAAACATCCAGGAAGCTAGAAAGATTGAAATCTTTTCAATACTATACGAGCACTCAAGCGGATAAGATGTTAACTAACAAATTAAAAAATATCCAAAAAACACAAAATCTATATCTAAAATAATTTATAATAATGAGACTCTCTTATCCCCTGACAAAATAGCTAAAGCTTTTGAAAAACATTAGAGTAGCCTATATCGTATTGATGTAGAATTATTAAAAACCTTTATTAAACCTGTATTGAATTGTTGTACTAACTCCATTTTAACTTCATTTCATGACAGATTCTCCATTTTAACTTCATTACATGACAAGATTTCCTAACAGCATTTAGAATACTGAATAGAGAATGTATTTTCTAAAAGAATATGACTAACACCGGAATTATTGAGTTCCTGTAACATGCAACAAAGTATAGCCAAGGCCATGAGAAAGCTGCTCTAATGAAATGTTCTTTCATAAAAAAGGACCCTAAACCTGATCACGAGTCTGACATCACTAACTACCCAAAACGGTGCCAAGTACTCAAAATGGCTAGCTGCCAGATTCCCCCTCCCATCGAGAGAGCCTCGTGCTAAAGAGCAATGGCGACTGAATCCTTGTCAAAAATTACGACATCCGATGATGGGAGGATGCCCCACTAGCCACTCAAATCTTTAAGCCAATTACTAATACAGATGGGAGGGCATTTAACTTACCACTTAATACATAGACCAATTAATGATGTTTATTAGTTGTTATCTTGATATTCAATGATGATGTAATTTTGCTCTTATAAGGGCTTGCAAGCCTGTTTTTTACCAGATGCCATTAAATTTTCTCGAAGTGCTTTTAACCTGAACTCCGTGTGTTAGTGTGAACTTACTTCTGCGTATACGCAGTTTAATCATCTCAGATTTGGACAGGAACAGATAGACATTTAAACATATTTGTTTATTTCTAAATTAATATACATCAATTTGGCGCCCAGAACGTGGGGCACCGGGCTATGGCCTCTGGCCGGTAAGCCGTCCTAAGGAAGACGCTGTTGGACGGAGGAATCCGGGGGGAAGGAACGGAGATTGATCACCTCTGAATACACGGTAGAGACTACTGCAGAGCCTAGCCGGTATGTTCCAGCCCCTTTGATTGACCCGTCCAAGTGTCTGTGACTGCTACCGGGAGGACATCAAAGACAGGTAATATCTTGCCCGGTGTCTTGTTGTTACCCACCTGTTTACCTGCATTTAGTCTATCTGTTGCCTGGGTGTGTTTGTATTGGTCTGTCTTTAGCTTAAGTGCCCGGGTAGAGTGTTTATCTGTGTACCCCTTTTGGGATAAAGGGGGGGTGGACCTGTGGTAGTTTGCCTGGGGGTCCTCTGTTTGTCTGTTTACCCCTTTTGGGATAAAGGGGGGTGGACCTGTGGGTGTTTGCCTGGGGGTCCTCTGTTGCCTGTTTACTCCTTTTAGGAGCCACGTGGCTGTGGCTGTAGGGAAAAAGGGGGGTGGACCTGTGGAAGTTTTCCTGGGGGTCTTCTTTGTCTGTTTACCTCTTTTAGGTGCTGGGTAGCTGCAGCAGTAAGGAAAAAGAGGTGGGGGGATCTGTGGAGGGGTGTAGACTCACTGTTTCCTGGGGATTCCCCCTGGTGTCACTTTGATAGCCTAGCTAGCCTCATTGTGCACATAGCTCTGCTTGCAGAGAGGTGGTACCCTCCAGCTTCGAGCGCTGAGGCTGGTGGCATTCCAATTTTATTTGTGGTGCGTGAATTCGGGCAGGCATTGCTGTCTCCATCACCACGGGGTAGTGAGACTTATGGGTGGGTCCATAGGGGCGCTACGAGGGTGAGGATAGTGGTGGCCACACTTAGTGGACTGCTGTAACGAGGGAGGCATATGGATTTTGGGCCGGTGTTAGCTGTTATCCTTGGCCGCTGGTAGTGAGACTTACGAAAGTTGTTCTCCGAGCGGGGACACTACGAGGTTGAGGGAGGTGACTTTGGTCACATGAGTAAAGGGAAGGGATTACTGTTTAATGTATTTGAACTGTGATGCATGCACTGTATTTCAATTGAATTGTTGTCTTAATTGGGAGTCATTCAAACTCCTGTGTCTGTCTCTACTTTCACTTTACTTTTACTTTTTACTCTACTTCCTGTGTTATTTACACTTTACACTCCTATTTCTCTTGTGAGAGAAGTGATTGGTCACACACTTCTCACCTCGCTCCAATCCGTGGCTACCTCGGGTAGATGGAATTAGTGACTAGTCTACGGTTTGGGAAGACGCACTTGGGGGGACCCACCCTCTCAAGTGGCAGTCCAGCATTGTAGACACTCTGTTTAAAACCTTCTTTCCTCTATATCTGGGACGCCTTTTATAGGGGGAATGGGACAGGGATTAGAAAAGCCCAATAAGGGCTGGCTAGCGTGTGATCTAGTTGAAGATAGAGAGGGTGAAGAGATTGCTAAGGTGTGTAAAATTGCTGTGCCTTCATGTGGTAGATTGCAGCCAGAAAGCTGGCGTAGATTACTGACAGAGAAGAAAGCAAGCTTACAGATAATGCTTTACTGGTACAGAGTAGCAAGAGCTATTCAGCAGGAAGGTTGGGTTGAGGAAGAACTAGATCACAAAGGGTTAAGAATGTATGTATATCATAATAATTGTGTTACTGGGAAGCTCTCCCAGCCAGAGCCCTGTCATGGCGTCCAGGAGGTGACCACTCCCATCATCCCGTCAGTAATGACGGTCACCATCCCTGGTCCCCAATCTTAAATGTTGTGGGGGTTTTGTATTTTGTGTTTTTGTATTTTGTGTCTTTGTATTTTGTGTTTTTTTTTTGTGTCCCTTTGCTTGCAATAACTGTAACGTAACTGTCCTTCCAGTGCTGACATGGTTAAATCTTGTGCCTGTGGTTTCTCTCCTCTCTTGCCGACCCCCCCCTCCCTTGTGCGGAGGTTCGGGGGGGGGAGGGAGGGAGGGGGGTTGCATGCTGCCAATTCAGATTTGTTTCTTCCGTAGAGTTATTCAGAAAATACTGAGTTGGCAGTGGAAGTTTTTTGCTAGAAAATATTCTAATTGTGTATTTTGCTATTTACATAGGAGTGATGTGTCGTATGAGAGGTTTCTAGGGTTTGAATATTGTTATTGTTGTTGCCATTTATATGACGCCAACAGATTCCGTAGTGTTATATATATTTGGACGTGTTAAGTGATTAATGGCTGGTGAATAATGGGGGAGATTGATTGCATTCCGTGAGTTTATTTTTGCATCATGTTATTTCAAAGTATAGAGACAGCTTCACGGGCTGTTAAATGTATAATGTTTTAAACTGTCTTATTTAATCCGTCAAGTCTGTCCACAGTTTAGTATTTCATTTTGCCGAACAGAATGTTGCTTCTCTGATTTATTTTATTAGGCTATAACTTAGTGTAAAGCTGAAACGCCCTAAAAGAAAATGGCCCCTAGAACAAAAGAAGGTTGTCCTTAAGTGACATCAGTCCTGGCTCCTGCCCATATATCGTGTCACTTCTGGCCATGGCTGACTCCTATCATGCTCATCCTGTCTTAAGACATGCTGTTTTCCTTAATTCCCACATATTATGAACAAGAAAGTTACAATTACTATAATAATCCTGCTATTAGTTTCCCTATATCAGAAAAGTGTCTGTGACAAGTGATGGTTAATATGTAGATAGAATATATATATATATATATATATATATATATATATATATATATCGATTCACGTGTAAGTAACAAATGTGTTTTAACTTTGTGTACAAAAAATTGATAACATGCTGGAAGAAGGGTTATCTTAAAGAATATTTACTAAAAGAAATTTCTAATAAACAAAGATTTCTTGAACAAATGGTGATACAATTAAGGATTGGTCTCAAAATGTTTTGATCTAATTGAAAAAGAACCAGTAAACATTATAAGCATAACTATTAACAAATGGATAAGGGGGGAGTGTGCTCCAAATCTGTCTTTATTGGATAATGTTTGCCCAGTTGTAAGCCCAGATATTTTATTATTGCATATGCATAGAAGTTGAGACTTTGGGCATTATAGTGTATTGATTCTAGATCTGTTACTAGCAGCAAGTGCTTGGCCTTATGCCTATCCCACGCATGCTTAAACACTTTTACTGTGTTAACCTCTACCACTCCAGTTGGAAGGCTATTCCATGCATCCACTACCCTCTCAGTAAAGTAATACTTCCTGATATTATTTTTAAACCTTTGTTCCTCTAATTTAAGACTATGTCCTCTTGTTGTGGTAGTTTTCCTTCTTTTAAGTATAGTCTCCACTTTTACTGTGTTGTTTCCCTTTATGTATTTAAAATGTTTTTATCATATTTCCCCTGTCTCGTCTTTCCACCAAGCTATACCTGTTAAGATCCTTTAACCTTTCCTGGTAAGTTTTATCCTACAATCCATGAACCAGTTTAGTAGCCCTTCTTTGAACTCTCTCTAAGGTATCCATATCCTTCTGAGGATATGGTCTCCAGTACTGTATACAGTACTCCAAGTGAGGTCTCACCAGTGTTCTGTACAATGGCAAGAGCATTTCCCTCTTTCTACTGATATTACCTCTCCCTATGCAACCAAGCATTCTGCTAGCATTTCCTGCTGCTCTATTACATTGTACATTGTCATTAACAGCCAGAAACTGGAAAACAAGAAATGTGAATTAATGTATAGCTATTTATAAGCCTAACAAAATCTCCATTATCTGTTCCATTTATTTCGCAGAAGACAATGTTATTTTGTCTATTTTGTATGTTTAAAAAAAAAAAAAAATACATTGACAGTGAAGAGTAGAATAAGTTTTATCCCATTTGCGAGACATAAAATTGTGATAATGTATATTTGTGATATAAGTAAGAATTACATTTTGAGAAGTTAGATATAAATAAATAAAATAAAGAACGAGAGTCAGGGATAGCGTCTGTCTCCACGGGCACAAGTCTGGTGTGGGAGATGTAGTGGGTTAGCCACTGCGGGGCACCCACGGAGTGAAGCGTTCGAGGCCTGTGCAGACAAGATGAGCATGTTAGCCTTTTATTATTTTTCTCTAGGGAAAGCATAGGGCCAGTTAATAGTTATTGTACATGGGCTATTTGCAGCCTCCATAGCGGAAGAGAATCCTACCTGCCTCCTAATTTCTACCTAGTCTTGATTTCTGATGTATCCTCCACTGCTACATCACCTGTCTGCTCCCTTACCTGCCCACCCCCGCTTACTCCTTCCACCGATCCCTCCCCTTCATCTACTCCTCCCTCTACTTCACCTTCTCCTCTCTCCTCCTACTCCTCCCTCTACTCCACCTTCTCCTCTCTCCTCCTACTTCTCCTCCCTCCTCTTTCTACTCCTCCCTCTACTCCACTTTCTCCTCCTACTCCTCCCTCTACTCCACCTTCTCCTCTCTCCTCCTACTTCTCCTCCCTCCTCTTTCTACTCCTCCCTCTACTCCACTTTCTCCTCCTACTCCTCCCTCTACTCCACCTTCTCCTCTCTCCTCCTACTTCTCCTCTACTCCTCCTTCTACTCCTCCCTCTACTCCACCTTCTCCTCCTCCTACTCCTTCTTCCTGCTCTTACTCCTCCCTCCTCTTTCTACTCCTCCCTCTACTCCACTTTCTCCTCCTACTCCTCCCTCTACTCCACCTTCTCCTCTCTCCTCCTACTTCTCCTCTACTCCTCCTCCTACTCCTCCCTCTACTCCACCTTCTCCTCCTCCTACTCCTTCTTCCTGCTCTTACTCCTCCCTCCTCTTTCTACTCCTCCCTCTACTCCACTTTCTCCTCCTACTCCTCCCTCTACTCCACCTTCTCCTCTCTCCTCCTACTTCTCCTCTACTCCTCCTCCTACTCCTCCCTCTACTCCACCTTCTCCTCCTCCTACTCCTTCCTCCTGCTCTTACTCCTCCCTCCTCTTTATACTCCTCCCTCTACTCCACCTTCTCCTCCTTCTACTCCTCCCTCCTCCTCCTATTCCTCTCTCTACTCCACCTTGTCCTCTTCCCCTCCTCCTACTCCTCCCTCTACTCCACCTTCTCCTCTTCCTACTTCCCCTGTCCTTCCTACTCCACCTTCTTCCCCTCTCGCTCTATCCACTACTCATTCCTCCATCTCCCCACCACCATATCTATATCCTTTATATGCTTCCTCCCTTCTTATTCCTTACCAATTTCCTCCGCCCATAGACAACTCTGCCTCTACCTGGCAACATTATATTTTGAAGAAAAGTTGCTCTGGCCACTCTTCCGCCACTTCCCAGGGGGGAATACCACACTAACGAAAAATTATTCAGACTGGTGGAGGTGCACTTCATCATGAAAGACCTGTTTTGGGCACTCTCAAGGAAATAGTGTGGTCCTGACCCAGATTCCCATGGAAGTAAGACACCTGTATCATCACTGGGAGGTGGCTGTCCCTCATGTTTTCTTCACTAAGTCCCCAGAAATCTCATGAAAGGAACTTGACTCATTAGAACAAAAAACATGAAACACTAACAATCGATATCAGCTCTCTACAGAGGGGGGTCAGCAAGAGAACTGTAAATAGAAAGACAAATACCCCCAATCTCACACAGAAATAGGTGAGGAAACCTCTTCTACTGCTCCTCATGGTTGCTTTGAACAGATGAAAGAAGAAACAAGACACCTCTCAACAGAGCATGCAGTAGCTTTACCAGATCCTGACTCCACTCTGTTTGCAGATAAAGAGGAAAGGTACCATACTGGATTTGCTGTTGATACAGAAGATCAGGTACGTCAAGCATCTTCACTTTCCTCACCCACATCTGCTCAAGACGCTGAATTGACAGCCTTCTCAGTGGCATACAAAATGCCTGAAGAAAGACATGCCAATACCTACACTCAAGATATGCCCTGGGTGCGGCACATTATTTTGGATCAATCTGGAAGATAAGAAGCACCATTCAACTGACCAAGCTGCCAACCAAGCCACAAGTGCACCAAGGGAAGTGGACAGAAGGGTGTCCGCTGAAGAAACTTCTATACTCACCATGTAGATGCTATCCACAGATCTCAAGCTTCTGAAAGAATGACAAGCAGCTGCTGACCCTGGAATAATACAAAGCTGGAAAACAGAAAGGGGCAACCCTTGAAGACGGGCTGTACTCCAACACTCTCAAGTTCTGTTTACCCAAAAACATGTACTGGACAGTGGGCCCATGGATTTTTTTTTTATAATCTAATCATCAGTTTCTGCCGATCCTGTGTCATTTGTGCCAAGGACAGCTCAGGCAGAAGAGGAGGAGAATCCTAAGCACCTAGCTAGCTCTCACTATCCCTTTCAAGAATCCAAGTGACTATATCCAGGTGCCAAAGAGCTGCAGGGTCAAATATGCACTAGTTATAATAGACATTTTGCCAGGATGACCAGAAGCCTAGCCGGTCATCAATGTGACAACCAAGACCATATACCCAATAGTGCATTGTGAAGGTTGCAGAGATCACTCAGTGGATTCACCGTTCCAGATTCAAGACTCTCTCTGCAACATGGGAAGTAACATTTGTTGATTTTGACAAACTTTTGACTCTAAAGGAAAAATTACTTGTTAGAAAACAAAAAGATACCAACAAGTAGGTGTTTGATGGCCATAATAATGCCTGACCACCTGCCATCGATGGAAAGCCGAGGACCCCAAAAGGAGACCTCGTGAAGCTAAAAAGAAATTCAAACGCCAAGCTTCTTCAGGTTTATCTGCCCATCCTGAGTTTGTGGTGATATTAATATTGACTAAATGATCCGAGTCCACCTACACTGATGTAGCGTGGGACAGGTTTAATACTATGATGAATAAGCAAATGTGCCCTAGCCAAGGTTATTATGTCCATACACATAATACATGACAAGGTACTCTTGACACACCACATTCATGCTTCAGAACACAAAGAGGAGCACCCCTCTAAAGGGAAGTTTGACACATATATATATATATATATATATTGATGCCATAGGTGTGCCAAGGGGGGGTACCAGATGATTTCGCAGTTAAAGGAAAGTTTGAGTCCATTTTCCCAACCGTCACTGCTAATAATAATAATATTTTGATTTGCATTTATTATATCTATTGCAACCAACAACGTTTACCTGTCACCATGACTTGTTGTGCCTATACTCCAGATAACACAGGTCCATATGGTAATGTAAGCTTGTCTATTTTATGATGTCCCTCTGAAGAACTAAGAAGACTTTAAGAACCGTTACTTCATAGGGTTTTGTGCCTTTGGGCTAACATGTCTTCTGGAACTAACCAATAAAGTTTATCTTTTTTAGAATCTAACATTTCATAGGGGGGACTGATGTAGAATTATTAAAAACCTTTATTAAACCTGTATTGAATTGTTGTACTAACTCCATTTTAACTTCATTTCATGACAGATTCTCCATTTTAACTTCATTACATGACAAGATTTCCTAACAGCATTTAGAATACTGAATAGAGAATGCATTTTCTAAAAGAATATGACTAACACCGGAATTATTGAGTTCCTGTAACATGCAACAAAGTATAGCCAAGGCCATGAGAAAGCTGCTCTAATGAAATGTTCTTTCATAAAAAAGGACCCTAAACCTGATCACGAGTCTGACATCACTAACTACCCAAAACGGTGCCAAGTACTCAAAATGGCTAGCTGCCAGATTCCCCCTCCCATCGAGAGAGCCTCGTGCTAAAGAGCAATGGCGACTGAATCCTTGTCAGAAATTACGACATCCCATGATGGGAGGATGCCCCACTAGCCACTCAAATCTCTAAGCCAATTACTAATACAGATGGGAGGGCATTTAACTTACCACTTAATACATAGACCAATTAATGATGTTTATTAGTTGTTATCTTGATATTCAATGATGATGTAATTTTGCTCTTATAAGGGCTTGCAAGCCTGTTTTTTACCAGATGCCATTAAATTTTCTCGAAGTGCTTTTAACCTGAACTCCGTGTGTCAGTGTGAACTTACTTCTGCGTATACGCAATTTAATCATCTCAGATTTGGACAGGAACAGATAGACATTTAAACATATTTGTTTATTTCTAAATTAATCTACATCAATTTGGCGCCCAATAATCTACATCAGTATCAATTCTAAGGAGTCCTTACAAAATGCTGAACTGTATTTTCAAGAGAAGGAGCTGAAAAAACTAACTGACGTTCATCAACTAAACACATAGAAACATTGTCAAATATTTTTAAGATCACTAGGCATAGAAGGGTCCCGATGCTGGCCCTGTCATTGAATGCTGAGAAAGTATTTGACAGGGTCAGCTGGGATTTTCTTTCAGTTTAATGGGCAGGTTTTTACCAAGCTATAATGTCCCTATATTCTAACTCTACAGGGAAAGTAATAGGCCAAGGTATTTCCTCCAACCCATTCAAATTGAATAACGGCATTAGACAAGGTTGTCCGCTTTCGCCTCTTCTTTATGTTTTGACTATTGAGATATTGGCATTTAAGATAAGAATTAACAACAAAATAAAAGGCTTTGAGGATCAAGTAGAAATTAAAATAAAGTTGTATGCTGATGATGTACTCATTGTGCTGGAAGATCCAGTTAATTCAATCAATGAACTAATGGAGGTGATACAAAGATATAGTCTATTCTCGAATTACAAACTAAACACTTCTAAAACTATGGTGCTTTTCTTCTTTTTAACACCTCAGATGAAAGCAGAGATTACGGATACGTTTGATTTCCTATGGGCAAAAGAGCATTTTTCTTATTAATGATTACAAATTTCAGCAAACCCACAAAAATGGATGGAGATTAACTTGCTCCCCCTGATAAGGGAAATGAATACTAAGCTACTTATGTGGACAAAACATAACTAACAGACCCATCTCTTTTTCCAGCGTACCTACATTTTTTTTTCTTTTAATTGATGTACTTGAAAAAAAAAATTGGGGTTGGTTTTGCATTATTTGGCTATCAATTTCTCATTTTCTAGTATAGCCACTTTAATTGCCTTTTGGCTTCCTTATAGCTTTAATAGGATGCCTCTGATTTGTCTGATTTAAATGCTTTAAATGCCCTTTTCTTATTTCCAATCTCTTGTTTTACTTCTCTACTAAGCCACATTGGTTTCAGTTTGTTTCTTTTATATTTATGTCCCAATACAGTTGCAAGAAAAAGTATGTGAACCCTTTGGAATGATATGGATTTCTGCACAAATTGGTCATAAAATGTGATCTGATCATCATCTAAGTCACAACAATAGACAATCACAGACTGCTTAAACTAATAACACACAAATAATGAAATGTTGCCATGTTTTTATTGAACACACCATGTAAACATTCACAGTGCAGGTGGAAAAAGTATGTGAACCCCTAGACTAATGACATCTCCAAGAGCTAATTGGAGTGAGATGTCAGCCAACTGGAGTCCAATCAATGAGATGAGATTGGAGGTGTTGGTTACAGCTGCCCTGCCCTATAAAAAACACACACCAGTTCTGGGTTTGCTTTTCACAAGAAGCATTGCCTGATGTGAATGATGCCTCGCACAAAAGAGCTCTCAGAAGACCTACGATTAAGAATTGTTGACTTGCATAAAGCTGTAAAGGGTTATAAAAGTATCTCCAAAAGCCTTGCTGTTCATCAGTCCACGGTAAGACAAATTGTCTATAAATGGAGAAAGTTCAGCACTGCTGCTACTCTCCCTAGGAGTGTCCGTCCTTGAAAGATGACTGCAAGAGCACAGCGCAGACTGCTCAATGAGGTGAAGAAGAATCCTAGAATGTCAGCTAAAGACTTACAAAAGTCACTGGCAAATGCTTACATCCCTAAAACACTAAACATACGTAAAACACTAAACAAGAATGGATTTCATGGGAGGATACCACAGAGGAAGCCACTGCTGTCCAAACAAAACATTGCTGCACGTTTACAGTTTGCAAAAGAGCACCTGGATGTTCCACTGCAGTACTGCTAAAATATTCTGTGGACAGATGAAACCAAAGTTGAGTTGTTTGAAAGAAACAAACAACACTATGTGTGGTGAAAAAGAGGCACACCAACATCAAAACCTCATCCCAACTGTGAAGTATGGTGGTGGGGGCATCATGGTTTGGGGCTGCTTTGCTGTGTCAGGGCCTGCACGGATTGCTATCATCGAAGAAAAAATTAATTCCCAACTGTGACGAGACCAATCTTGCCACTGTGCATTGGAGGAGCCTGGTTGCCCGCCTGCTGCCTGTAGACTATGGCCCCATGTTGAAACGCTTGATTTTCCCCTGCAAAGACATAAAATCCGGGTCAATTGGTGCTTGCCCTGTTTGAGTGGTGATACCCCAGATAGCTATGCCATGGAGCCCATTCGTATAATGAAAGACTATGGGAAAGACTTTGGCTCCATGGCAATTGAACTGTATGTGTGTGGTCTGAGCGCCATTCAGTAATAATGTGTGCTCAGACCTAAGCTATCTGGGGATATGAGAGAAAGAAAAAAATAATGAAAACTGAATATGGGGAACACTCACATACAATGAGTGTAGACCAGATCCGTCTTCATGGGTTATATACCTCAAAATAGTGGAAGTCACATATAAAGGGAGGGGGGAAGGGAAAAAAAAACGGGTAAACCTTTATTAAGAAGACAGATGCAATTTAAAGTTAAAAAAGGCCGTAAAAAATGGCCACAAGTAGGTGCCAATGCACACTGGAACCTAAACGGTGGGCAAATAAATTGTCATAGAGTAGATACTCATAAGGGGCCAGAAGCTCCAAGGTATAGGTATCTGAATACAGAGAAGACAAAGAGGGGGGCAAGAGAGAAGGAGCAAAAAATATTATATTCTTGTGGGTACTCAGTACCCCTGTCTCCGGGGTATATTAACTCAATATAGCACTATTATACATGAAAGTGCAAAAACTTGTGGTAAGGGGTATAGAGGGCTATTATTACTGCAAAAGGCGGGTGTGTAGAGGGTGGGATACACAGGAGCGAGGGAGGTACTCCAACAAAAGGAGATACAATCTTGCTGCTACACAATGCGGCCCGTGTCCATACCTATCCCATAAACCCCACAAAACGTCTCAAGCTTGCCCTAGGATAGCTGTCTAGCTCACATCAGTGAGTGTCAGGACTAACTGCTACTTCAAGGCAGCCTCAAGATATCCCTATATCCCCAAACAAAACGACATGAACAAATATACCACAATCTCTCCCACCCCTTAGTAGATAAGCCACGTAGTGGAAGCTTCAAACATACAGAATATTTGCCCATCCGGATAGGAAATGAAAAAAGTTTAAATAAGGTTATAGACTCAATCTAAGGAGTAAGCATCGGCTTGAATCATTCCAGGTTTCAGGTAGAGAGTCTAAGTGTGAGCATCGGCTCAATGTTTAAACGCTCAACGCGCGTTTCGGCGTATCTACACGCCTTTGTCAAGAGCTGAAAAGTCGGCAGTCCAGTTGCCGGTTTTAAAGGGAGAAACTGTGCTTCTATTGGCGGAAAAGCCGCCAATCACTGTGCAGGGGGCGTTCCCAAAGCGCCCCACGTGGATTCCCTCACACCTGCCCTCCTATTGGTGGAAGTTTCACCAATCAGTATGTAGGGGGCGTTGCGGGGTTGCACCACGGTGTGCTGGTCCCCTCCTCCATTAGATGTCAGCCACTCCGAGGTAAAAAGGGAGGGGCAGGGGAGGAGAGATCAGGAGCTCCGTTTGGATCCAAAGTTAGAATAAGTTAATCAATAAGTCCCAATACATTATACACATTCCGCATTGTATCTAAAGTTAGGATAAGTTTACCAGTAAATCCCAATATATTATACACATTTTGCATTGATTAAAATCGCATTAGATGCATATTGGACTCGATATGAGCAGCCATAAGGGAGGTCTCAGTGTATGAGTAGTGATTCAAAGTAAAACGGACCATAAATGTGCATAGGGGACACCGGTAAAGATCTCCTAAACAGTGCTGATCAAGCCAATCCTCAGATGTTATATTAATTAACCCCTTAATGGGGTTAGTCTTTTCTGGTAAAGAAAACTGGCTCAGTATAATGCCTGATACCATCATACAAATGGTATAATACAGTACAAATAAGTACCCCGGTGGTTATATAGTATATAATGTAAGCGGGATTTAATAGACTTGGAAAATGTTCATAAACGGTGCACGAATATAACTTTATTAAAACGCACAATGTGGATGTGCCAAACCCATAAGCGACAGATGGATGCTGTTATTCCCATATTTACTGTTATTTGTACTTTCAATAGAGGGTAACAGTAATGCTCAAAGGAAAGAAAGTAGGAAATAAACAGAGGTTTGAATATTATGTCGCTAAAAAATATATATATATGGGAGACGGGAACCAAACGACTCCCACTAATTATAGTGAGAGAAGACAAAAATCCCCCCACAAGAGAAAGAGAAATATGATGTGTACAAAAATTAATTGTAATAAGACAATATAAAAATACATTAATTTGACGGGTCTTCCATCTAAGGAAGTATGCCTAATGAGGACGTTAAAGTAATGAAATTCTTGAAAATAAGCATAGTCATAACAAATCATTCAATATAATAGAGTTTCAGATACTGGATTCAACCAGGAGATAAATGGCTGCTCCAAAAGGGTATTAATATATGGAGCCGATTGCGAGACGGTGCCCAAGATCCTATAGGGTGTTTATTAATATGATTGAAAAAGGAGGGGTGTCTTTGAGCGGATGGAAAGAGAGAGCAAAGGAAGCAAAAGGTGGCTATCATACTCAGATGAATGGAGCAAAGGAAAAGCCCTCATTGAGCCCCTTGGGATTTAGAGTCTTCAAATTGAAAATCCACCTGCATTCCTTCTGGCGCAGGATTTTATCAAAATCCCCCCGTCTCTGTTCTCGCTTCACCAGTTCAAGCCCGCAGAAACGTATATCTTTGGATGAGCCCCCATGTTTATCTTTGAGATGTCTGGAGATTGGTGTCTCCATACGGTTTTTTGTGCATCTCGCATGTTCCTTCATGCGTTCCTTGAAGGGGCGGAAGGTCTTGCCAACATACATTAGTTTACAGCTGCAAGTAAGGAGATATACTACCCCCATAGAGTTGCAGTTGAAAAAATGTTTAATTTGAAAAGACTGTTTTCCTTCGCTATCCTGGACTCTCTTGGAGTCTCTTAAGATGAGTCTGCAGGCTACACATCTGCCGCATTTGTAAGTACCAACTGGGATGGAACTGCTTAACCAAGTGGTCTGGGGATTCTGTTTGACCACGTAGTGGCTGGGGACCAAGATGTCACGTAGGTTTTTCCCCCTACGAGCAGTGATAGTGACCTGCGGCGTCAGTACTGATTTCAAGTGGGTGTCTTTGAGTAAAATGGGCCAGAATTTTTGGAGAGACCCTTTTACTACGTCCCAGCCGGTGTCGAATGTGCCAATCATTCGAATGATTTTATTCGGAGTGGTTTTGGAGTTGGATGTTTCTAATAGGAGGTCCTTCCTATTGGTGAGAAGGGCCCTTTTGTATGCCTTCTTCAAACACTTGTTTGGATACCCCTTTTCTTTAAATTGTACTCTCAGGGCTCTAGCTTTAATTTGGAAGTCTTCTAAGTCCGAACAATTTCGTCGGAGTCTAAGATATTGTCCGGTCGGGATCCCCTGTTTAAGGACTCTCGGATGGTGGCTCTCCCATTTGAGGAGGGAGTTGGATGCTGATGGCTTCCTAAATAAAGTGGTATTAAGGGAACCATCCTCGCATATCGAGATTGTTAAATCCAAAAAATTAAGGGAAGACCCACCAAATTCAGCGGTGAATCTAAGATTGTCCTCGTTGACGTTGAGAAGAGAGACAAATTGGTCAAATTCAAAACTGTCACCTTGCCAAACCAGTAAGATATCGTCGATATATCTGTACCAGGCTAAAATCCTGGGTCTAAATGGTGCAAGCGCATCAGAGATTTTTATTTGTTCCTCCCACCACCCAAGGTGGAGGTTGGCGTATGATGGCGCACACACCGTGCCCATTGCTGTTCCTCTCACCTGGTGGTAGAACTTTTTGTGGAACAAGAAAAAATTATGCGTCAGAATGAACCTCAATAAGTTCAAAGTAAATTCAGTGTGTGCCTGATATTCACTCCCCCTCTTTGTGAGGAAGAACTGGATGTGTTCAATTCCTCTTTGATGCGGAATACAGGAATACAAAGCCTCAACGTCCAGGCTACATAGATTGGACGTGGGCGGGATATGGAGGTTCGATAGGAGATGTAGCGCTTGCTTCGTATCTCTGATGTACGAGGGAAGGCGTTCCACAAACGGTCTGAGGATCTGGTCAATATACAGGCTCCCATTTTGGGTCAGATTCTCGATCCCAGATACTATGGGACGGCCTGGAGGGTCCTCCAGACTTTTGTGGACCTTCGGCAAGCAGTAGAAGGTTGCTATCCTTGGGGTAGGGTTGAGGATAAAAGTGTATTCATCGTTGGATAGCAACCCTCTACTGCGGCCCTCATCCAAAATCTCCTTATACCCTCCAAGAAAAGTATTGGTGGGATCCGACTGTAATACTGTATATGTATCTCTATTGCCAAGAACGTCCTGGACCATTTTCTCATATTTACATGTGTCCATTATAACCACATTCCCCCCCTTATCAGCTTGTTTGATTATAATGGAATCATTACCTTTAAGTTCTTTTAGAGCTTTTTGTTCCTGATGAGATAGATTCTCGTTAGGGTATGAACTAAGATTTTTAGTTTCGATGCACTCAATCTCATTTTTTACAGCCTCCAGGAACAAATCAATATTCCTGAAAGCTGAGAAATTTGGAGTAAAGCGGCTCTTAGGTTTAAGGTTTGTATGTTTAAAGGAAGGTCCAGTGTCGTTCTCGTCTAGTAGAGACACCAGGTTATTAAGACAGTCTATATCACTGCTAGTCAGCCCCAGGGACCTTGCTCTCTTTTCCTTATTCAATTCGTGAAATTTATGAAGTGCTAGTTTTCTCACGAAAAGGTGCAAATCCTTTGTCCATATAAATCGATCAAAATAAGGGGTAGGGACAAAGGATAGCCCCTTTTCCAGAATCTTATGGTGAGAATCATTAAGCTGGAAGGAGGATAGGTTGATAACCTGTAGTTTAGGTGTGTCCCTGTGCTGAGAAACTGGTTGAGCAGTTAATACCGTCTTTTTTGAGCCTGGAGAATAAACTGAAGTTCAATCTAGACAGATACCAGGAATCTATTAAATTCAGGAAACACCAAAAATTTATAAGAGATTCCCGTGACTATCAGACAGGCAATATTTATAGCTTCCCAAATCGCCGGGTACGACGAAACTCTGAGAACTACATAACCTCAGAGTATGACTCATCAGATACTGATTCCAATAAGTTACCCTCAGAATCCCAAACCCCTTCAGCCCCCAGTACCAGCAACCCTCGTGGGATCCTCAAAAAGGGAGTGGATTTTTTAGACATGAGCCACCAGGAAGATTACCCAAACTATCAAACACGGTACCAATCAAGGAACCGAGGAGGGAAAACAGGGAGGAGAGGGGAAGGAGGGAGAACAAGACGGTATTAACTGCTCAACCAGTTTCTCAGCACAGGGACACACCTAAACTACAGGTTATCAACCTATCCTCCTTCCAGCTTAATGATTCTCACCATAAGATTCTGGAAAAGGGGCTATCCTTTGTCCCTACCCCTTATTTTGATCGATTTATATGGACAAAGGATTTGCACCTTTTCGTGAGAAAACTAGCACTTCATAAATTTCACGAATTGAATAAGGAAAAGAGAGCAAGGTCCCTGGGGCTGACTAGCAGTGATATAGACTGTCTTAATAACCTGGTGTCTCTACTAGACGAGAACGACACTGGACCTTCCTTTAAACATACAAACCTTAAACCTAAGAGCCGCTTTACTCCAAATTTCTCAGCTTTCAGGAATATTGATTTGTTCCTGGAGGCTGTAAAAATTTAGATTGAGTGCATCGAAACTAAAAATCTTAGTTCATACCCTAACGAGAATCTATCTCATCAGGAACAAAAAGCTCTAAAAGAACTTGAAGGTAATGATTCCATTATAATCAAACAAGCTGATAAGGGGGGGAATGTGGTTATAATGGACACATGTAAATATGAGAAAATGGTCCAGGACGTTCTTGGCAATAGAGATACATATACAGTATTACAGTCGGATCCCACCAATACTTTTCTTGGAGGGTATAAGGAGATTTTGGACGAGGGCCGCAGTAGAGGGTTGCTATCCAACGATGAATACACTTTTATCCTCAACCCTACCCCAAGGATAGCAACCTTCTACTGCTTGCCGAAGGTCCACAAAAGTCTGGAGGACCCTCCAGGCCGTCCCATAGTATCTGGGATCGAGAATCTGACCCAAAATGGGAGCCTGTATATTGACCAGATCCTCAGACCGTTTGTGGAACGCCTTCCCTCGTACATCAGAGATACGAAGCAAGCGCTACATCTCCTATCGAACCTCCATATCCCGCCCACGTCCAATCTATGTAGCCTGGACGTTGAGGCTTTGTATTCCTGTATTCCGCATCAAAGAGGAATTGAACACATCCAGTTCTTCCTCACAAAGAGGGGGAGTGAATATCAGGCACACACTGAATTTACTTTGAACTTATTGAGGTTCATTCTGACGCATAATTTTTTCTTGTTCCACAAAAAGTTCTACCACCAGGTGAGAGGAACAGCAATGGGCACGGCGTGTGCGCCATCATACGCCAACCTCCACCTTGGGTGGTGGGAGGAACAAATAAAAATCTCTGATGCGCTTGCACCATTTAGACCCAGGATTTTAGCCTGGTACAGATATATCGACGATATCTTACTGGTTTGGCAAGGTGACAGTTTTGAATTTGACCAATTTGTCTCTCTTCTCAACGTCAACGAGGACAATCTTAGATTCACCGCTGAATTTGGTGGGTCTTCCCTTAATTTTTTGGATTTAACAATCTCGATATGCGAGGATGGTTCCCTTAATACCACTTTATTTAGGAAGCCATCAGCATCCAACTCCCTCCTCAAATGGGAGAGCCACCATCCGAGAGTCCTTAAACAGGGGATCCCGACCGGACAATATCTTAGACTCCGACGAAATTGTTCGGACTTAGAAGACTTCCAAATTAAAGCTAGAGCCCTGAGAGTACAATTTAAAGAAAAGGGGTATCCAAACAAGTGTTTGAAGAAGGCATACAAAAGGGCCCTTCTCACCAATAGGAAGGACCTCCTATTAGAAACATCCAACTCCAAAACCACTCCGAATAAAATCATTCGAATGATTGGCACATTCGACACCGGCTGGGACGTAGTAAAAGGGTCTCTCCAAAAATTCTGGCCCATTTTACTCAAAGACACCCACTTGAAATCAGTACTGACGCCGCAGGTCACTATCACTGCTCGTAGGGGGAAAAACCTACGTGACATCTTGGTCCCCAGCCACTACGTGGTCAAACAGAATCCCCAGACCACTTGGTTAAGCAGTTCCATCCCAGTTGGTACTTACAAATGCGGCAGATGTGTAGCCTGCAGACTCATCTTAAGAGACTCCAAGAGAGTCCAGGATAGCGAAGGAAAACAGTCTTTTCAAATTAAACATTTTTTCAACTGCAACTCTATGGGGGTAGTATATCTCCTTACTTGCAGCTGTAAACTAATGTATGTTGGCAAGACCTTCCGCCCCTTCAAGGAACGCATGAAGGAACATGCGAGATGCACAAAAAACCGTATGGAGACACCAATCTCCAGACATCTCAAAGATAAACATGGGGGCTCATCCAAAGATATACGTTTCTGCGGGCTTGAACTGGTGAAGCGAGAACAGAGACGGGGGGATTTTGATAAAATCCTGCGCCAGAAGGAATGCAGGTGGATTTTCAATTTGAAGACTCTAAATCCCAAGGGGCTCAATGAGGGCTTTTCCTTTGCTCCATTCATCTGAGTATGATAGCCACCTTTTGCTTCCTTTGCTCTCTCTTTCCATCCGCTCAAAGACACCCCTCCTTTTTCAATCATATTAATAAACACCCTATAGGATCTTGGGCACCGTCTCGCAATCGGCTCCATATATTAATACCCTTTTGGAGCAGCCATTTATCTCCTGGTTGAATCCAGTATCTGAAACTCTATTATATTGAATGATTTGTTATGACTATGCTTATTTTCAAGAATTTCATTACTTTAACGTCCTCATTAGGCATACTTCCTTAGATGGAAGACCCGTCAAATTAATGTATTTTTATATTGTCTTATTACAATTAATTTTTGTACACATCATATTTCTCTTTCTCTTGTGGGGGGATTTTTGTCTTCTCTCACTATAATTAGTGGGAGTCGTTTGGTTCCCGTCTCCCATATATATATATTTTTTAGCGACATAATATTCAAACCTCTGTTTATTTCCTACTTTCTTTCCTTTGAGCATTACTGTTACCCTCTATTGAAAGTACAAATAACAGTAAATATGGGAATAACAGCATCCATCTGTCGCTTATGGGTTTGGCACATCCACATTGTGCGTTTTAATAAAGTTATATTCGTGCACCGTTTATGAACATTTTCCAAGTCTATTAAATCCCGCTTACATTATATACTATATAACCACCGGGGTACTTATTTGTACTGTATTATACCATTTGTATGATGGTATCAGGCATTATACTGAGCCAGTTTTCTTTACCAGAAAAGACTAACCCCATTAAGGGGTTAATTAATATAACATCTGAGGATTGGCTTGATCAGCACTGTTTAGGAGATCTTTACCGGTGTCCCCTATGCACATTTATGGTCCGTTTTACTTTGAATCACTACTCATACACTGAGACCTCCCTTATGGCTGCTCATATCGAGTCCAATATGCATCTAATGCGATTTTAATCAATGCAAAATGTGTATAATATATTGGGATTTACTGGTAAACTTATCCTAACTTTAGATACAATGCGGAATGTGTATAATGTATTGGGACTTATTGATTAACTTATTCTAACTTTGGATCCAAACGGAGCTCCTGATCTCTCCTCCCCTGCCCCTCCCTTTTTACCTCGGAGTGGCTGACATCTAATGGAGGAGGGGACCAGCACACCGTGGTGCAACCCCGCAACGCCCCCTACATACTGATTGGTGAAACTTCCACCAATAGGAGGGCAGGTGTGAGGGAATCCACGTGGGGCGCTTTGGGAACGCCCCCTGCACAGTGATTGGCGGCTTTTCCGCCAATAGAAGCACAGTTTCTCCCTTTAAAACCGGCAACTGGACTGCTGACTTTTCAGCTCTTGACAAAGGCGTGTAGATACGCCGAAACGCGCGTTGAGCGTTTAAACATTGAGCCAATGCTCACACTTAGACTCTCTACCTGAAACCTGGAATGATTCAAGCCGATGCTTACTCCTTAGATTGAGTCTATAACCTTATTTAAACTTTTTTCATTTCCTATCCGGATGGGCAAATATTCTGTATGTTTGAAGCTTCCACTACGTGGCTTATCTACTAAGGGGTGGGAGAGATTGTGGTATATTTGTTCATGTCGTTTTGTTTGGGGATATAGGGATATCTTGAGGCTGCCTTGAAGTAGCAGTTAGTCCTGACACTCACTGATGTGAGCTAGACAGCTATCCTAGGGCAAGCTTGAGACGTTTTGTGGGGTTTATGGGATAGGTATGGACACGGGCCGCATTGTGTAGCAGCAAGATTGTATCTCCTTTTGTTGGAGTACCTCCCTCGCTCCTGTGTATCCCACCCTCTACACACCCGCCTTTTGCAGTAATAATAGCCCTCTATACCCCTTACCACAAGTTTTTGCACTTTCATGTATAATAGTGCTATATTGAGTTAATATACCCCGGAGACAGGGGTACTGAGTACCCACAAGGATATAATATTTTTTGCTCCTTCTCTCTTGCCCCCCTCTTTGTCTTCTCTGTATTCAGATACCTATACCTTGGAGCTTCTGGCCCCTTATGAGTATCTACTCTATGACAATTTATTTGCCCACCGTTTAGGTTCCAGTGTGCATTGGCACCTACTTGTGGCCATTTTTTACGGCCTTTTTTAACTTTAAATTGCATCTGTCTTCTTAATAAAGTTTTACCCGGTTTTTTTTCCCTTCCCCCCTCCCTTTATATGTGACTTCCACTATTTTGAGGTATATAACCCATGAAGACGGATCTGGTCTACACTCATTGTATGTGAGTGTTCCCCATATTCAGTTTTCATTATTTTTTTCTTTCTCTGACTTCTCTGGGGTCAAGCCCCTTATATATACCTCTAGTAACCTATTTGGAGTGTGTGGGAGCTGGTGAGTCCAACTACACCCACTCCTCTTTTTCAATTTATTTATCTGGGGATATGTTGCATGTTTTATGTAATAAATGTAACCTTTAAATGTATATTTTATTGTATTTTACTGTCTAAATGTAACCTTTAAATGTATATTTTATTGTATTTTACTGTCTTTTTACTGCCATGTGCTTAATGGAGTTTTGCCTCTGTCCTTGGAGATATTTGGATTACTTCCCAATTATCTCCAGGATAGAAGACTCTGTGGAACTGGTTTTGGGCAGAAAGCTATGCTTCATTTGGTCACAAAGGACTACGATCTATCTTTTGAACCACTGGACCAATGTGGATGATTTTGACGTATGTTTGTATTTAGAGTATGCTGATTCTGAAAATGTAAGTGTGAAAATGTGAATGTGATGCATACTTTAAAGTTATGAATAATGTGGAAAAACTGTATTTCTCTGCTTATGATAATTACATTACCCATTGTGTAAGGTAATTGCATCACAGGCAGAGGGGAGGATTTTGTGTGGGAGTGTCTGAGTGTATTGTACGTGTTTATTGGTTGTTTTCCCAAACCCTGTGGGTGGTACTAATGTGTATATAAGAACAATAAACCCACAGCTCTGTCTGTTCACTGCTTGACCCTCAACACAGAGTCTTGTCTCATTCTTGGGGGGATTTATGGTATGCTGTTCCAGTTTGACTGCTAGGAGTGTAAATCTATTCGTATGGTTTTTCCTATTCGGCTGTTTACAGCATTCAAAGGGTTCCGGTTCAGCTGTTTATGGCATTCATTTGCTTCTCCGGTTCGGTGGATTGGTGTCAACAGTAGCTGTGCCTGTGTCTCTGGAAGGGAAGATCTACTAAACGGCTGTTAACCCCTTCTATGCCTGGGGTGACTGAAACAGTTCGTTACACCAAGTTTATCAAGACATTTTGCAGGAGAATGTAAGGCCATCTGTCTACCAGCTGAAGCTCAACAGAAGATGGGTGTTGCAACAGGACAATGACCCAAAGCATAGAAGTAAATCAACAACAGAATGGCTTAAACAGAAGAAAATACGCCTTCTGAAGTGGCCCAGTCAGAGTCCTGACCTCAACCCGATTGAGATGCTGTGGCATGACCTCAAGAAAGCGATTCACACCAGACATCCCAAGAATATTGCTGAACTGAAACAGTTCTGTAAAGAGGAATAGTCAAGAATTACTCCTGACCATTGTGCACGTCTGATCTGCAACTACAGGAAACATTTGGTTGAAGTTATTGCTACCAAAGGAGGTTCAACCAGTTATTAAATCCAAGGGTTCGCATACTTTTTCCACCTGCACTGTGAATGTTTACATGGTGTGTTCAATAAAAACATGGCAACATTTCATTCTTTGTGTGTTATTAGTTTAAGCAGACTGTGATTGTCTATTGTTGTGACTTAGATGATGATCAGATCACATTTTATGACCAATTTGTGCAGAAATCCATATAATCCCAAAGGGTTCACATACTTTTTCTTGCAACTGTAATACATACTGAGAAATGTACCTTTCTAATATTTGTTTGAAGAGTTTCTATTTATCCTCTGTTTTTTTCACTAAGGAGTTTCTGCCAGATGATATATTGTAGAACTGCCCTAATCTTATTGAAACTGGCCTTTTTAAAATTATACGTTTTAGTATTCCCTACTTGCTTTTGCTTTTTTGAGTTCATTTAAAAAATGTAAATATTGTGATCACTATTTCCCAAATGCTCCCCTACTTGAATTTGGTCAAAATATTAACATTGTTTGTTATAAAGAGATCCAGACAAGCATCATTTCTAGTTGGTGCTTGCACCAGTTGTAACATGAAGGTGTCATTTAACACATTCAAAAACCTATTTCCTCTTGCTGAAGTACTAGTCACTCTATCCCAATTTATGTCTGGGTAATTAAAATCTCCAATAATTAACGTTTTACCCCGATTTGCAGCTTTCCCAATTTGCTTTAACAGCTGTTCTCCCTCATTAATATTTACATTATGTGGTTTATAACATATCCCAACCATAATTGATTTCCCTTTGTTTGTGTTCAGGGGAAAAAAAAGCTGATATTAGTATTTGAAAGTAAAGTGATATTGTGATGGAACGCCGTCACTGAGTACCATGCCCACATGTGCCCACTTATTGTTTATTACTTATTTAAAAAGGCAATTAGACTTGCTAAACTTCAAAATGACAAAATGATAGATAAAGAGAGCAAAATTAACCCCAAAGCATTTTTTAAGTACATAAATTCTAAAAAAAAAAAAAAAATGAAAGTGTAGGTACACTAAAAACTGTGTTAGTTAATGAAGACCAGGAAAAGGCAGGAATTTTAAATAACTATTTCTCCTCCGTATATATTAAGGAAGAACCCATGGCAATAGATGTGCAAATGATTGCTACTAAAAACTTGCAGAATAATTGTAATTGGTTAACTCAAGACAAGGTGCTGCAGCAACTAAAGAAAGTTAATATAAACAAAGCTCCAGGGCCTGACGGTATCCATCCACGTGTACTTAAGGAACTAAGTGTAGAAATAAGTGAACCTCTGTTTTTAATCTTTTAAGATTCTTTTCTTTCAGGAAGTGTTCCGGAGGATTGGAGGAAGGCAGATGTGGTTCCAATATTCAAAAAGGGTTCAAAATCCTTGCCTGGAAATTATAGACATGTGAGCTTAACTTCTGTGGCTGGTAAAATATTTGAAAGGTTATTAAGGGATAATATTCAAGAATTCCTTGAGAAGAACATGGTTATCAGCAAAAATCAGCACGGTTTTATGAATCACAAACTAACTTGATTGCGTTCTACGAAGAAGTAAGTAGAAGTATAGATCAGGGTGTTGCAGTGGATGTGATCTATTTGGATTTTGCCAAGGCATTTGATACAGTTCCACACAATAGATTAGTGTTCAAACTCAAGGAGATCAGTCTAGATGAAAATGTTTGTTCTTGGGTAGAACATTGGCTTAAAAACAGAGTACAAAGAGTTGTCGTTAATGATAAATTTTCAAGCTGGACAGAGGTGGCAAGTGGTGTCCCTCAGGGGTCTGTTCTGGGACCCCTTCTATTTAACATGTTTATAAATGATCTTGAAGACAGCATTGAAAGTCATGTTTCAGTGTTTGCAGATGACACAAAACTTTGTAAAATAATACAATGTGAGCAAGATATTACTTTGCTGCAGAGGGATTTAGATAGACTGGAGGACTGGGCACTCAAATGGCAGATGAAATGTAATGTTGAAAAATGCAAAGTTATGCACTTCGGCGTAAAGAATACACAAGCAACGTATACCCTTAATGGAAGCGAATTAGGGATAACAACACAAAAAGGACTTGGGAATTGTTATAGACAACAAACTATGCAACAATGCGCAATGTCAATCAGCAGTGGCCAAGGCCAGTAAGGTATTGTCATGCATGAAAAAGGGCATTCATGGGGGCGGAGCCTAACTGCCGAGCCAGCCAGACGCACCTTGGTCGAGCTCCTGGGGAAAACTGCCTAAAACATCAACTAACTACGATACTAATCGAAAAACTGATAACTGAACTACCCACAGCAATTGTATGAACCCCGACAGAAACCATCCTATCGGAGTTTGACAGGCGTCGGGCGGTTCTGGATCGTGGGAGGATGGAGGCCTACTACACGAGGGAGGGAGGGAGGCAGCTGATCCCTCTGCCCTTGGGTCCATCACAGCACAGCTAAATCCCCCCCCCCTGCCGGTGAGGGAAACCCCGGCACCCATCAGCCAGGCTGTGAGGTCTGGAGGCACGCCTGATCAGCGACATGATGAGACGGATAGCTCATGTAAAATGGCGGTACAGTGCACCCCTGACAATGGACGACGGCTGCCCGACCTCCAGCTCAGACTAGACAAGCTACTTGAAAACTTCTGGCGCAAACTGGAGAACAGAATGCACCCACCTGCCTCACAACTGCCGAGCCATCTACCCAAAAAGCAGCCCCAACAAGGGAGAAAGAACCCCGAAAGTCCCGACTGCACAGCGGGCCTCAAAATGGCAGCGGACCAAGCGGCGCACCCTACATCAACACAAGAAGCCAAACATCTACAAGAAACACCACCAGGGGCATAAAGCACGAATGGAGAGCACAGCCATACAAGTTTACCTGGCAGCACCGGGGTCCAGAGGATAGCAACGCCTCACTCCTCTCCAGCTACAGATACTGCATGGAAACCAGCCTCTTCTAACAACGTCTGGACACGGAGATCCACAAGGCCCTGCCATGCTCCAAAACCGCGGGGTACCCCTGACAGGCATCGGCTGAGCGGGGAGCCGGAGCACATACCCCAGACATGGACGCATTACAGAGACTCACAAGCAGCAGACACCAGGTGGAGGTCTCACCACACCTACCACAGAACAGTACTAAGCTTATGTTTCTGATACCTCATTCTGTGGTGCAGGTGCATTTTAGTCTCCCACTCTGTAGTGTGAAAGTGAATATCATTACTTCTGGGCATAATGCCCCCATTTTGAGCCTATAAAACCAGCGCCTATCTCTAAGGGCATAGCTGAATTAAAGTTGTAGCCTGTTAACTCACACCACACCAGCAATTACAAGTGGGCTATAGTTTATTTTTAAAGTACAACCGCTGGCTATTACCAGAGCCTTTTTATTCTTGCTCTCCATATTTGTTCAGACATAGCAATCTTACATTAAGCGATGCAACTAACATGTAGACATCGTAGAAACACTGTTTTACCCTGTTTAACCTACTAAGATTTTCTTGCATATGACAGCCTATAGTCTGTTAATACTTAGACAGCTGTACCTGACAGGCATCTTACTATACATAAAATCAAACAGGTATAATTTGTGTATCATGCTAACCACTTACATATTAAGTCATTCTTTACATTTACGTTTACTTTTCTCAACTCATAACCATTTATAGTCACAACTAGCCTTCCTGCAGAAAGAAAAGTCCTGCACTCACTCCCATCACTACTGGGCAGCTGCAATGACAACAGTACACATCAGCCCCAATATATAGTAAAAACCAAAGAAAAACAAGTTACCTGCGCTCTCTCCTTTATCCCTATGTATTTTTTTAAAACAAATGGAGGTCTTTTAGTTACCTCCAATGGCCATGAGAGGATGAGCCCACCTGCCAACATCAAGGCAGACCCCCCTAGGTGGGTCCTAACTCTAACCATTCACCTTGCTTCCTTGAGCCTCTGGCAAAAATCTCTAATGAGACAGAAAGGGGTATTTTTTATATACACCCCTATACATTATTAACCCTTAATAGGGAACACATGGGATGGGCGGCTGCATTGTAACAAGGCTGAGTAATACAAAAAAATGGATACAAATGCAGAAAGAAAAGTCCTGCGCTCACTCCCATCACTACTGGGTGGCTGCAATGACTACAGTACACATCAGCCCCAATATATAGTAAAAACCAAAGAAAAACAAGTTACCTGCGCTCTCTCCTTTATCCCTATGCATTTTTTAAAACAAATGGAGGTCTTTTAGTTACCTCCAATGGCCATGAGAGGATGAGCCCACCTGCCAACATCAAGGCAGACCCCCCCTAGGTGGGTCCTAACTCTAACCATTCACCTTGCTTCCTTGAGCCCATGGCAAAAATCTCTAATGAGACAAAAAGGGGTATTTTTTATATACACCCCTATACATTATTAACCCTTAATAGGGAACACATGGGATGGGTGGCTGCATTGTAACAAGGCTGAGTAATACAAAAATGGATACAAATGCAGAAAGAAAAGTCCTGCGCTCACTCCCATCACTACTGGGCGGCTGCAATGACTACAGTACACATCAGCCCCAATATATAGTAAAAACCAAAGAAAAACAAGTTACCTGCGCTCTCTCCTTTATCCCTATGTATTTTTTTAAAACAAATGGAGGTCTTTTAGTTACCTCCAATGGCCATGAGAGGATGAGCCCACCTGCCAACATCAAGGCAGACCCCCCTAGGTGGGTCCTAACTCTAACCATTCACCTTGCTTCCTTGAGCCTCTGGCAAAAATCTCTAATGAGACAAAAAGGGGTATTTTTTTATATACACCCCTATACATTATTAACCCTTAATAGGGAACACATGGGATGGGTGGCTGCATTCTAACAAGGCTGAGTAATACAAAAAATGGATACAAATGCAGAAAGAAAAGTCCTGCGCTCACTCCCATCACTACTGGGCGGCTGCAATGACTACAGTACACATCAGCCCCAATATATAGTAAAAACCAAAGAAAAACAAGTTACCTGTGCTTTCTCCTTTATCCCTATGTATTTTTAAAACAAATGGAGGTCTTTTAGTTACCTCCAATGGCCATAAAAACAAATGTGAGGAAGGCTGAACTTGATGGACGCAAGTCTCTTTTCAGTGGATTGATTGTGCTTGTCCCATTCTAAATATGACAAAAATTAGGCTTGATTAGGCTTGAATATTGATCTGTGGGTGGGTATTGGTGTCTCTTGTGAATTTTATATTAAAACAGAAAGGTTTGTTTGTTCTCAAATGCTGATGGACATTAACATATTATTTATATAGCACCAACAAATTCCACAGCGCTTTATAGTGGGTGGACAAACAAACATGTAGTTGTAACAGAGTGGCTCTGTTGGGTTCCCAGCTTCAAAGAGGAACTTGGATTGTAAGCTCTGACCTCCAATGCAATCAAATTAGCCCTTTTGCAAATGTAGTTTTGGAGTGTTTTAGAATAGTGTATATTTTTCTGTAGAGGATCCTGGGAGGAAAGGCCCTGTATTATTGTATGGGATATCCCATGTAGGGGGTCTGTGCATAAAAAACGTGTGTGTTCCAATAAATTAGCCCCCCCCCCCCAGTTATTTAATCAGGGTCAACACCCATGAGCGTCGATTGGGGACCCTAATTAAATAAATAACCCCCCTGTTTATAATAATAGCCCCCACCCAAGCCCCTACACTATCCCACCCATTTTAGTTATTTGTGTTCCCCACCATGTGGGAATGGGGGACATGGGCAAGGTCTCCCCCCCCCCCCCCCCCCCCCCAGCAATAGGTGCCCAGTCAGTAGTAGTTTTAAATGACAGCGAGCAGCAACTGCTGGCATGCAGGAGGATTCATCCTCCCTTTTATCAATATGGGGGCCATACTGATTTATATTTAGTTTTATGACGTCATTTAATTGTGGAATTTTCCCCAGGACAATAAAATGTCATGTACATCAATAGCCAAACATATAGAGACAAGAATTAAAACTAAACAACCCAGTGTGTAAGCAACCTTTAACTCTCAAACGTGCGCATGCACATCCATAGCCACACACCAATAAATTGTGTCTGTTTTACCCTGCATCAACTCTCTGCTGATGATTAGGAGGGAGAGCTATTATCACTTTGGGGCTTTACAGAGGGGAAAAGGGAATCCCTGGCAGCGATACTCCTGCCAATTAGGAAAGGTGTGCTACATAACACATACATATACAGTTGATTTAAGTTAGAGTGCTAAGTTCTATAGAGGAGATTATAAATATTGCACTCGCAGGTCTTCACCAAGAAAAGTAGCTTAAAACTTTGCTTTTATTTGCTCAAATAAAAGAGTAAACATTTCAGTTTTAACAGTAAATCTTTCATCTGGACTTTTTTTGCTGGTGAAGACCTTAGAACGCTATCTATACACTGGATTTTTGTATTTTAGCTGATAAACACATGGCACGTATTGTTGTGTATTGATGGAGTTCAGGAATACTATATATATATATATATATATATACATACACATTTTTAAAAACTATTTAAATTTACCCTCCCCGAGTCCCCGGACAGCCCCAGCACTTGTAAGTCAGAGCTAATAATTATAGTTTATTTAATCATCCAAAGCACTGAGTTGTCCTTAAATTAGGACGTTTCATGTCAATTTTCTATTTTAACACTTCACGTTTTCTTATTATACAAATTCAATTATTTCACTGGAAATATATAAAAAACTTAGGACAATTTTATGTCACCAAGCACCTAGGCACCTATGATACCTGCATCAGTTAATTTGCACTCTCCTTTTTAAAATATGATTAATATACTACACAAATAATATAATCAGTTGTATTTAGTAAAACTATATCATACCAGTGAAAAATATTCTAAATGTAGGTAAAAGCAAGGCCTCTATTTTATAGTTCTTACAGCATCTAATGGCATTTATTCACAATTATAGATCAGATTTAGCTGCTTTGGGTCACTGGCAGCATGAATTAAACATAGCAGACACAGTGCTACAGGGCATTTTTGTTTAACCCCTCATGTATAGGAGTAGCTGATGCTATTTTTAGTCTGCAGCAATAGTTTTGAGTTTAAAATAGTTCTGGTTACTTCATGCATTTACTGCTCACAAAAGACTCCAAAAAAAAAAAAAAAAAGCATAGATTATATTGCACTGTGAACGGACTGATTTAAGTGTATTTTATAAACAACTTATGAACTCTATGAAGCCGAGATGCTACATACAAATATTTTTTGCAAATATTCCCAGCCTGATTTATTTTATTGCAGTTTTCTACTGAGTGAAGCATTTTGCTTTTCTAAAATGCATTGCATCCATCTATACTTTTGGAGTTCTCCGGTATTGGACAAGATACATTGTTTAAAATGCTTGTGGATCTTGCTGTTTGAAATGTAATTCTAATACAAAATACAGTTAAATAAATAAATAAACATGCTACCTTCCTGTTCCTTCCTGTTATGGTTATCCCCTGGATGAGAAATTGATTTCTCTGATTAATCAGATTCCTTATCGTGTTACATACAGAAGCGCTGTAAATCTGTACAGTGTGTCTCAGCAAGAAGTCAAAGGAACACTATAGTGTCAGGACTGCAAGCTTGTATTCCAGACACTGTAGTTCAACTGGCGCCATTTAGGTGGCCGACCCCCCTGTCAGCAAGGTAAAAAGTAATTTTGCTCGCCTTTTTGGGGCGGGTTTACTTGCAGCTTGCACCGCCTCCACTCAGCCCCCTCAGGTGAAAACATCAAACTTGATGATCTTAACAAATACGATAGAAGTGTTCTCTAAGTGTGCACTGTTTATATTAATAAACCTGCATGGACAGGGTATAAACTCCAGAATAACTACATTAATCTGTAGTTGTTCTGGTGACTATAGTTCTCCTTTAAGAAGGGCAAAGAGCATATATCAAAGACAGTTATGAGGATAAAATAGCAGCCGGAAGTATCATTACATACAGACGCTTCGTTTTCTGTATGGTTCACTGTATGTGCATATTCTACCAGTGACAATGGTTACTATGCTTACGAAATACTATTCTGTTGAAGTCTATGGAAAACTTGCAGGTTTGTAAGCATAGTAAACCCTTACTTCGCTAAGATTATCCAGCTCCATTTTTACACTCTAATTGGAGTCTACATTTCTAAATTTCCAATAGTACCAGAACACTTCACACAAGTATAAAACTTTGTCCATCGACACTAAATATTATGAACCTCTATAAAATGTTGCATTACAATACACACTACTTAATCTCACTAGTTTTGCTTGAATCCATCCAGAATGACAATATCCTCCAACAGATGGACACGTAACTGAGAAGGAAAACTGGATGTGTATATTATTGTTAATTATAGGTGTCCAGGAATAGCGCTGTATACATAAAATGATTGCTTTGTCAACGTTCACATGTCCTCTGTACATCTCATATTTTACATTTAAATGTTTTACCAGGAATGTAGCAGTTATATTATGGGGTTATACCAAAATGTCTAATTTTAAGATGTCAGTTTCATTACCAAGAATGCAGAAGTTAGAAAAGAATATTTCAGTGAAAAACTAAAAATAACGAATGAAGATGCCTTTATTTAATGGTCGGTCTAGAGATACAATGAAATAGTCGGCATCTAAAAGCAAGGGCGCCAGTCTATTAGTAGTGATGAGACAGATACATTATCAGATAAATTATCAGATGTTTTTAGTCTATTGCCTTGACTAAATGGCTCTTTCATAGCAGATGAATATTTATCGCACACAATTTATTTTTCTTATAGAAACGTATGGCACCAGTGCTAAAATTAACACTTATTTTATGGGTGACAAGGATTCATACACACATAAAATCAAAAAATAAATTTAATAATAATCGGAATACATTGTACTGCACAAATACCTATGTCAAAAAAACAATTACATTTTATGATTTTGAAATGGAAAATTTATAAACATTTGTGAAAAAAGTATCATTTTACAAAGGTGCATGTTAGAAAAGGTGTGAACTAATCAAACTTCATCTATTAGTATTATTATTATTATTATTAGTGCCATTTAGAGAGCGCCAACAGATTCCGTAGCGCTTTACAATATTATGAGAGGGGATTTAACTAGAAATAGGACAATTACAAAAAACTTACAGGCACGATAGGTTGGAGAGGACCCTGCTCAAACGAGCTTACATTCTATAGGAGGTGGGGTGTAAAACACAATAGGACAGGAAATATCAAATAGGGTGGGAGTAAAGTAGAGCTGGAGGAGAGAGTAGAGTGCTGCCCTTTAGGAGAGCGCAAGAGACAGGTATGTGAGGTAGAGTTTAGTCTGGGAGACCATAAGCTTTCCTAAAGAGATGGGTTTTAAGGCACTTCTTAAACGATGCAAGACTAGGGGAGAGTCTGATGGTGGTAGGCAGGCTATTCCATAGGAAAGGAGCCGCCTGCAAGAAGTCCTGCAAGCGTGAGTTGGCCTATCAGACAAGAGTGCTTGTCTGTGTCCTATGAGCTTCCCAATTCTAGTACCATAGGAAGAGAACTTTGAGGCACATTGCGAGACTATGTGAGTGTGTGCAGTGCGCACACAGACAAAAAGGTTTTATATCGCAGGGACGTTTAGTGCAAGCAAACATTCATTACGTATTTTGCCAGATTGCATAGCGTGCTGACGGCAGTCTTAATCTTTGCATGTTACTCACATTAGGCAGTTTGGAAAAGAGTAAGTTTAAAAGTAAGATGTAAGTTTAAAACTAAAACACTGCACATACAGATTCCTTGCTACATGATCACTTCTAAAAGTAGACATGGTCATGGAGGCTGGAGTAACAATTTAACAACTATTATTTGTTTGCAAGTTGGCCAACTCTCTGGTCTTCTCTAGAGCAAGCTCGTACAAATGACTACAATTATTCGACTATATATTGATCCGTAGGTTTGTTTATTTATTTTGTACCAGTATAAATATGAAAAACATAGTTTAATATTCTATCAATAGAAAAAAAAAATCAGCTGCCAATTACTGAGCATCATGAGAACCAATAGACTGTCTTTCAAACTTGTGTCCTTTGCCCCAAATTTGTATGCGGTCTGTAACTTCTTACTTTTGAAAAAAATGTATAATCTTTGTTAAGTAGCCTAAATATGTTGTATACTTGGTTGTTATAAACAAGATATAAAAACAATAAACAAACAAACATCTGTGCTGTTCATTAAATCGTTAAGGATAATGAGGTTCTCTTTTTTTATGGCTCCAAAATATAAAAACTAAAAATGAGCATGTACAAAAAACTTTACTTATTTATCAACAAGACAAAAGATTATTTGGTAAGTTTTTTGTTTTTTTTTTGTATTTTTGCAGTGCAGAAGAATAGCACAGACTAGCTTGTGGTGCCCCAACAGCAATCCTCATGCTCATGATCACACATAACATTTGGTGTAAAAGAAAAAACATGCACAATTATTTATTTAAAATGTAAGGACGATATATGCTTGATATGCTTCCCTGGCTGGTCGACACAATCTAACTAACAATATGGCAGTAGTTGCAATATGCTATGCTTAACAAAACCTGCAAATTCTTACATGAACCAGCCGTAAGTAATGGTGAAGAAATAGAAGTGTGCCAAGCCAGGGTTACATGAGAGTTTGTCACTGAGGGCTACCACTAACATTAACAATATACAGGACTGCTAAAGGTATGCTTTAACAATATGCCCTGGGGGGCAAAGGATACACAGGGACTGAAAGGGTCTGAGTACGTTTCAGAATTAACAAGTGTTGCACACTCTTAAAGTGAGGTTAGCTTAGCTGCAGTGTTGCTCAAAGCAGGTGAGGAAATTTTAACTAAACCTGAAATATAAACAATATACATAAAACCAGGGTGCAACAAGAATTACATGTTTAGGGCATATGAGTAGATGCTTGCTTTTCTAAGCTGGCCCTGTATGGAAAGTCCAGCATCAGCCTACATGGGGACACGTGGAGGAAGCTTGGAGGTAGTCCAGGGCAGGGGCTAATTGTGTCATCCATCCATCACCGGGCCGTTTAACATTTGATTGGTATAGTTATACCAAAAGAGCAAGGAATACATCAGTAGATCACATCTGCAATGGAACCATTACAGATTCCTTGTTGTATCAATGTATCTGTGTTTATGTTTACAGGAGTCCCTTGCTTTGCAGGTATGTACATAATATGTAGAGTTTAAGAAAAGCTGCAAATCGTGCTTTAGTACAAGTGTCCCATGATGTCAAGTTTATGGAAGTTTTTGCTGGCCTTTTATATTCCATTCTCTTGGCAGGCAGGGCTTCTGCTCTTAGTAGGCTGGTCTTGTTATTATTTATTAATTGCATCAAGGTTTCTTTCATTAATTGATGTGTTTCTTCTGAATTCAAATTCACATGTCACCAAATGTCATTGTAAAGTTCATTATTACAGAATATGGTTCCAGTATGGTTTCTCACTCTAGTAGGAAATATATATTCTTCTTCTTCTGCTTCTTCCTATTAACCATTATTTTCTGAGTTGTAGATAACAATCTGTGTCTTGTATTGTGAGGTGCTTTGATAGTCAACCAGGTATTCTCAGTACTATGTTCCGTCTTGAGAAATAGCTGGGTGTTGACAGTTATCAGCCTTTATTTCTTTCTCCAGTTATCTTCTGTCTGGAAACATAAGACCATTGTCCAGAATAGCATAGCACTTCTTTTCAGCATAAGAAGGCTGTTTGTGGTAGTCATTCAATGATAAACTCATAGGCGTTCGCAGCCTATTGAATTAGGGTGTGCACCCTAAAGCAAAAGCACACGCCGCGTATATATATGTATGTGTGTATGCTGTGTGTGTGTATGTGTGTGCTGTGTGAGGGTGCTGTTAGTGTGATGTGTGTGTGAGGGTGCTGGCAGTGTGCTATGTGGGTGAGGGTGTTTGTGTGTGTGTGCACTTGTGAGGGTGCTGTTAATGTACTGTCTGTGAGGGTGCTGTTTGTGTGTGAGCGTACTGGTAGTGAGCTGTGTGTGTGTTTTTTAGGGTCCTTTTAGTGTGCTGTGTGAGGGTGCCGTTTGTGTTTGGGAGGGTACTGTTAGTGTGCTGTGTGTGTGTGAGGGTGCTGTGTGTGTGTGTGTGTGTGTGTGCGTGAGGGTGCAGTGTGTGTGTGTGTGTGTGTGCTGTATGTGTGTGTGGGTGCTATATGTGTGTGTGGGTGCTGTATGTGTGTGGGTGCTGTATGTGTGTGGGTGCTGTGTGTGCTGTATGTTTGTGTGCTGTATGTGTGTGTACTGTATGTGTGTGTGTGCTGTGTGTGTGCTGTGTGTGTGCTGTGTGTGTGCTGTATGTTTGGGTGATTTGTGGGGGTGGAGGTGGGGGCAAATTAGTTAATAAATATCCCCCCTCCCTTCTTACCTTATGTAGGGAGGGGGGACCGTGCTGCTGCCTTCCCTGGTGGTCCAGTGGAGGTGGGGCAGATTACTTAATATCCCCCCTCCCTTCTTACCTTATGTAGGGAGGGAGGATCCTTGTTCCTGCTGCCTTCCCTAGTGGTCCAGTGGTGAGTGAACTCTAGTCTGCGGGGCTAGAGTTCACTCTCGCGAGATCTGAGCGTTGCCGTGGCAACGCTCAGATCTCGCGAGAGGTACCCGGCGGAGCTGCTGGAAAGAGGTCCCCGGGTCCTCTCCTGCCTCCTTCACTGCCTGTGGGTCGGTGAGGGGAGGCTTAGAGCAGAGCTGGCGCTCGGATAGCGCCGGCTCTGCATGAGCCGACAGGGGGAATCCTGAGATCTCCCCTGCCGGTCTCACTCCATGCACACCCCCGTGCACACGCCTATGGATAAACTATATGGCAAAGTCTTTTCTTGCATTACCTTCATAGGTGCATCCAAAGTCTTAGACAAGCATCTGTCCCATCTTCTTTCTGTTTCCATCATGCTTTGCCATCATCGTTGAGTCCATTATTAGGATTTGAAATATTCCAATCACATCTTTCTCATGTATAATTGTTTTTCTGAATGATCTTCAATAGGTTCCTTGTTAAATACCAGTGTAGGCCACATTAGCAAACATTTCACTGTGAGCTGCGTCTCTTCTTTTGAGATGGTTTTTGGAGGTTGTCCTCACGATCATAGAACTTCTATTATGTGCAGTCAAATTCAGTTCAGGTGCTTCTTGATTGTTAACATAATCCCAATGCAGTTTTAAAACGACAGCTAGGTTAATGTTATGACAATGCTGCAGATTGTAAGAAAGAGACACTATAACCAATTTTCTAGAATCATTTTGCTTCCATCTTTGCATTTCTTTCTTACTTTATACGATAATTCAGGTATAGTCTGTGTTCTCCAGACTCTTTCTGATAATGATGTTGATGATTCATTTTTCATATATTCCATGTTAATTGTGAATGTATCACATCTGTCTGTTCATCCGCCTCCTTCACATTTACAGGTTCAGATGTCAGATCATGATTCAGTCTGTTACGTAGCTGTGATTCTGGTGGCATTTCAGTCAGTTTCTGCTTGTTTTTTTCTTGCCTTCTTTAACAGCATGAATTGTATCAGTCAGTGGTTCTGTTAACATCCTGCAAGTATTTAGCAGGTTTTAAAATATTAAAACTTACTTTTCTCTGTTGACTCTGTTTGTTCTCTGTAATAAAAGTTCTTTGAGTCACCCTCTCCAGGACAAACGTGACAACAGTAGGAAGTAGGTGGTGGTACATGGTGTGGAAAAATGTTTTCCTAAATTACTCCAATAGAACCATTTGTTCTAAGCTCTCCCTGGTGCAGAAATGCAATCGTTAATGAAAAATGTGTTACAAGGTACACCAAATAATGTTTCATACGGTGTCTCACCATTTGTATTATCAGGTATGTTGTTAACGCTCATCTGTACCATAGGAATAAGTGGATACTACTGTGTGGGGGGCAAGCAACTAGTAACTTGGTTAATAGTCATTTAATCTCAGCATTTTTCCAGAACCACAACCCCACTACTTTAGGGTTGGTTGTGTGCACTGAATTCCCAAAGTAACCCAAATGTAGTTGCCCAGTTTTGGGTTTCCGTTGCAGTAACTGCAGGACCACCATCCCAGTGGATGGTCCTGGTATTACCAAATGCATACTAAGAAAGTGAGACTAGCAATCATGGTATTAGAGGTCGCACTTTACACAGGGTATAACCAAGTAAACCTGGTACACGCATCAACATATATTTATAACCATGAGATGGTGGCAATCTTCCAATATATAGTAATTCAAAAAGTATGTTAGGTATTAATATTTCAATAAACAGTACATCAGTTACGTGGCCTAGTTATCAATAGGCAAATGCGTACAATTACTAAACACACGAATTACAGTATTTTCCATATTGGGCCACCAATATTCCTTTTCAGGAGTTAGAAGTACATACCTCTATCTACATGAGCTTGTCCTAGCTTTGAGGGCAAGTTTCTCTTTCCTTTACAGGAAGAACAACCAACGTATTACATTCAATGGTTATTATTTAATTAGCCCCTCTAAATGATAAGAGTATTTATGCGGATTACCAGGTAGATTAGGTCTGGTTATCCTTGCAAGCATAAACTCTGCATCATGACTGAGAGATAGGGTATGATTGTGTGATCCAGTGACCACTTAAACAGAATAGCGTTGGTAGACACATTGCATCAAAGTTCCTGTTAATGACCAACTATCTGAGGAGAGGGACCATGCTTTGTTATAAACATGTCCGTACACGTATTACAATGCCAGGCTTTCAATTTGTTTCCACAAAGTAATATGCAGTTGTGGCTATAAGCTCACTATGTATCGTAAGAAAAGCAGTTTGAACACCAGACAGAGAATTGAGAAATCAGTGAAAAGTGGACCCAGCTAGATAAATGAAATATATTACAAATAATATACTTTCTGCAAATTACCTCATTCTCTGTATTAACTATAAAACCATTAACATTTAAAAGCCAACTTTTAGCGTGCATAGGAATTACAAGGCCGTTCATAATGTGAGATAAAGAACAGCTTTTTGAAACAGAATAGTCTGTGAACACAAAATGACCTTGCGCTGAAAATTTGCAATATTTCTTATAGACAAAGTACACAGTTTAAGAAATACATTTCCTTCTAAAACTTGTAATATTTGCATTTGCCCATAACAAGCTCTAGCTACACACGTCTGGTCTGCTTAGCAGTCGGGCTCCGCCCCCTTTTCTCAACATTTTATCCTTTCCAAATATTATTTTCTTTTGGCATTATTTGGTATTCAGCACGTCTTGCCTACCTTCACAACAATTTAACCTCAGTTTTACGCTTACACTATGGTTTTTCAGTAGTTCTCGAGATGAATCTATCATTTATCTGTTATACTATACAATGCTCAAGCATTGGAAGTAAGTGTAGCTCCATGGTACAACTGTAGACTCATCTATGTTTCATGATTTAAAAGAAGTAGTTGTTACATTCACAACTTCAGGTCTACTAATCAAGCATAATCCGTGGAGATGGTTTTCAAATGCTTTCTGTCTGAGATACACTTTGAAAAACCGTAAGACTCCAAGGATCACCTCACTGCTTCAGCTATAGATGTCATTTTGAAACTATATGAAAATGTTTTAACATTATATAGCTTAAAGGAAAATATTCTTCTTATGCAAAGGTGAAAAGATGGACTGACAGACTAGAAGGCAGACAGAAAAACAGAAAACTAGTTAGACAGATGAATGGTTGGCCGGCTGGACAGAAAGACGGACAGAAACGTTGGACAGGTAGACAAACAGAGATAGATAGATAGATATATAGATAGGCAGACAGACAGCAAACAGATAGACAGACAAAGAGGCAGCCAGACAGACAAAGCAGTGGCTGGCTGGATAGACAGTTAGAGGTAAATGATAGATTCATCTCGAGAACTACTGAAAAACCACAGCTGTTCCAAGAACCACAGTAATCATTTCAAAATAAAAAACGTCTCGTTGTGTAAAATGTTATGTGTTTCCAACATTCTTATGTATTTTCACTCGCTTTCTGTGCCATCAAGGATAAATGATGGTTACTAGGGGCTCAGACTCCTTCATTTGAAAGGGTTATTGGTTTGATATCTCTGCCACTAAACTCCAATTCTGTAAAAAGGCTGGAGAAATTGCTGTAAGGTTCCTTTTTGTTTTTACATTAATCTTTCTTTTCAGTAGAAGCCGTCACGTTTAATATTCCCCTCTGCCGCTCTCCCAATCTCAGAGCTTTGCATTTTTATTGTTCTTTTATTTTTATCCCTTGGCTAGAGCACTGAAAACTATTCAGAAATGATAATCTATAAGCTGAAATTTGCCATTCACGAGTACCCATTCGTCCTATAATAAACATGAAATGTAGGGGGGTGCTCCTTTTCAAATAATTTTTTTCTTTCAGATCTAGTCAATAATTTATGTATTGAATTTTTCCACTGTTCTTATATAAATCATTAAGTAATCCTGCTTCAAAACACATGGAAAATTAATTCAAACAAAGGTAAGCTTTACATCACTATCATGTCTCTGGCGTAGGTTGTCTATGCGTCTCCTTACAACGCTATTATAAATTATAGAGCGTTAATATATATTTTATATAGTAGAATAGTATATATATATATTTTTTTAAGTAGGTCATCCATCTCTATTCATTCATTCTATTCTGTTTTCTATAACAAGATGTTTGTAAGACTCACATTAATGTAAGATTCACATTATGACTGTCTTGTAATCGCATTTCTACGTAAGTAGTTATTGCAAAGAACAAAATTGATTTCTGAAAACCTCCTTCTGGTATAAGAAAATATAATTGATCTGCTGACTTTATTTAGTTATAATATTTTTTTACCATAGTCAAAACATGTGCTAATGCCGCATGGGCTATGTGACAGTTGTGACAAGCTGTTTGTCATTCATTCTCTCCCAACGGCAGCTTAACACTTTTCTTATTTCGATGATTCACTGTAAAATGAATCACTTTTTTTATATAGAGTATCACTTTTTCTTTGAAGTGCATTGAAGCATCGTATTTTGGAAGTTTACTTCATTGTATGCTGATAGTCTCAGTGCAAACAGAACCCTGAGGCTATGTGAATCTCCTGGAAATAAAACATAGTACTGTAGAGAATGTTTATCTGAATCCTGGCAAAAAATGTAATAATTAAATAAATACCATATATACTTGAGTATAAGTCGAGTTTTTCAGCACATTTTTTGTGCTGATAAACCCCCACTTGACTTATACTCGAGTTAATGTCTGTATTATGGCAACTTACATTGCCATAATACAGACCAGGACCGCCGGGCTCATTACAAGCCCGGCGGTCCTGTTGGGGGCTGGCAGGAAGCTCTTACCTTTCCTGCAGCTCCTGTCAGCTCCCTTCTCTCTCCTCCGGTCCGGTCAGCTCCCCTATCAGCTCCACTGCAAGTCTCGCGAGAGACCGCGAGAGACCGCGAGACTCACAGTGGGAGCTGACAGAGGAGCTGATTGGACCGGAGGTGAGAGAAGGGAGCTGACAGGAGCTGCAGGAAAGGTAAGTAAGAGCTTCCTGCCAGCCCCCTCCTAAACAGCCCATCCACTGGACCACCAGGGAATGAGAGCCCCCCTCCCTGGCCAGCTAATAGACAGGGAGGGGGCCGAAAATAAAATTAAATAATAATAATAAAAAATATTATTAACATTAAAAAATAATAATAATAAAATAAAAAAATACTAAAATATTTTTTTTAAAATATTAAAATAAAAAAAATGATATATTAAAATAAAAAAATTAAAAATAATAAAAATGACGTCCCCCCACCCAGTTCACACACACTATACACACACAAACACACACACTCTGCATTAAATACACACACACACACACACTCATACAAACACACACACTGCATTATATACACACACATACACTCATACAAACACACACACACAATCTGCATTATATATACACACACACACACACACTCTGCATTCACACACACACACACACACACACTCTGCATTATATATGCACAGAGTGTGCGTATATAATGCAGAGTGTGTTTGTATGAGTGTGAGTGTATATAATGCAGAGTGTGTGTTTGTATGAGTGTGTGTGTATAATGCAGATTGTTTGTATGAGTGTGTGTTTGTATGAGTGTGTGTGTGTGTGTGTGTGTGTATAATACAGTGTGTATGTTTGTATGAGTGTGTGTGTATATATAATTATAAAGGAAAACAAGGGTCTGGCTGCACTCACCTAAACATGCTTAAATGGGGTGCTGCTGGGGGCCAATAAGTACAGTAAAAATAAAAATCCAGCGCACTCACTTATCAACTAAACAGCTACTTTGATGCTGACAGATTTTGCTAGTTTTATTAAAAACACCTAATCTAGGCAAAAAATAATGGGGGTTTAGTTACACTATATGATCATACATCGCATAAGCCTGCCACAAACGTCATTGCAGGCTTTTGCAATGTATGATCATATAGTGTAACTAAACCCCCATAATTTTTTGCCTAGATTAGGTGTTTTTAATAAAACTAGTCAAATCTGTCAGCATCAAAGTAGCTGTTTAGTTGATAAGTGAGTGTGCTGGATTTTTATTTTTACTGTACTTATTGGCCCCCAGCAGCACCCCATTTAAGCATGTTTAGGTGAGTGCAGCCAAACCCCTTTTTCTCATATATGTATATATTTAGGAGTATAGCCAGCTCCTTGGTTTTGCACTAATCCCTGTTACAGGTGCCTCATTTCAGGACCCTATTTAAGTCTTGTACTGCAGAGAACTCGAGATGGAATGATTTCCCCAAGTGAGTAGCTCATTTAGCAGACAGACTAGGACCTGCCAAAGATGGGGTACATTGATGTTTGTGGCAGGCTTATGCAATGTATGATCATATAGTGTAACTAAACCCCCATTATTTTTTGCCTAGATTAGGTGTTTTTAATAAAACTAGTCAAATCTGCCAGCATCAAAGTAGCTGTTTAGTTGATAAGTGAGTGCGCTGGATTTCTATTTTTACTATATAATTATAAAGATCACAGAATTTCATAGCCCCAAGTTTTACCCTCGACTTATCCTCGAGGCATAGCATATTTCACAATTGTTGGTCACAAAACTGCACTCGACTTATACATGAGATCGACTTATACACGAGTATATACGGTAAATCTGGCCAGACCAATCAGTCTAATGAAAAGTGAATATCTATAAACTGCTATACATCAAAAAGTATAGCACAGATAGAGGTAATCTGTATGATCCAAAGAACTAAAACTAAAGGGGTATGATCCAAAGAACTAAAATAAAGCTTTATTAGAAATGGCTTGTTAAGGAGAATCTATCCCCATACTACCCTATCCGTAGTATACTACAAACACTCCTCTCAGCATCACTGATACTTATAGTGATAAACCTAAAGTCTTATCCCTTATCCCTTAGCTTGGGGCAACCGACACTCTCCGGCCACTGAATCAATCTAGATGCCCAGGAAACTAAGGCACGTAACCGGACCCATGGTTTTGTCATGGGACAACGGAACACCGAACCGCTGAAACTCTTCCCCAAGGACCTGCAGCAGCAGACCGCAGACGTGCGACTCAGCCATCCCCACACACAAGAAGTCATCCAAGTAATGCAGGAGGGAGTTGAACCCTGCTTCCCTCCGCACCACCCACTCCAAGAAAGTGCTAAAGCACTCAAAATAAAAGCAGGATAGAGAGCAACCTATAGGGAGCAGGGGCGGATCCAGAACTGAATCTCGGGAGGGGCACTTAAGTGGGCTAGAGCGGGGTGAAAAGGGCTGCAGCGATGGAATAGGGGACTCTTGTTTATGGGATAGAGGCTGTACACATATGCGGCCACACACAGTGATATGGAAACACAATAACACACTGACACATACACACAGATACAAACATACCTTCAGACACATACACTGGCCTGTTCAGGGAGGTTCTTTTCTGCTTACATTTTATTGAGCACTTATTGCACTGTGGTTTGTGTTCACATAAATTGTTTTTTGCACATACACTGGCACACCCACAGATACAGATACACACACACACACACACCTACACACACAGATACACATACACACACTGGCACACAAATACACACACATACCTGCACATAAACACACTGGCACATAGATACACATATACCTACACATGCACACTGGCGCATACGCACACACACATCCCTACACATACACAAAATGACACACATACCTTAACATACACACACACAGATACAAGGTAATAGAATATACAGGCAAAACTCCAGGTACTGATGGTGTATTTATTGGAGGGTAGAACATCTTAAAAGTGCAAAGGTGCTACGTTTTGGCCCTTGGGGGCATTAATCATGTTTAAGTCCCTCTAGGGCTGAAAAGTGGCACTTTTATGTGGTGTTCTACCCTCCAATAAATACACCTTCAGTACCTGGAGTGTTGCCTGTATATACTATTACACTGTATTGTTGTATGGATTAGCAGTGTCTATCTAATGCAGAGCACCTCTGAGGCTGTGGGCCGGAGTGAAAAGCGGAACCTGAGTGCAGTGGACTACGTTGTCTGTGGTACACACAGATACACATTAACACTCACAGATGCACACACATACTCACAGATACACACTGACACTCACAGATGTCCACATACCTAAACATACACACTGACACAATGATGTCCACATACCTAAACATACACACTGACACAATGATGTCCACATACCTAAACGCATCAAAAGATGCGTAGGAAACCCGGTAGAGTTCGGCCGAAATGTCATCATTCACTGAACCCCCAGGAGGGTACGTTAAATGGTGAATCAGGCGATATTTACCGGGGTCCTTCCTAGTCCTAAAGGTGAAACACGCAAATTAGACATAGGGGGAGTAGAAAAAGGGCCGGCCATCCGGCCCAAGGAGACTTTGATATCCAGCTTTTCCCGAACCACCTGAGGGAATTCCCGCACGGACCGAAGGTTCCGAACAGGGCCGGACTGGGGATACAAAGCAGCCCTGGAAAAAAAATCTATGCCAGCCCCATAAGTCATTGCGCCACGTATTGTCACATGTAATACATACGGCTATGTCTTGCCACCCCAGATGATTGAGTCATATATAAATACATATTATATGTGTGTGTGTGCGTTTGTGCATTCTAGTGAGTGAGCTTGTGTGTGTGTGAGCTTGTCTGTAGTAAGCTTGTGCGTGTCAGAGTGTCTGTACTACATTTATGTGTGTGTATGCCAATAAGCTTGTCTGTGCATGTCAGTGAGATTGTCTGTCAGTGAGCCTATTTGTGTGCATCTGTAAACTTGTGTATTTATGTCAATGAGATTGTTTGTCTATGACGCTGTGTATCAATGAGCTTGCGTATGTCAGTGAGATTGTCTGTGTCTGATGTGAGTATGCTTACTGTATAATTAAATGTTTGACTCTGAAAGGAATATTTTATATTAGAAAAAACAAATATATATATTGACCAATAATATGTATTTATATATGAGTTAATCATCTGGGGTGGCAAGACATAGCCCCTTACATATTATTGGTCAATATATATATATATATATTTGTCTTTTCTAATATAAAATATCCCTTTCAGAGTCAAACATTTAATTATACAGTAAGCATACTCACATGCAGACACAGGAAGCTCATTGATACACAGCGTCATAGACAAACAATCTCACTGATATATATAAGGTCATTGACATAAATACACAAGTTTACAGATGCACACAAATAGGCTCACTGACAGACAATCTCACTGACCTGCACAGACAAGCTTATTGGCATACACACACACAAATGTAGTACAGACAAGCTCTGACATGCACAAGCTTACTACAGACAAGCTCTGACATGCACAAGCTTACTACAGACAAGCTCACACACACACACACAAGCTCACTCACTAGAATGCGCACACACACACACACACACACGCTCACTCACTAGCAGGCACACATACAAGCTCTCTCACTAGCAGACATATGCACACAGACAAGCTCACTCACTAGCAGGCACACACACACACACACAGACAAGCTCACTCACTAGCAGGCACACACACACAAGCTCTCTCACTAGGAGGCACACACACACACACACAAGCTCACTCACTAGTAGGCACACATACAAGCTCTCTCACTAGCAGACATATGCACACAGACAAGCTCACTCACTAGCCGGCACACACACACACACAGACAGGGCTGGGGGCACCCATCAGGAATCTCCTGGTGGGCTTACCCCATCTTGGGCCGCAGCGCTGGGCTTGCGGCTCTAGAGCCCCCCCCCCCCCCCCTTCAGCACTGGGCTGCTCCTCCAGGCACCCAAAGGTGGGGGCACCCAGAAGAGCCCTGTCACAGTATGGCAGAGCAGGCTCCTTCTTACCTTGATGACAGGTGCCTGCTCTGCCATAAAATCCCGGTGACCTAGCAGGCATACACACACACACACAGAGACAAGCTCACTCACTAGCAGGCACACACACACACAGAGACAAGCTCACTCACTAGCAGGCATACACACACACACAGAGACAAGCTCACTCACTAGCAGGCACACACACACACAGAGACAAGCTCACTCACTAGCAGGCACACACACACACACAAACACAGACAAGCTCAGTCACTAGAAGGCACACACACACAAACAGCCAAGCTCACTCACTAGCAGGCACACACACACACACACACAGAGAGACAAGCTCACTCACTAGCAGGCACACACACACTCACACACACACAGACAAGCTCACTCACTAGCAGGCACACACACACACACACACACAGACAAGCTCACTCACTAGCAGGCACACACACACACACACACACACACAGAGACAAGCTCACTCACTAGCAGGCACACACATACACAGAGAAAAGCTCACTCACTAGCAGGCATACACACACACACACACAGACAAGCTCAGTCACTAGAAGGCACACACACACAAACAGCCAAGCTCACTCACTAGCAGGCACACACACACACACACACACACACACACACAGAGAGACAAGCTCACTCACTAGCAGGCACATACACACACACACACACAGACAAGCTCACTCACTAGCAGGCACACACACACACACACACACAGAGACAAGCTCACTCACTAGCAGACACACAGACACAGAGACAAGCTCACTCACTAGCAGGCACACACACACACACAGACAAGCTCACTCACTAGCACACACACACACACAGAGACAAGCTCACTCACTAGCAGACACATAGACACAGAGACAATCTCACTCACTATCAGGCACACACACACACAGACAAGCTCACTCACTAGCAGGCATACACACACACAGAGAGACAAGCTCACTCACTAGCAGGCACACACACACACACAGAGACAAGGTCACTCACTAGCAGGCACACACACACACACACACAGACAAGCTCAGTCACTAGAAGGCACACACACACAAACAGCCAAGCTCACTCACTAGCAGGCACACACACACACACACAGAGACAAGCTCACTCACTAGCAGGCACATACACACACACACACAGACAAGCTCACTCACTAGCAGGCACACACACACACACAGAGACAAACTCACTCACTAGCAGACACACAGACACAGAGACAAGCTCACTCACTAGCAGGCACACACACACACACACACACACAGACAAGCTCACTCACTAGCACACACACACACACAGAGACAAGCTCACTCACTAGCAGACACACAGACACAGAGACAAGCTCACTCACTATCAGGCACACACACACACAGACAAGCTCACGCACTAGCACACACACACACACAGACAAGCTCACTCACTTGCAGACACACACACACACACACAGACAAGCTCACTCACTAGCAGGCACACACACACAGACACACAGACAGACAAGCTCACTCACTAGCAGACACACACACACACACACACAGACAAGCTCACTCACTAGCAGGCACACACACACACAGACAAGCTCACTCACTAGCAGGCACACACACACACACACACACAGACAAGCTCACTCACTAGCAGGCACACACACACACACAGACAAGCTCACTCACTAGCAGGCACACACACACACACACACACAGACAAGCTCACTCACTAGCAGGCACACACACACACACACACACAGAGACAAGCTCACTCACTAGCACACACACACACACACACACACAATCACTGTCATGGCTGAAGCTTACCTGGTAGGTAAAGTTTCCATTTTGTAGCCTCTTCCTTCCGGCGAGCAACATGTGGGGGCGGGGCTTACGGGAGGGAGGCGGAGCTATGTTTAGGAGGCGGGGCTTGTGTGCTGAGGCGGGGCATGCGGCTGAAATTAAGGTTAATTGTGCTGGGAGACTGACAGGGCTGATCAGGGCTGTCAGACCGGGCCCCAGGTGCCACAGCCCACCGGGAATTTTCCCGGTATCCCGGTGGGCCAGTCGGGCCTTGGTTCCGAACCGAGAGCGAGGGAGGGCGCACCGAGAAGGGGATCCAAAAACTCTGCTCAAATCCCTTTAATAAGATCAGTTCCGCTTTTCGATTCCTATAAAGGTCGAGCCACGGGCGCATCGCGTTTTCGACTACCGGAGTCGTCACCCTTAGGCCCCATGTCCCCTTTCTCGCTATTTTTTATTTGAAATAGTGGTTGATGAGATGGGCGCCGCAACTGGAGCACTCGTGCTTAAACCGTCACGAGGACCCCCACTTACAGTGACTGTCGTTGAAGTTCCAACAACATCCCGGCCTCTGGTTGGGGGCTGATGGGGAGGAGGATGTTCCCCCAGCGGCACCCCCAAGAAAAGAAGAAAAAGTGCCCTGCTGGGTGCTGGTGTGGCCCCAGGGGCAAGGGCAGGGGCAGCAGGGGAGGCCGCAGGAGAGGCACCAGGAGGTAAGCCACGGGGGGGACCCACACCGGCAGCCATACCTGGATTAAGGTGAGCATATTGCTCACGTATTTGGCAGCCACCGTCCAGCGCTGCTGCAGCTCTGAGGGAAGACAAAATTGCCTCAACATTAGGCTGGTAAACTGACAGGCCCAAGACAAACAGGAGCAGGAAGACAGGAAGCTGTTTGCAGGTCGGAATCCCAAGTGGCACTGAGGTAAGACCACCCCCCACTAACTCACACAACATATAATCCCACCCACACATTCATACACAACCAATCACACGTATCTATCCCCACACTCATACATTTGCCCTTGTCCGCTTAGCTGTGCTATCTCCCCAGGGCCTAATCAAAGAGCTCTTTGTTCTGCATTATATAATAGTATTATCCTATGTGAGCTTTTCTGTTATTCAGAGTGATCAGAGATTTATCAAATGTATCATCATTAATTTGCCGTTTTTGGTGATATTTGCGCACCCTGTACTGTGTATTTGTTATGTTGTGATTAATGTATGATGAGTGACTGTAGACACTAGGGTAGCTGCACTCAGGGGCGTATTAGCCGCGAGGCAAACAAGGCATTTGCCTTGGGCGGCATTTTCCAGGGGGCGGCAAAAAACGCCGCCCCCAAATGCCCAAGGCAAATGTCTTGTTAGCCTTGCGGCTAACAGACATGCTGGGCTGGTTGGTGGGCGGCCGGCGAGGGAGCTCTTCCCCTGAGCTCTCTGCTCAGCTCCCTCGCGCGCCGCCCGCAGAGTGAGACTGGGAGCCGGAATATGATGTCATATTCCGGCTCCGCCTCCCAGCCTCACTCTGCGGGCGGCGCGCGAGGGAGCTGAGCAGAGAGCTCAGGGGAAGAGCTCCCTCGCCGGCCGCCCAGCCTGCCCGCCAGTGCCGTCCTGCAGCCACTGGACCACCAGGGAATGGGAGAACCCCCCCCACCCCCAGCATTCCCAAAGGTAGGGGGGGGGGAGTAAATAAAAAAAAAATGTGTTAATGTGAGTGTGTGTGTGTGTGTGTCTCTGACTGTGTGTGTCTGTTAGTGTGTGTGTTAGTGTGTGTGTGTCTGTTAGTGTGTGTGTGTCTGTGAGTGTGTGTGTGTCTGTGAGTGTGTGTGTGTCTGTGACTGTGTGTCTGTGACTGTGTGTGTCTGTGACTGTGTGTGTCTGTGACTGTGTGTGTGTCTGACTGTGTGTGTCTGTTAGTGTGTGTGTCTGTTAGTGTGTGTGTCTGTTAGTGTGTGTTTGTAAGTGTGTGTCCGACTGTGTGTGTTTGTTAGTGTGTGTGTCTCACTGTGTGTGTCTGTTAGTGTGTGTGTCTCACTGTGTGTGTGTCCGACTGTGTGTGTTTGTAAGTGTGTGTCCGACTGTGTGTGTTTGTTAGTGTGTGTGTCAGACTGTGTGTGTTTGTTAGTGTGTGTGTCTCACTGTGTGTGTCTGTTAGTGTGTGTCAGACTGTGTGTGTTTGTTAGTGTGTGTGTCTCACTGTGTGTGTCTGTTAGTGTGTGTGTCTCACTGTGTGTGTGTCCGACTGTGTGTGTTTGTTAGTGTGTGTGTCCGACTGTGTGTGTTTGTTAGTGTGTGTGTTTGTTAGTGTGTGTCTCACTGTGTGTGTCTGTTAGTGTGTGTTTCACTGTGTGTGTCTGTTAGTGTGTGTGTGTCCGACTGTGTGTGTTTGTTAGTGTGTGTCTCACTGTGTGTGTCTGTTAGTGTGTGTGTCCGACTGTGTGTGTTTGTTAGTGTGTGTCCCCGACTGTGTGTGTTTGTTAGTGTGTGTCTCACTGTGTGTGTCTGTTAGTGTGTGTCTCACTGTGTGTGTCTGTTAGTGTGTGTGTGTCCGACTGTGTGTGTGTGTGTGTCCGACTGTGTGTGTCCGACTGCGTGTGTCTGTTAGCTAGTGTATGCGTATCTGTCAGTGAATGTGTGTGTATTTAGAAGGCGGGGCAGGGGGGAAGGGATGGGTGGGGGTGGCGCGCGCGCGCGCGCGGGGGGGGTGTCTGAGTTTTGTCCTGCCTAGGGCAGCACAAAACCAAGATACACCACTGGCTGCACTTGCACTTAAATTAATAGGCGCTAATCCAACCATTTCCTTTTTGGGTTTTTTGGTTCTATATTTTCATTAGTTGATCAATGTATACAGCCCTATCTGGTCAACTAAAAAAATGAGGTCATGGACATACAAAATACTTCTATTAGAGAGGTAAATATTTCACCACACTAGTGATTGTAGCGCCCTAAGCTGTATGTCTTTTTAGCCATACATATTTTTTCTTTAAAAACTAGGTCATGGCCATGGGTGTCTGGAGGGGGGGGGAGAAGGGGCACATGCCCCCTGGATTTTTCAACTTGCCCCCTACCATGCAGGATTACCTGAAGTGGGTATCTTATTTAATAAATGTAAAAAAGCCTGCACGTGTCTGCACTTACAAATATTGTGTGCTCAGCCACACTGCTTTGCAAAATTGACTTGGATAATAATTCTAATACAACTATTTAGGCCTATATTTTCACAGAATAACCTTGACAGTATTTTATTTGAAAGTTCTATTTAACATTTACTTAATACTTAATAATTGATCTTCCAATGGCCCATGATCTGAGAATTTTGCAGGTAGCCCAGTCCAGCCATGATAAGCCTTACTCATTCACCATATTTGTGTTATTAACCATTTAATAGATGATTAGGGATAAAACAATTTGCCTAACAAAAAAAACAAAAACTTTAAATAATATTAAGAAAATGTGCTAGCACGCATAATATAGACAAAAATGTCTATTTCAATATAAGCGGATGTGACAATACGCTTGGATGTGTTTTTGCTGAGAGTAGGTTGTATTTCCTGTCAAACTGAAGATAGGTGTGATGTGAATTCTCATCAAATGATGTGAAAAATACAATTACTAAAAGAAAATATATCCAGTTTGAGAAGCCACGTCAGCAGGGTTTTCATCAGAACTAGAGTGCCCTGGCATACGATTAAAAACAGAAATATCCTGAAATCATGGCACATAGGCGACTTCAAAAAGGTCTTATTATTTTCTAAAGTGTGATGTAAAAAAAATACATTGTACAGAATGCATGGTGCTTCTGGAAAAGATGTACTAAGCAATTAATTACCATTACCGGCTTGTGGAGATAAACTAGGTTTGCAGCTTTCAGCAGTGGCACAATAAGCCTTCTTGTAAATCTCCACAGCCGGCAAGGTCATGCAGACATGTCAAATGGTCCAGCAAGTGATTCAGAAACACTCTGCCAAATGCAATTTATGCCATTACTGTAACATCTTGCAAGCCAACTCACCTTTTCTCTGTAAAGCCCGCAGGCCAAAAAACAAATGAAGGTTTAAATATATTAACAGATTTGCAATGCTGTGTAATCAAATATTCAGCTGTACGGACAAAATGAAGGATTATTATTCATTATGCAGCCATATTAAAACTATGAACCTTACAAAAGTTTCTGCAAACATTCAAAACATAGAACAGGGCAAAAACTATAAAATAGACTTCTGTTTACAAGCTACTTGACTTTCTGTTAATATATAGCAAGGGATAAAAAGTGCATGTACAATTTCGCAGTAAAAAGTAATTGCCATATATTTTATTGATCTCGTTGCAAATGTATTTTTGTGCAAACTCTAAAACATTGCAAAAATGTTTACTGTTACATTTGTGAGTGAGGTAAAAATGCCTGCAGATGCAGGATAAAAAACGCACGTGAGAAAAATGTATTGATCATTTGTGTTTACGCTTAAAGTAGCAATATTAATTAATCAGTTAGAATGTATTGGTTTTTTTTTTTTAAAGTTCTTCTGTAAACTATCTGTAGACCTATTCAATGAAACTTAAGAAAGCGCATTAAAGGAACATAGTAGAGTTGGGAATACATATCTGTATTCCTAACACTACAGCCCTGGTTCCTCTGTACAATGTGAACCTCACTGTAATCTTAAAATTAAAATGAAAGAGTGAATTCTAAAACTAATTACTCACCATTCTCCAGCGTCGAGTCTCCCTTGACCTCCTCCTTCACTGAATCTCTAGGATTATGGAGCATCTGGACCCTTAGGCGCAGGCACAGCACTTGCCGCGATCAGTTGTGTATTTTGGATTTGTGCTGCCCTAGGCACGACTAAATTCGGGCACCCCCAAAATCTAAATTTGCCCCCTCAATTCATATCAAGGCCACTTTTTTGACTGACAGACACATGCCCTGATTGATACATGCACTGATATACACTCACTGACAGATAAAGTCATTGGCACACACATACAGTCATTGGCACACACTGTTTAACCAACACACTTTCACTGACAGACACACACTCTCAGATACACATAAAATTACATACACACACTGACACACACTCACAGGCACACCCATTCTCACTGAAAGACACACACTTTCTCTCACTCACTCACTCACTCACTCATTCACTAACAGTAAGGTGGACAGCCTCAGAACATGAGGCAAACAAGGCATTGTCTGGGAGCTTGGGGTGGTGTTTTTGGCACCCCTCCCCCCCCTTCCCGCGAAAGTGCCGCCCTAGGCAAATGCCTTGTTTGCCTTATGGTAAATACATCCCTGGCCGCGATGCTCCTAAGTTTCCACCGTAAAAAAAATCATTGAATACAATGATGTTGAAGCTTGACGCCGATTATTGTATATAATTTTGTTCTCCTGATCCTGAATAATATTCCTTCCTATTTAGACTACTTTGATTTGAAATTTGATTTTGATTAGTTAACTAGAGGGCTTTGGGGGATAGGTGAGGGGGACAGGACTACAGGCACTATGACAACTTCATTAATATGGTGCTTAATAAGGTGCTTACAGTGTCCCTTTAATTCCTTCTTTACCAACTCTTTGTTTATATAAAACAGTTTTTTTTTTTCTCGTCCTGTATACAAAAAAAAAAAAAAAGTGTTATCTCTGCTGTTCTTGGGTGTTGTTAAACAAACAGAGAAATAAATGCCTCTGTAGGAGTTTCAGTGAATCCATCTACCTTGAAAATAGACTGTAAGGGTTATTCACTAAATGGTGAATTCTAAGGGAAATCTAGGTGAATTTCCAATTTTTAGTCAGCTATGCTCTTAGTTCAGCTATTCAAGTCTTAAATGTGAATTTCTTACATTAATATAATTCACACTTTAGTGAATAACCCTGTGTGGAAAATGTCTTCCCTTTGAAAAAAGGACTGTACACATTATCGAGCCTTTTGTTATCCAGACACAAACTAAATTATATAACAGCAGTCAAACCGCAAATGTCATAATAATAGAAATAATAAAGCAAGCAACACAAAACTATTGCTCTAAAACATAATAAAGTGAAATGCCAAACATTTCAAAAAACCTCTTCAAATTTCCTCCAGGGAAAGATAAAATGTAGTTTACATTGTTGCTGCACTTTTATATGCAAAATACAAGTTGTTGAAAGAGTGCACTTATGGAAACTCCCACAATTTTATTAATGACAGGAGGCTTCATATTTGCTTTAAGTCTCTCTTTACTAGAACTCCACAGCAGCACATTAACACAGAGAGAAAACATCCAATCAGAAAAAAGTAATGTCAAATAAAAGTCCCCTCCCAACCAACTAATTCCTCTTTCTTTGCTGCTCCACATCAAGCACAGATCAGAGTACGGTGATAGAAAAATAAGAAAAGGGTCAGAGCTAATAAAATTGAAGTGTGGTAGTCAGTGGCCCAACAGAAGGTAACCCTCAAACCCTCTGAGGAGAGAACATGTAACACAAAGAAATACTGGAAAAGGGCTGCGCCAATAGTTAAAAGGTACAATAGTTTGTCTGAATAGGTAGGGCAATATAATGTAGTTGGTCTCACTGATATGGTGGGACTAAAGTTCTGATGGAGTAACTGAAGGTAAAGTCAGATACTATTGAGGTCTCACTCAGAAGTAAATATCTTTATAAGGTGCCTGTTTTTGGGTAAAGAGTCATCAATGTCCCTAGTGGTCCAACCGCCACGCTTATATGCAAGACAAAAACAAGGAGACCCAATGGTGCAGTATATAAAAGCCAATATGGGTAAAATAAACAAATATGTGCAATCAACTCACATTTGAAAGAGCTATAGCCAGCTCTGGTGTGAAGGGCGTACAGCGATGAGGAAATGTGATGAGAATCCTCCAGAGAGATGGTATCCAACACTCAGGAGAGGGATATATAAACGACAGCCAATAGTGTAAAATAAAATATGCAGTAAACATAAAATAAAAATTGTACTCACAAGTGAAGTGCAGGCAAACTGCACTGTGATGTCAGCGCTGGTGGTATTATCCCCACCTCGGATATACTTGGAGTCACACGAAGGTAAAAGGAAGCCAGGTAAAAAATTCCAAATAAAAAGTGTATTAAAAAGATGATTGGCACAACATTGTAACCAAAAAGCCTTTTATTTAAAAAAAAAATACACAATTAAAATAACCATAATGCGTTTCACCACTAGGGCTTTATCAAATGGATTCAGGTCAGAGTTCCACTGCATACTTGCCAACTGCCCCATTTTTGCCTGTCTTGGGTAATTTACTCTGCCGGGACTGTCTCAGCAAATGCGCTTTTTCGACGAAGCACTTCCGTGTCATGTGATCGCGGGTTCATGTGACGTCATCGATCGGGGTCACGTGGCTCCGTGCAGGTCTGTATGAGCTCCCTCCGACATCCTTTGCCCAGCCCCCGCCCTGTCACACGTGCCTGCAGTCTGGGAGCAGCTGCTGTTGAGACAGGTACTGAATGAGGTCTGATTTATTTTAAATATACATTTAATGCTGCAATTTATTAAATAGTCAAAATAAGGGATTCTCTTCCCATCCAATATTGTGAGATTGTAAAGAATAGCCTGTAGTTTTAAATACATTTTATATAATATTCAGGATCTCTGTAACTAAGGGATGTTAATTTGCCCTGCTAGCTTCAATTGGTGGCATGAAAAGGGGCTAATGGAATATGTGCATATGTTTTCCTTTTGCTCTCAATTCTCTCATTAATTAAATTCTGACAGTGTCACCACTGATACCCAACTCACCTAAAATGCACTTGCCTGATATAGATGCTGTGCTGAGCATGTATCTATCGCATACCAAGGATGATGGTACCGTTGGTGTTATTATTATTATTATTATTTTATTATTTATACAAATTCCGTAGCGCTGTACAATGGGTGGACTAACAGACACATAATTGAGATCAGACCACTGGACGTACAGGAACAGAGGGTTTGAGAGCCCTGCTCAATGAGCTTACATGCTAGAAAGGTCTACTCAATAAAGAGAGAATTGCAGGGAATTGTGATGGGAATTTCAAACTTTAGGCAGATATAGTGCAGCTCAATGGGAGAATTTTTCCAACTCGGCTACTTTGGCCTTACTTTTAAAATTACCATCACAATTCCCTGTAGTTCTCTCTTTATTGAATAGACCCTGTAATCTGCACTATAAGTAGGAGGAGATTAATTATGTGGGTTGGTCACAGTGGGCGGAGCTTGGTGGCAGTGGGTGTGGTAAATTTTCAAGTAAGTAATTGATAACTGTGCTGCAAGTGTCCCTGGATTTTTTTTTTTTAAATATTGACAATTATGCCACTGCCTCCTGCTCTTAGTGGGTGGCATGGGTGATCATTAATATATGTATATTGGTTTGTGCCTTTATTGTTATTTTACTCTGCTAGTGCCTAGTTTTGTGGCATTATTGTGCCTGTCCTAGACTTCTGCCTATATATCTCTCCCTCTTAGTCTATTCCCCTTCCTCATTGAAGATTGAAGGGTTTATTGCTGTTTTTTCTCTGTTTCTTTTCCCCCCTGTTCAATTTTTCCTCATATCTATATGTACTTTGTTTTTCTGTTTTCCTCCTTTGGCCAGATATCGCAGGAGATGGCCTCTGCCCCCCATACACACACTGCCCCCCCCCCCCATACACACACTGCCCCCCATACATACACTGCCCCACACACACACACTGCCCCCCATACACACACTGCCCCATACATATATTGCCTCACACACACTGCCCCCCCATACACACACTGCCCCCATACATACACTGCCCCCCCACACACACACACACTGCCCCCACATACACACTGCCTCCCATACATTCACTGCCTCACACACACTGCCCCCCATACACACACTGCCCCCCTACAATCATATCCTCACACACACACTGCCCCCATACACACACTGCCCCCCACACACACACTGCCCCACACACACACACTGCCCCCCACACACACACTGCCCCTCATACACACACTGCTCCCCCATACACACACTGCCCCATACACACACTGACCCCCCATACACACACTGACCCCCCATACATACACTGCCCCCCATACACACACATACAGTGCTCCCCATAGACATGTACACTGCTCCCATACACACATTGCCCCCACACACACACTGCCCCACACACACATACAGTGCCTCTCCATACACACACTGCCCCACACACATAGACAGTGCCCCCCATACACACACATACAGTGCCCCCATACACACTGCCCCAAACACACATACACTGCAACTCTCACACACACTGCACCGCTTACACACACACTGCCCCCTAACACACTCACTGCAACCCTGACATACACTGCCGCCCTCACACACACACTTCACCGCTCACACACACACTGCACCTTTCACACACACTTCACCCCTCACACATACCACTGCTCCTATGCCCAATATCCCAGCAGAACCCAAGTAAGTTGTCAAACTGGGATCCTGGCTCTACTGGCACCATAACTACTACACTGAGCTGTAGTGTTTATTGTGCCTGGATTTTTTCTTTAAATAATCTACAAGTGCGCCACCCGAGATCAGGCTCTGGATCTGCCACTAACTGGCGTGTGGGCGCCTCACGACCGCTCTCGCAACCGTGTTCGGCTCCCGGTCTGGGAGGGTGAAGTGTTGAGGTTGGGGGTGATTTTGGTCTGTCAGACACTGTGCCCTGGCTTCTGTTGCGGCTGCCCCTATCCACTTGTGCCTTTGCCCAGGCCTGATCCCATGAGAGGGTTTGTCCCTGTCTATACCCATTGGCGTAGAGTGACGTTTATGCAGACAGACCATTTGATAAGGCTCTGAAATATTCAGAGGTAACCAAACTTGTGCGTTTGAATTACTCAGAGGGGGTAGCCACTAGGCTGGAGGAGAATTTTTCCCCCTGTATTTGGGACCCCCACACAAAAATATGTACTGTCCGCTCTCAGCACCGAGGTCTGGCCTGCCTTAAATGTGCCCCAGGATTGACCTACTCTGTCTGTGCCCCATGATTGGCCTGCTTTGTATGTGCCACAGGATTGGCCTGCGCTGTCTGTGCCATTGCCATATATATATATATATTCACTGCTCAAAAAAATAAAGGGAACACTTAAACAACACAATGTAACTCCAAGTCAATCACACTTCTGTGAAATCAAACTGTCCACTTAGGAAGCAACACTGAGTGACAATCAATTTCACATGCTGTTGTGCAAATGGGATAGACAACAGGTGGAAATTAAAGGCAATTAGCAAGACATCCCCAATATAGGAGTGGTTCTGCAGGTGGTGACCACAGACCACTTCTCAGTTCCTATGCTTCCTGGCTGATGTTTTGCTCATTTTTGAATGCTGGCGGTGCTTTTACTCTAGGCGTAGCATGAGACGGAGTCTACAACCCACACAAGTGGCTCAGGTAGTGCAGCTCATCCAGGATGGCACATCAATGTGAGCTGTGGCAAGAAGGTTTGCTGTGTCTGTCAGCGTAGTGTCCAGAGCATGGAGGAACTACCAGGAGACAGGCCAATACATCAGGAGACGTGGAGGAGGCTGTAGGAGGGCAACAACACAACAGCATGACCGCTACCTCCGCCTTTGTGCAAGGAGGAGCACTGCCAGAGCCCTGTAAAATGACCTCCAGCAGGCCACAAATGTGCATGTGTCTGCTCAAGCGGTCAGAAACAGACTCCATGAGGGTGGTATAAGGGCCCGACATCCACAGGTTGGGGTTGTGCTTACAGCCCAACACCGTGCAGGATGTTTGGCATTTGCCAGAGAACACCAAGATTGGCAAATTCGCCACTGGCGCCCTGTGCTCTTCACAGATGAAAGCAGGTTCACACCGAGCACATGTGACAGACGTTACAGAGTCTGGAGACGCCATGGAGAACGTTCTGCTGCCTGCAACATCCTCCAGCATGACCGGTTTGGCAGTGGGTCAGTAATGGTGTGGGGTGGCATTTCTTTGGGGGGCCGCACAGCCCTCCATGTGTTCGCCAGAGGTAGCCTGACTGCCATTAGGTACCGAGATGAGATCCTCAGACCCCTTGTGAGACCATATGCTGGTGCGGTTGGCCCTGGGTTCCTCCTAATGCAGGACAATGCTAGACCTCATGTGGCTGGAGTGTGTCAGCAGTTCCTGCAAGACTAAGGCATTGATGTTATGGACTGGCCCGCCCGTACCCCAGACCTAAATCCAATTGAGCACATCTAGGACATCATGTCTTGCTCCATCCACTAACCCGCCACCTCATCAGGAGCACAGGCATTGTAGGTCAGCTAGGAACCTCCTCTGGGGACTTAGGATGAGGAGATGCTACTTATCCGCATGGAATATTTGGTGTCGCTGGTGTCTGGAACGAAATACCGATCCCTTTACAGCCCCTGTTTCCAGTGTTTTGAACTTCTTGTCTCACTTGTTGGACCTGTGTTGGTCGTATCGTTTGGTTAACGTAGTCAGGTCGGCGATCTCTGCAGCTCTGTTGCCTCTCCGAGGTTCCCACATTGGTCAAGACCCATTGGTTTGCAGACTCCTCAGAGGCATCAGACTAGCTCGACCTCCGGCACCTAAGTACTCCACCCTCTAGAATGTCCACACGGTCTTATAGTTTCTGCAGTGGTGACCGGATAGTCCAGCTAAATTCGCTCTCCTGCTTTGCCTCATCTCCTTTCACTGGGTCTCCGACATTCGGGCGTTCGATGTCGATGCATTCTCCTTCTTCCTGGAAGGGGTGACCTTCTCGGTGTCTAGACATCCCAAGTTGGATGCGAAAAATGTTTGGAAACATTTGTTTTATGGTCTGGATAGATAGAAAAGAGAACATGTGTAACTGAGTAATTATTGCTCTGGAAATATACAATCATTGTCTGTGATATAAATTCATTAAATACAACTTAATACAGTAATAAAGAAGTAGAAAAAACATATCAAAGAAATTGATTAGCAAATTACATAATTACACACAAATTAAACATGTCCAACTATAAATCAGAGAAAATCAGAGTGCATGGATAATATACAATGCAAGAGGATATTCAGGCAGTTAGGCCTGTAGTTGTAAAAGGGGTTAGTCAGCCTTTAAAATACCTGCACCTCTTACGATCGGCACCACTTTAGGGTTGCAGCAGTCTAAAAATGTTCAGGCTCGTCTTCCCTTCCCACGTGCATCTATGAGCCTTGGGTGTTCCTGGTCCTGATGCCGGGTCACCGCCCTTCCTTGCATCACTTTTGGTAAGTACTAACCATTGCATACCAAGAAAATCCCACAAGACTTGCCGTTTTGGAGATGCTCTGACTCCATCATTTAGCTATCACTATTTGGCCCTTGTGAAAGTCACTCAGATCTTTTCACTTGCCCATATTTCCTGCTTTGAACACATGAAATTCACGAACTGACCATTTACTTGCTGCTTAATATATATCACCTCTGAACTCAGCAGGAGGTAATAAGTGGTGGTTTCTCTAATTTTTTCCCTGTATGTCTGTCCAGAATCACAGTTTGCACTTCCAGAACACATGAACAAGTGTGCAGAAGATAGTGGAAGAGGAAGAAATATCGGTGTAGCGCTCTATGGTGGTAAATATATAGGAAAAAATGAAGGGAAACCTTGCTGTACCTTAATGGATATATATACTTATGAATAGCCCCAATGTTTTCAGACTGACCTTAAACAGAGAACACAAATATACAAAACATAGTGTAACCTGTATACAGAATATAAATTGAAATAAAGTGCATAGGTAACTAACTCACACTTTTCTGAGCTAATGTACTAGCTCAGGTATATGCGCCTTAGGGTCCGTAAAGGCGACCCTCACCCTCCTTTTCGTCCAAATTTTCTCCAGGTGCAGTTTCCTAGGTAATAGGTATAGGAGGGAAAAATATAGCGTAGTACAGTTTGCGTATCTAGGGTGTATATAGTAGGTAATACCAATATACTCACAAACCCTGAGCAATATATCGTCTCGCTTCATCAGACGTATGTGGTTAAGGACCACATTCCTTCTTTGTAATAGCAGGTAGAAATAAAAGCCGTAAGTGTAAAAAATATATAATATATAATTTATTGTATAAAAAATATTTTTAATATAACATTAATATAAAAATAATATATCAATAAAATAACACTTGTGGCTATAGTCCAAACGACAATTCTGTCTGCTCACTGTTCATCCAGGACGCGTTTCACCAAATTGTCTTCCTCAGCTGGAAAAAATGTTCATGAGGCGTTATGGACTCCTTCCTGCTTTTATATCCAGTTAATTGTGGCTTTAGGCTTTCATTTTTCGCGGGCAATCTCCATGGTAACGTGTGCAGAAGACATTATGCAGTGCCAGCAAGGTAGATTTGCTGAGAGGTATATGCTCACCAAGTGGTGCGGCATCAACTATCAATGTATGACCAGTTTTTTATTGGTATCCCATTGTCCCAGGCATCTAGAGGTGTGTCGTATCCTTCATTGTAAATATTGTGTTTAATTATTTTTCCCACTGTAATATACATCTATGTTTCCCACGAGAGTAATAGCTGCCAGAGCTTGATAACAGGTTGCCAGTAGTTTCATTAATATGAAGTTATCAAGGTGCTTACAGTGCTCTTTGATTCCTTCTTTACAAACCCTTTGTTTACATAAAACATTTTTTTTCTTGCCCTGCAAAAAAAAATAAAGGAAAAAAAAAGAACTCAACACTTATGGTATGGCAGTAAGTGTTCAAAATCATTGTAATCAGTTGGGATAACCCAATGGAGATCATAATGGCTCAATATATTTTTGACCCTTAGATATGTAAAAACGTCCCTGGGGGCACCTTATATTGCTGTTCCAATATCCAGAATGCCTGTATGCTCTTGGCATCTACCAAGTCATGCACGCAGCTCAGTCCTCCTTTCACCCACTGTGTTATCGGTAGGTCCGGGGATAGCATCTGCAGGGCAGAAATAGGTTGCATATATTCAGCTCCTGGCATCTGCCCAGCATCCACCCAGACCAATTCTACCATATGTGTAAAGAAGTGCTTAGTAGAGTGTTTTTGGGCCCACAACATCAGCTCTACCTGAAAGGGGTGTAACATATCAAAGATTAATGCAATGGGTTGATGGTGAATTTGTAAGAAATTAGTTCGTAGGGTTTTTGACTATAAGGCAGTTCTTAGGATCATCGGAGCAGGAATCATTTCAATACTATGAATGTATTACTCTTTATGGATATTCTGTGTTGAATTTAGAGATTTCAGGGTCTTGATCCAACCACGTAATCAAAGCAATTGTCATTGAAGTGGCTACATAGAGTCAGGGTTATTTATTAAGGTGAGAACTTTTAGGAATTCTAATTTAAGGCCAATGTAGCTGACTTAGAGAATTTTTCCATAAATTTGAATCCACTTTAAATTCACTCTGAATTCATGACAATTCTCACTTGAGTAAATAACCCTGAGTGACTCCATGGATCAAAAACATATATTTTTTTGACATAACTGAAAGGTGAATTATCTTATCTATCAAGCTAATGAATATATGTCCAATGTCTTTTAGGCTATGGGTACTGCTGTAGAGTATGCTTGAATGATGGTTCCCTTGTAATAGTAGTAGGAGCATCTAGGTTCTATAATCATGTTCTGCAAATTATTAGCTCAGGAAAATAAATAAAATGGCTGTCATCAAGTTTATAAAAGCCATAAAATCCTATGGAATTGCAGGAGTCAAGATTTTTAATGTGCGCTCACATCCAGTGCCAGACCATATTACGTTATTCTTTTGACCATTTTTATTTCTCTGAAGTGAATCACAGGTTGGATGTGCTGTCAGTCTGTACTTGAATTGTGAGAATGACAGAAAATAAAATGGGGCTCCATACTATACTATTTTATCTGTCTATGACAAACTGGAATGAATCAAATACATATTTTATTACATCATTATTAAGTTTTTACTTGGAATGCAATTCTTGAGAAAATAAATATATTGCAGATCTGCATAAAATGTAGATTAATAATCCTGATAATATTTTGTCTTAATTTACTTTCTGGCCTGAAAATGTACATACGTAATCAGGCTGTAGAAATGTCATGTCTTTGATTTAAAAAATAAATATGCAAGACATCTATTAAACTCAGCTTTCTTCATAATTGCCATTGATTCCAGCTACTCTCACTGTGATTAACATTTTATATGTAGAGGACAATCACAAATAAAAATCCACTGTAATCACAAAAGCATGTATATTTAACGCTCAATGACAGAGTGTTGTTTTTGTTCAGTTTTTTTTGTACTTTTTTCAAATATATATATTTATAGTTACACATCAGTAGTTTATAGCTCAAAGCAGTTACTTTCCGAGTTGTGATTCATTCAATGTTTTTTCCAAGTTGTGATTCATTCTAAATAGATCCAAACTGATTTTATTTCTATATACTTTTCCCTCTTGCTGAGATTCATTAAACAATCATATATACAGATACCTAGTAATCTGGGATGCCTGGAATGTGAATTGAAAAGGCCTTTTTCATGACAAAGTACAATTGCTGCAAATATTTAATCTTTGATCATGTCTGTGAAAATTAGATAACAAACTGTAGGTTATCTGGTGCTGTACACATTTAATGTGAGTGTCCTTTTTTATTATTGTTATTATTTTTATTATGCAGCAGTTTACGACCACTGACCTGCTACTGGTGGAATATTCTTCAATTGGAACAAAAAAGTAGGTTTGGGCACACCCAGTAGTTTCTTCAGCAAGTAGACTTTATCATGGTGTACAAAAATTTAGACAGTGTTTCGGCTCCCCTGAGCCTTTGTGAAGTCAGGGGAGCTGAAACGTTGTCTACATTTTTGTACTCCACAATAAAGTCTACCTGCTGAAGAAACTACTTGGTGTGCCCAAGCCTACTTTTTTGTTCCACTGGATTTGTCTGGTCTGGGCCCCCCCTTTTTTTGGAGCACCCTAGAAGGAGTGCTCCCCAAAAAAGTGTGTGTGCAAGGTCCTCTGAAAATTCTACAAGACAAATGTTCTACAAGTGTCAATCTATCTTTATAACATACAGGAAAGTGTTTGGTGGAAAAAAAACACAGTGCTATTCTTGACACATTTAAAAAGTAGAGGCTGCTATGGCCCATAATTCTATTTATTTGTTCCATAAAGTGTGGGATACCACGTCTGACTATAAAGGTCAGTCTCCAAAGAGCAGCCATAATGCCTCCAGTAAAGTCATCAGTAATGTCTGTCCAATTTAATGCTTCTCATAGAGAATATAAATGACAAATGGCAAAAGTAGGATTCAAGAAAGAAAATCCAATCTTCTTTATTTTCCCATGTATGGATTTTTAAAAATCCATGCAACAATGGGCAGCACAAAGGATAGCAAAACATAGAGCTTCATACTTTTGTACTGTATCTTGACTCTAAAGTACATAAGTCCGAAACGCGTAGACCGCAGTTTACTCTGTGTTTCGCTACTCTATATTCTGCAAGTTATAGCACTTATTTATTAAAAACTCATAAGTGGAAAAATAAAGAAGATTGGATGTTTTTTTGTAATTGCATTCCAGTTTTGCCATTTCCTATTTATAGTCACAAGTTTTAGTGGCTGGACCGCCACTCCAGCGAACATTGGATATGGACACAATCGCAGCTGATAAGGTATGAGTTTCATCCTGAGCATATGAGAAACGTTCAGAAGTAATTGTAGAATATTAATTTCTGTTATTTTCGTTCTCTTATCATAGAGAAGCTTTGGTGACAGAGCATACATGAATTAAAAACAATCTTCACTCTGCCAAGAGAATATATCCGGCAGTCTGTGAAGTACATGCACACAAAGTACATTCTCCTCTTTTCCTTTTCTCTCCTCTCCCTCAGCATCAAAATATCTCCTTACACCCACTTCCCTCAACAACACAATCACATCCACATTAATCCATCTCTGCTACACTCCCCCCTTCTCTCATCTCATGCCCTGCACTCATTTCTCTATTTCTTCTTTCCTGCTCCCACCCAAGCTTATCATAGACCCCGCCCATATAAAATCCATTCACACCTCATGTCACTATCTCTCCTCTTTCTTCTAGCAGCTGGTGACGTCTCTCCAAACCTAGGACCCTTCGCCTCGTCTGCTCACACTAAAACAACTAGAAACCTCACAAACCTCATCCAAAGACCCTGCAGTTTATCCTCCTCTACCAACATTCACTGTGCAATCTGGAGCACCCGTTCGATCTGTAGCAATATTAAATCAACAGCCATACACGACCTCTTCATCTCTAATTCCCTCACACTACTTGCACTCACTGAGACCTGGCTGTCCCCCTCTGATACCGCTACTCCAGCTTCTTTATGTTTCGGTGGACTATAATTCTCCCACACTCCCAGACTCAACTGTAAAGGCGGCGGTGTAGGCAACCTTCTCTCCCCTCAATGTACCTTTCAACCTATCCTCCCTGCCCCTGCCATATCTTTTACTTCCTTCAAAGTTCACACTGTCCGCATATTTACGCCCACTCCCTTAGGAATTGCCATCATCTATCCCCCCCACCCCACCCCCCAGCCATAGTAGGCTATTCATTGAACACTTTTCTTCCTGGCTACCCCACTTTCTCTCCTCTAGCACTCCTTCCTTTATACTTGGAGACTTTAACATCCCAATCAACTACCTCAACTGTCCTGATGCCTCCCGTCTGCTATCTGTAACCTCCTCCTTCAGCCTCACACAGTGGTCTACTTCAAAAACTTATATAGAAGGAAACACTCTTGACCTCATCTTCACCAATCTCTGTACCACCTCTAATTCCTCCATTGTTCCATTTACTTTATATGACCACCATCTGCTGAACTTTGTCATCGGCATATCCCATACCCAAATCTCACCACCCTCAACTCTCCAATCTCGCAGAACCTCCACAGCCTTAATCTCCAGCATTTCTCCACCAAACTCCAAACTCTCCTTTTACTCATCACTTGCCCTAACTCTGCAACCTCACTCTAGAACTCCACTCTCAACTAGACATCATGGCACCTCCTATACTTAAACGCATCAAGCGTTTCTAATTACAACCCTGGCACACCAAGCGGACCTTATATGTCCAAAAATGTTCCAGTACTGCTGAACGCTGTTGGAGAAAGTCTCACTCCGCACCGGACTTCATCCACTA